>NC_062260.1:24592311-24967311 GCF_916048215.2 Malus sylvestris
CCTCTCTTCTTCCCCCCCCCCCCCCCCCCCCCGACGCCGCAAGCAAACCTGGAAACATCTACCCCCAAAAAATCTGCAACTAAACCTAGAAAACTTCCCCCCCCAAACAAACCCAAATCCGAAACCTCTCCCCTCTCCCCCCCCCAAAAAAACCCGGACCCAGTGCTCCTCTCGTCGGCTCGTCGGTCGGCTCTAACAACGAGGTATGTATTCAAATTTTGAATTTTTTCAGTGCTTGGTTGGTGGGTTTGGGGTGCTTACGAATGCGGTCAAAGTTTTGATTTTTGAATGGTTAATCTCAAACCACGGAACGATGCCTCACTGAGAAGAGAGAGAGAGAGAGAGGGGAGGAAGGCTGAAGAAAAAGTGAAAAAGGATAGCAGAGAGCAGAGAGGGAGAAAAGAAAGAGTGGGCGGAGAAGAAGAAACAGAGAGGAAGAAGAGAGGTGGGGGGGGGGGGGTTCTGCGTTTTCAAGTTTTTTTTTTATTATTATTATTATTTTTTAATATTTAGAAGATTAGATTAAAAAAAATTAAAAAATTATTTTTTTGCCACGTGGCAGCCTCATCAGCACAAATGTGGCAGCCACGTCAGCATTTAACAGACTAATGGATGGAAAATCTAACGGAGGTGTTATTTTGAAATAAAATGGTACTGGATGTATGAAAGTGAAATGTTTTAAAGTTGTTGTATGAGGTTGTAATTGACCTCAAACATGAGGGGCTACTATGTAATTTACTCTAAAAAAAATGATAAAATGCAAAAATAAAAGTGGAAGAATTCACAAAGTACATCAATCCAACAAGTTCAATATTTAAAAAAAAGTAAGCATATAATCATATCGATGAGTATTATTGGATGATAGACTAAATTATTCTTCTTCATGATCTTTGCGTTGGACTGGACATATACTACATTTTTACTTCTCACACACCCTTTGTTAATTTATATCCGTTGATCTTTTTCAATTCATCAAATTCAATGGTCGAAAATTAGAAGGGTGTGTGAGAAGTAAAAATGGGTGTGTGGATATCACAGCCCACTATTTAATGTTGTTGTATCTAGTTTATTTTTATTTTATTTTTGTATGTATCCCCTCAAAAGCTCTCCCATTCATTTCACAATTGGATGAACTTGTAGTCAATCCATCCTTTGTAAAATAGGTACACCATTTCCATAAGTATACCACTACGTAACTAAAACATAAAAAGCACACAATTTAAAAAAAATAAAAAACCAAATCCCCCTAAGAGCCGCCTAGGACCGCCTAGCTCTAGACTGATTTTTCGAAACAATTTGCCCTAAATCACAACAGGTCTTTACCGTATAAACCGATTTTTAAAACACTGATTGAGACAATATACGACGCATTCATTGAATAATATAGACTCTTAGCTCAAAGAAGACCCAGACAATGCCAATCTCGACTAATTATCAATCAGAACAACTGGCAATAGCACTAAACACTTATTCGAAATAGTGGAAGACAAATTTTTATGAAGAATTCGCAGGATAAAGCCACTCATCTAACCCACTGTACACCCACCACGTGGTCCCCCTAATACCACGGACACGATTGTAAATTCACACATCGAGAGCAATGCAGAAACCCAACGAACGCAGCGCCGTACGTGAACCCTACCTCCAGCAGCCCACTTTATGCTGAGGTGGAGGTCACCTCCATCACTGTCGCTGAGGATGCTATCGTCACCTCCACTGCACTCCGTGAGTCCTAACCCTAGATTCCACCACGCTTCTTCAATTTCGCCGCCCTCCAATCGACCTCCTCAGCCGTTCTTCAACCCCAGTAGGATTCCGGTCTCCGATTCTCGCGGCGTCCCTCAAAGCATGACGCTTTCCAGGTGCTTCTCCGGGCCCACCAGTCCGGTCCCGATTCCGAGCTCACCCGAGTCGGATAACTCGGATTCGCAGATTCTCGTGGTGGTCTCCTTCTACAAGTTCGCTGATTTTCCTGACCATGCTCGCCTGCGGCAGCCATTGAAGCAGCTCTGCGAAGAACTGGTACCCGCATTTCATCAGCATTTCTGTATTTCTTTAATTTTTAGTTTGTTAATGGTTAATTTCCATGAAATTTTAAATAAATTGTGGTAATTTCTGCAATGGAAGTAATTTTCAAATCTTTATGCATCGATGGAATATTGGGGATTAAAGCTTTGTTGGATTAGAAAATGTCGATCTTAATTTTGTTGGCTAATTAGCAAATGATAATTTGATAAAGTTCTGTTTTTGCTGTCAGTTTATTGTCTAAATTCTTAATTTGTGCTTAGCAATTCTCAAAGGCCTTCATTTTTACTGATTAGAATTTGTTTTACCCTCCCTGAGCTTATGTACTGTGTAGTTCGTACCTTACTAAGCTGATCATGTCCAGCGTGTTTCAGGCGGTATCATACTTGCACCGGAAGGGATAAACGGGAGCATTTGTGGGACAAGAGAATCGGTGGAGAAAGTTCTTGAGTTCATCCAGAGTGATAACCGCCTTGAGGGACTAAGAAGATTGGAGTCACCTGTGAGTCCAGAGGATGAAGCCATCCATCATGGACACACTAGTAGTTCTCCTCTGGCAGCAGGGGAAGACGCGCCCTTCAGATGGGATCATGTGAGGGTCAAGTTGAAGAAGGAGGTACGGGTTATAACACAACTTGATCGTGAACTTAGGTGTATATTTTGTTGTTATCAGTTGTGAGGTGGTTCTGATTTTCTCATTGCACATGTTTAATCAGATTGTTAGTCTTGGAATGCCTGATGTATCGCCAATTGAAAAGGTCGGAAAGTATGTGAGTCCACGGGATTGGAATACATTAATTAGCGATCCAGATACGGTGAGTACTTTCCTTCTTACACTGGTTTCTTTATACGTGTGTCACTGAGCTGTAACCAATATGCAGAATGTACTCTGTCCTTTTGTTTTTAAGTTCAGTTATTTTGATTTATGAGTAGTCTAAAGCAAACTAAGCAGTATAATTTCCAACGCTACCAAGTGCATTAGAAAAGTTGACCTTCATGACTCTTTTTTAATTCTGGAAAAATCATGTTTTTAACAGCTTGATACTGTGTATATAGAATTTACTGTGTTTTTATGAAGTTTTGATGAATGATGGCATTTAATTGCAGTCCTAACACATGCATATATCCAGGTAGTTATTGATGTGCGGAATAATTATGAAACTAGAATAGGGAAGTTCAAAGGAGCAGTTGATCCAAGTACTAAAGCATTCCGGGAGTTCCCATCTTGGGTAGACGATCAGTTTCAACCTTCTGAACCTGAGAATGGTGATCCTGAGGTGCAAGTCAAGAGTCCAAATGGAATCCCCAACAATCAGCTGGATACATCAAAACCAAAAACACCTCCGAAGGTTGCCATGTACTGTACTGGGGGCATTAGATGTGAGAAAGCTTCAAGTTTCCTCCTCAGCAAAGGCTTCGAAGAGGTGAATATCTTTCAAGTTGTATTTATTTTATGCCACAAATCTTATCTGTAGGAATGGATTAGTTTGTGAAGGTTAAAACGAACTTGGCTGATAGTTTGATTTGGACCATCTGTGTTTCTCAGGTCTATCATCTAGAAGGTGGAATTCTGAAGTATCTTGAGGAAGTTCCGCCGACAGAGAGCCTGTGGGAGGGAGAGTGCTTCGTCTTTGACAAGAGGGTCTCAGTTGAGCATGGCTTAGCACAGGGAACTCACAAGTTATGCTATGGGTGTAAGCAACCAGTCAGCGATGCAGATATGGAGTCTCCTCAGTGGGAATACGGAGTTACTTGTCCGTACTGTTTCTCGTCAAAATCTGATGAAGAGAAGGAGAGGGCACGAGCTCGACAAAGGCAGTTTGAGACATGGGGGATCATTGGTGGTCCGGACAAGGGACGCAAACCGGATAGTATCAAGCAGAACGCTACTCAACTTTCAAATTCAGTTTAAATAGAGACTTAGGGAAGAAGAAAAGAATGTTTCGAAAATCGACATGGACATGTTGAATGATAAATCAGGCGTGAGATGTTTTTTTTGTTAAGAGTCTAGCAACTGAAATGTTGCAAACTCCCACATGTAGCTGGTTTTCTTGATTCTTCGTTTCGAATGCGGTTTAGAGGATAAGTTCTTGGGTAAGGGGGTGCAGCTTCTAATGAAAGTCGAACTTGCAACTTTTCGCTTACTAGACACAAACTCGAGTGCAGATGAGACAGACACGGATTTGAGTGCCTACGAGATGCATTGCTCTAGTGAACTTAGCTAAATTCATATCACGCTGTTACACACTCGTCATGTGATCAATTTGAGATGTTTGTTTTATAGGCCCAACTCCATGTCTCTCTCCGTAGTTTTGGCCCATGAGAGTCGCATTCGAAACAGAATTTTACACGGTCAATTCAAATACTGGAAAAACAAAACAAAATGATTAAAAAAGAAAAAGAAAAAGAAATAAAGAGACGTTTATTAATTGAGATGATTTCTGGGTCCCACAACCATCAGAACAATCCAACGGTGGACGATTGATGATCAAGTGATACCGACCGCACCGGAAGGTTCTAGCTTTATTGTGTAGGGAACATTCTGGCAGTGACATGAGAAACAAAGATTTCGCTCATTTAATTTGTGTGACTTTGAGAGGGTTAGGGCTGAGAATACAGAAAGTCGGAGCAAATGGCAGGTGAATTGAGTATGTTCAAGTTCGTGAAGCCAAGGCTTCGTCCCCATACTACCGATCTCCAAGCCGCCGTCGGGTGGGGCGTTGCCGCCTTTACCGGTGCGCTTTGGCTCGTCCAGGTCTGTAAATCCCCATCACTGTCACTTCGATTTTCCATGCCCTCTGTTTGATCGCGCCCTTTGTCTTCTTTTTTAAATCAAATAATTCATTTCACGTGTGCAAATTTGATCAAAGGTTATTAGAAATCCATGTTTTATTTAAAGAATTGTAGCATTAAGATTGCGGATGATCATTGATCTAAAAATTTTCGATTAGTGCCAATTTAGGTGCTAGGCAACTGGTCATCCGCGTTTGAGACGTTTGAGAAGAAAAAAATAAATAAATAAATAAATCGGCGCATGCCTAGTCCACGTAGATCCTAGGTTGCAAGTCTAATTTATTATGAAATTTTAACGAAAATCTTCTATACTATTTATTTTAATAAAAAAAATATATTTTTATACTAAAAAGTTAATTATTTTACATTTTATTTTATCTTTATTGTTAAAATTTAAAGTTTTTAAATTTTTGTCACTAGTTTTCCTTTTATTTTTTCAATAAAGTGTGTTGTTCAATACTTGAATCAATGTTTTCAATATGTAAGTGGCATTTTACCACAATGGTGGCAGTGTTAAGCCTTTGCATGATTGTTTGGGTTTAAACTCCGTCGTTGGTAGTTAATTTAATATCTAATATAACAAAATCTATCGATTGACAAAAAAAAATATATGTTCTAATACTTTATCTATATGTTATTCAATTGTACAATTTATGTATAGAAGAAATTTAATTAAAATTATAAAAAAAACTGCCTAGCCGCCGACTAGCGCCTTCTAAAACCTTGTGGATGATGAATCCATTTGCATGAAAACGAAGGATTGGACTGTATATTTTACTGTATTTCTGTGTTGTTGCTTTTAATTGTTGATAACTACAGCTGATTTCCATGGATTCACATTCTGATGTATGTGCCTGATAAAAAAAAAAAAAAAAATCCGATGAATGTGTTTTCTGATTGAGTTGTCTGCTTGTTGCTGAAACTTTGATCGGTTTAAAAATTTCGAAATCACGCGAAAACTGTTTTCAGCTGAAAAGATACCGAGTACCACAACTGGAGACTTGTTTTCATTTGCTATGTGTGAGAATTAAAAAAAAAAAAAAGTTTTGGATGAAAAGTGAAGGAATTGAAATCATTAGCTCCCGGAGCGCCATTTCGTTGGACTTGTGTTGGCAGATGCTTTTGAGATTTATGCTTGGATGAAATCCATCTACATTTTGGTGCACAAGATGCAATTTATCTTGCTATCGTTGTTAATTTTCTTTAATTTCAACGCGTCGGTAGTTTCGTGAACTTCTCCGAGCTCTGGTAAGTTATTAATCGAACAATTAAGTCTAATAGTTTATGATTCTATTTGCAGCCATTTGATTGGATTAGGAAGACGTTTATTGAGAAGCCGGAGCCCGAAGCTAAGTGAGGAAGGGAATCGAACATTCTGGTAAAACTTTTGGGTTTCTGTTTTGTGGACTGATATAACCATGGGACATCCTGTTTTGATGAGACTACAGTTGAAGAGTTTATGCAAATAATCTTGTACTTTCGTACCCTTGATCGTCGTTAATTACATGTTGATCGTTGTTAATTACGTGTTGATCGTCGTTAATTACATGCGAAGGCCTTTCTGTGCATTATTTTACTAATGATAGCGTCTTTGTATGTGCATTCTTGCTATTTACTTTCTTTTTAGCTGTGTTTTGTTTGGCATGTGAATGTGATCTCCTAACCCTGTTGAAAATAAATAAGCATATGAAATTCACACGTTATGTAAATGAACAAGCTGTTCTTTAGCCATTCCTTCTACAGACAAATTACAGTCTGACGTGTGTACTAAAACTTTTCTTTTTCTGATTTTAATCGAGTTAAAAATGATTTACATTTCAAGGAAAATCGTTTATTTTCGTGTCCGGAAGTGATTTGAAGTTGAAGAGGAATCACTTCTTAATAGCTTTTTCTGTCGAAATTTGGGAGTTTCTAAAATCTAATTTGTATATAGAACGACACTCATGCAATAAGAAGTGATTCTCACACCTCTTCTCTTTTGTCTATCATTTGGATTGAATAAAGAAAAATCAAGAGACATAAATAAAGAGAGAAGTGCAGCAGGAAAGTTAAAGTGACTCTCGTGCAATATTTTTGTATTTGGGTACCTGGCTTGGATAAGCTAATTTATTTATTTAATTTAGAAGTTTTATATTTGATTTTCGTTAAAAGTGAATATGAACTACGAGTTTATTGTGAGGCTAAGTCATTCTTTACCAAAGTTCGTTATACAAGTGGTCATTTACTACAGTAGTGAAAATGTGTTGAGTTTTTGTATGATGCCGTGAGTTCAAATCCTGTTAAGAACTAATCTAACATTTAATCTGACGAAATTTGTTGTTTGATAAAAAAAAAATTTAAAATAAAAAGGAAAAGGCAAAAGCGTGCGAAAGTAACGAACTAAATCTGTGGATTCCTGTTCTTTTTCTAATTTTAGGTTTTGGTGGTAGGTGTGGTACTCAAGAAGGCGCGTAGCAAAAGTAAGAGAAATGGTAACAAACAGAAAAACCGAACCCTAAAGCACACGTGCCACACCATGGGCCGTTGATCTCCCGATCACAGTAGGATTTAGTCTAAACGTTTGCGTCGCCTCTCGAAACAGAAGAGGAAATTTTATCGTAAGCGAAATAAAGGAGAGGACTTTCGACAGTCCCAACGACCTCTCTCCCTCTCTCTCTCTCTCTCTCTCTATCTAAGTTTCTCACTCCTCCCCGTCGATTCGATTTCTAGGTTTTCTGGGTTTTTTCCCCTTCGATTCACTTATCAAAGGGTGGATTTTGGAATTCAATTTGGAGGAAGAATTGCGAATTGGGGGCGATGGAGAAGGATCTTCTGGAGCTGTTCGACGCCGTGAAGAAATCGGCGGACGCCGCCACATCTTGCGACGGAGGAGCCGAGGAAAGCGAATGCCTTGAGGCCTTCGAGCAGCTCAATAATTTTCCCGTCACTCATCAAATCCTTGTCTCAACCCAAGTATGTTCCTTTTTCTTTTTTCCCCCAATTTAATTTGAATTTAGGTTTCATTTTTCAGGTCAAATTATTGTTTTGATTTTATTCTTCACTGTTAATTCAATTACTCACATCTAGATAACATGAATCAGTATCTGATCTGAAAGTTTTTATTTTTTATTTTTTATTTTTATTTTTTTAAGAAATTTGGTAGACTATAACAATTTGAACTTATCATTCATAAATCAGAAATTATTTGCCCTAATTTGAGATATCATATTGGTATTTTATCTTATATGGATTCAACTGTTTCCGAAACGATGGTATGCAGTTTCAGTTCTTAGAGACGTAGATTATATCTGCATTTAGGATTGAATTGAAGTTCTGTATCTTGATGTCCCGCCCCAGGCACTTGTCTGTTTAGGCCCCGAAAATGCTGCATTGTCTATATCTTTTGCTATGGTGCATGGTTGGAAAGGCATCAAATTGGATTTGAAGCTTGTTCTTCTGACGTTTGATATGTAATTTTTCAGGTTGGAAAGCGTCTTCGACATCTCACAAAACATCCTAGAAAAAAAATACAATCGGTTGCTTCAGGCCTTTTGGAGAAATGGAAAGAGATTGTTATGAGCGAGGTAGGGAAAAATGTGAAAAATGGAAACTTGGAAAGAATAGACTCTCTAAAACGTGATTCTCCACGTGCCGACAGCCCCAGGCCTGAGAAGGTTCAGAAGACATCTGCTGTGAAGGTTGAGAAGGTTTCCAAGGCTGAACCTGTTGAGGTTAAGAAGGTTGATCGTGATGTCAAACCAAGCTCTGAGAAAGCTTATAGTTCCGGAACTGTCAAAGCAGAAAGAAAGGTTCAAAATGTTAATCCTGTCAAGACTGAGAAAGCTGCTTCAGTGGAGAATGTGAAGGATGAAAAGGTAGCCAAAGACGTGAAGAAACCAGCACTGAACTCTTCTGGTCCCCCAAAGTTAACCTCTATGATTAAGTGTAATGATACAGCTCGGGACAAAGTGAGGGTACTGCTGCATGAGGCTTTGTCCAAGGTTTCTGAGGAGGGTGATGAAAGGTTTGTGGATGAGGTGAATGCAGCTGATCCTATTCGAGTTGCTGTCACTGTGGAATCTGTGCTGTTTGAGAACTGGGGTGGTTCCACCGGCTCCCAGAAGGCTAAGTATCGATCTTTGATTTTCAACCTGAAGGACCAAAAGAATCCAGATTTCCGCAGAAAAGTTCTGCTTGGACATATCGAGGCAGAGAGGCTCGTGGACCTGTCAACAGCGGAAATGGCAAGTGATCAGAGGCAAGAGGAGAACCAAAAGCTTGAACAAAAAGCATTGTTTGAGTGCGAGCGTGGAGGTGCACCAAAAGCCACAACCGATCAATTCAAATGCGGTCGATGTGGACAGCGCAAGACCACTTACTACCAAATGCAGACCCGGAGTGCGGATGAACCTATGACAACGTATGTAACATGTGTAAACTGCAATAATCGTTGGAAGTTCTGTTAGGGATTCTTGTAGGAGCCATGGACATTTTATTGCCGTTTCGACGTCATAAGAGTCATAAAACGAGCAGTTTGTACCGTGGTTGTCGGATTAGGGCAGTTGGACGAATGGGAACTAGTCGGACGGATGGATCCGGTTCAGAATATTGTAGCATATAGAATTCTTTGGTTGATCATGTTTTCTTCTTCTAGGGTTGTTAGGCTTAATTTGTTTGCTTTTTATTGAGTCGACTCTTTTATTTCGTTTCACCGATGATTAATAATTTCATATTGCTGTGTTATTGTGAATGATATTCCCGGCTAGGGATGGTGTTTCAGGTTGTGTTGTGTTGTTTTTGTTGTGAGTTACCAGAGGAGGTTAGTTTCAATCTTTAGAGTTCCACTCTCGTTTTCTCTTTCTGCACTTTTCTTGTTTGTGTCCTGTGATTCTTTTTAGTTTATTACAACAACAACAAAGCCTTTTCCCACTAAGTGGGGTCGGCTATATGAATCCTAGAACGCCATTGCGCTCGGTTTTGTGTCATGTCCTCCGTTAGATCCAAGTACTCAAGTCTTTTCTTAGGGTCTCTTCCAAAGTTTTCCTAGGTCTTCACCCCTTCGGCCCTGAACCTCTGTCCCGTAGTTACATTTTCTAACCGGAGCGTCAGTAGGCCTTCTTTGCACATGTCCAAACCACCGGAACCGATTTTCTCTCATATTTCCTTCAATTTTGGCTACTCCTACTTTACCTCAGATATCCTCATTCCCAATCTTATCATTTCTCGTGTGCCCATACATCCCACGAAGCATCCTCATCTCCGCTACACCCATTTTGTGTACGTGTTGATGCTTCACCGCCCAACATTCTGTGCCATACAGCATCGCCGGCCTTATTGCCGTCCTATAAAATTTTCCCTTGAGCTTCAGTGGCCTACGACGGTCACACAACACGCTGGATGCACTCTTACACTTCATCCATCCAGCTTGTATTCTATGGTTGAGATCTCCATCTAATTCTCCGTTCTCTTGCAAGATAGATCCTAGGTAGCGAAAACGGTCACTTTTTGTGATTTTCGCTAGATTGCTTCGGTCATTAGTGTGGATAAGTATATAAATGGATAGAGATAGGAAAACAAACACAAGATGTACGTGGTTCACCCAGATTGGTTACGTCCACGGAATAGAGGAGTTCTCATTAATTGTGAAGGGTTTACACAAGTACATATGTTCAAGCTCTCCTTTAGTGAGTACAAGTGAATGATTTAGTACAAATGACATTAGGAAATATTGTGGGAGAATGATCTCGTAACCACGAAACTTCTAAGTACCGGAGTGTGGTATCGTCTTGACTTTCCTTATCTGTCTCATAGGTAGATGTGGCATCTTCTCTGGAAATACTCTTCCTCCATCCAGGGGTGGTATCTGTAACTGGTGGAGATGCACAAGGTAATGTATCAATGTCACTTGAAGCTTACTTGTAGTTTCAGGCTTGGTCAAACGCGATACAAACCATGTAGTAGGAGTCCCTCAAGTCGCCGAGCTAGGGGATCTGCTGAAAGAGGTGACAGAAAAGGTAAGCAATCAGAGCTCCGACTGATTGTTCACATTCTCCCTATCTTGCAGGCAGCATGAAGGATAAAGAGAAGAAAAATGAGAAGAGATGATATGGGATACTTTTGCTTTTGAAGAAGTAACTTTCCACATGCTTATTCTTGAACTGGGCTGGAGGGTTTTCTGGTTTCCTCCAGAGTATAAGGCCGACTGAAGAATTTGAGGGTCAAAACAAGTCCATCAAATCTAGAGTACGTTCGACCCTGCTGATATGGGATACTTTTGCTTTTGACAGAGTAGTGGATGTATCGGCACGTGTGCTGTTACGCTTGTCTCCACATGCTTCCTTGTATCCTTCTCACTTGCCCTATCTGTTCCTCAGGCAGATGCGGTATCTTCCCTGGAAGCATAAGATGTTGAAGATGAGTACTCGAGAGCAATGCCAGGTAAGTAATCAGGTAAGGGGTTCCAGGCAGTCAGTTCATGGCTGGAAGCTTGATTCCAAGTGCTGACTGATTGCTCTCTTTCTCCTTGTCTTGCAGGTAAGAACAAGGCAAAAGGAAAAGACAGGGAAAAAGCATGATATGGGATACTCTTGCTTTTAACCCTGATGATATGAGATATTCTTGCTCTAGTATAGCTTGTTTACAGAGGTATTATCGGGGGGAAAGAAAGCTGAATATTTCGAAAGGCTTCGTTGGGAGTGCCCTCTCAGATAAGAGGAAGGGTTGAGCATTTTTGCAGGTCTGCCTGTCCGTTGGGGATGGAGGTCGACATATATAGGAGTCTCCCTAACATTAAGTAATAATGATATTCCTTTACCCTGCTTGGTCATAGCACGGTAGTGGGAGCTGCCAGCTTCACAAGTTTTAACTCTGTCAGAGCACTTTGAAAAAGTGGTCTGTGGTATCTGGAAAGCTGATGTTGCGTGTGAAGATTATAGACAAGTTTTATCCAAGGAGATCCAGCTCTTGAAGTTGGGAAAGTGGTGCCTCTGCAGTTTTCGAACAAGCAATCCTGTCGGGGATCTGGCTCTCGAGATTCGGAGAACGATACCTCTTCGTTTTTTGAGAAAGCAATCTTGCTGGGGGTCTGGTTCTCGAGATTCGGAGAGCGGTGTCTTCGATTTTTGAGAAAGTAATCATGTTGGAAGTCTGGCTCTCGAGATTCGGAGGGCGGTGCCTATTCGATTTTGGAGCAAGCAATCTTGTTGGGAGTGTTTTCTCGAATGTGAGTAAAGGTTAGGCATGTTTGCTAGTCTACCTTGCCACGAAGCACAGAGGTTGACACACAGGGACTTTCCAATTATCCAGCAGTGGTACTGTTCCTTTACCATCTCTTCGATTTTTGAGAAAGTAATCATGTTAGGAGTCTGGCTCTCGAGATTCGGAGGGCGGTGCCTCTTCGATTTTGGAGCAAGCAATCTTGTTGGGGGTGTTTTCTCGAATGTGAGTAAAGGTTGGGCATGTTTGCTAGTCTACCTTGCCACGAAGCACAGAGGTTGACACATACGGACTTTCCAATTATCCAGCAGTGGTACTGTTCCTTTACCCTCTCTTCGATTTTTGAGAAAGTAATCATGTTGGGAGTCTGGCTCTCGAGATTCGGAGGGCGGTGCCTCTTCGATTTTGGAGCAAGCAATCTTGTTGGGAGTGTTTTCTCGAATGTGAGTAAAGGTTGGGCATGTTTGCTAGTCCACCTTGCCACGAAGCACAGAGGTTGACACACCGGGACTTTCCAATTATCCAGCAGTGGTACTGTTCCTTTACCCTTGTGGGTAATAATATGATAGCTAGACCTTCAAAATTTATGTGTCTAAACTTTGTTAGTGTTGTTTCTTTGCTATTCTTTTACCCTTCTTGGTCAGAGCGATGTAGTGAGAGCTGCAAGCTTCACGTGTCTCAACTTTATCAGAGAACTTTGGCAAAGTTATATGTGGTATCCATGAGCTACTGTTGTGTGTGGGAAGTGGGTGATTGAACAGTATGATTCATGTGCTTTCTACTTCGCCAGAAATCTTCGACAGAATGCCCATAATTTCCGCAAAGCTGAGTGTGCGTGTGACAGGTGCTGACAAGGCTGGAAAAGTAGGTGCCTCTTCGATTTCTGAGATCGGCCCTCGTGGTCTCTGAGCAGCCCAGCTTTTGAGAAAGCAAGCCTCTTCGATTTCTGAGATCGACCCTCGTGGTCTCTGAGCAGCCCAGCTTTTGAGAAAGCAAACGCCTCTTCGATTTCTGAGCAGACGCCTCTTCGATTTCTGAAGCTTCGTCGAGTGCAGATTTTTATAGGGGCTGACATTAAGTTCCAAAGCACACTTGAATATCCACCAGTAGAAGCTCCATTCTTGCACTTCTAAGATCTTGATTTGTCCGACCTCTTCTCTTTTCAACACCTTTGAAAATGTCTAGTCCCTCCGACCGTCGTTTTGACTTGAACCTTGTTGAAGAGGCAGCCCCGCCTTCTCCAGACAACATATGGCGCCCATCATTCGTCTCCCCTACTGGTCCTCTTACTGTTGGGGATTCCGTGATGAAGAATGATATGACCGCTGCGGTAGTGGCCAGGAACCTTCTCACTCCCAAAGATAACAGACTACTTTCCAAACGGTCTGATGAGTTGGCTGTTAAGGATTCTCTGGCTCTTAGTGTTCAGTGTGCAGGTTCTGTGTCTAATATGGCCCAACGCTTATTTGCTCGAACCCGCCAAGTTGAATTATTGGCGACTGAAGTGATGAGTCTCAAACAGGAGATTAGAGGGCTCAAGCATGAGAATAAACAGTTGCACCGGCTCGCACATGACTATGCTACAAACATGAAGAGGAAGCTTGACCAGATGAAGGAATCTGATGGTCAGGTTTTACTTGATCATCAGAGATTTGTGGGTTTGTTCCAAAGGCATTTATTGCCTTCGTCTTTTGGGGCTGTACCGCGTAATGAAGCTTCAAATGATCAACATCTGATGCCTCCTCCTTCTAGGGTTCTGTCTAGTACTGAGGCTCTGAATGATCCCCCTCCGGTGCCTTCTCTTTCTGGGGCTCTACCGACTGCTGAGACTTCTCTTAAGCAACCTTTGTGAAGGCTCCCTCTTGTTTGTTTATTTTGACTCAAGTATATGTACATATTTGTAACTTATCGGGGATATCAATAAATAAGCTTTCCTTCATTTCAACGTATTGTGTTAAATACACCAAAGCATTCTTCGCTAAGTTCTTTGAATTTTCTTTTGTTGAAGCTTGTATGTTGAAGCTTTGTGAGTGGAGCATGTAGGTTGAAGTAGTGTTCCCTTAATTTCCCGAGTGAGGAAAACTTCTCGGTTGGAGACTTGGAAAATCCAAGTCACTGAGTGGGATCGGCTATATGAATCTTAGAACGCCATTGTGTTCTGTCATGTGTCATGTCCTCCGTTAGATCCAAGTACTCTAAGTCTTTTCTTAGGGTCTCTTCCAAAGTTTTCCTAGGTCTTCCTCTACCCCTTCGGCCCTGAACCTCTGTCCCATAGTCGCATCTTCTAATCGGAGCGTCAGTAGGCCTTCTTTGCACATGTCCAAACCACCGTAACCGATTTTCTCTCATCTTTCCTTCAATTTCGGCTACTCCTACTTTACCCCGGATATCCTCATTCCTAATATTATCCTTTCTCGTGTGCCCACACATCCAACGAAGCATCCTCATCTCCGCTACACCCATTTTGTGTACGTGTTGATGCTTCACCGCCCAACATTCTGTGCCATACAGCATCGCTGGCCTTATTGCCGTCCTATAAAAATTTCCCTTGAGCTTCAGTGGCATACGGCGGTCACACAACACGCCGGATGCACTCTTCCACTTCATCCATCCAGCTTGTATTCTATGGTTGAGATCTCCATCTAATTCTCCGTTCTTTTGCAAGATAGATCCTAGGTAACGAAAACGATCGCTCTTTGGTATTTCTTGATCTCCGATCCTCACCCCTAACTCATTTTGGCCTCCATTTGCACTGAACTTGCACTCCATATATTCTGTCTTTGATCGGCTTAGGCGAAGACCTTTAGATTCAAACACTTCTCTCCAAAGGTTAAGCTTTGCATTTACCCCTTCCTGAGTTTCATCTATCAACACTATATCGTCTGCGAAAAGCATACACCAAGGAATATCATCTTGAATATGTCCTGTTAACTCATCCATTACCAACGCAAAAAGGTAAGGACTTAAGGATGAGCCTTGATGTAATCCTACAGTTATGGGAAAGCTTTCGGTTTGTCCTTCATGAGTTCTTACGGCAGTCTTTGCTCCTTCATAGATATCCTGTATAGCTTGGATATATGCTACTCGTACTCCTTTCTTCTCTAAAATCCTCCAAAGAATGTCTCTTGGGACCCTATCATACGCTTTTTCCAAATCTATAAAGACCATGTGTAAATCCTTTTTCCCATCTCTATATCTTTCCATCAATCTTCGTAAGAGATAGATTGCCTCCATGGTTGAGCGCCCTAGCATGAACCCGAATTGGTTGTCCGAAACCCGTGTCTCTTGCCTCAATCTATGCTCAATGACTCTCTCCCAGAGCTTCATTGTATGACTCATTAGCTTAATACCCCTATAGTTCATGCAATTTTGTACATCGCCCTTATTCTTGTAGATAGGCACCAAAGTGCTCGTTCGCCACTCATTTGGCATCTTCTTCGTTTTCAAAATCCTATTGAAAAGGTCAGTGAGCCATGTTATACCTGTCTCTCCCAAAACTTTCCACACTTCGATTGGTATATTGTCTGGGCCTACTGCTTTTCTATGCTTCATCTTCTTCAAAGCTACAACCACTTCTTCCTTCCGGATTCTACGATAAAAAGAGTAGTTTCTACATTCTTCTGAGTTACTCAACTCCCCTAAAGAAGCACTCCTTTCATGTCCTTCATTGAAAATATTATGAAAATAACATTTCCATCTGTCTTTAACCGCGTTCTCTGTAGCAAGAACCTTTCCATCTTCATGCTTGATGCACCTCACTTGGTTTAGGTCCCTTGTCTTCTTTTCCCTTGCTCTAGCTAGTTTATAGATATCCAACTCTCCTTCTTTGGTATCTAGTCGCTTATACATATCGTCATAAGCCGCTAACTTAGCTTCTCTCACAGCTTTCTTCGCCTCTTGCTTCGCTTTTCTATACCTTTCACCATTTTCATCGGTCCTATCCTTGTATAAGGCTTTACAACATTCCTTCTTAGCCTTCACCCTTGTTTGTACCTCCTCATTCCACCACCAAGATTCCTTTTGGTGTGGGGCAAAGCCCTTGGACTCTCCTAATACCTCTTTTGCTACTTTTCGGATACAACTAGCCATGGAATCCCACATTTGGTTAGCTTCCCCCTCTCTATCCCACACACACTGGGTGATTACTTTCTCTTTGAAAATGGCTTGTTTTTATTCTTTTAGATTCCACCATCTAGTCCTTGGGCACTTCCAAGTCTTGTTCTTTTTTCTCACTCTTTTGATATGTACATCCATCACCAACAAGCGATGTTGATTAGCCACGCTCTCTCCTGGTATAACTTTGCAATCCTTACAAGTTATACGATCCCCTTTCCTCATTAGAAGAAAATCTATTTGTGTTTTTGACGACCCACTCTTGTAGGTGATCACATGTTCTTCTCTCTTCTTAAAGAAGATGTTGGCTAAGAAGAGATCATATGCCATTGCAAAATCCAAGATAGCTTCTCCATCCTCGTTTCTCTCCCCAAAACCATGGCCATCATGAAAACCTCCATAGTTGCCTGTCTCCCTGCCCACGTGTCCATTTAAATCTCCTCCTATAAATAACTTCTCCGTCTGAGCAATTCCTTGCACCAAGTCTCCAAGGTCTTCCCAAAATTTCTCCTTCGAACTCGTATCCAACCCTACTTGAGGTGCGTACGCACTAATCACATTGATAAGTTCTTGTCCTATTACAATCTTGATTGCCATGATTCTATCTCCTACCCTCTTGACATCTACAACATCTTGTGTCAAGGTCTTGTCCACGATGATGCCAACACCGTTTCTCGTTCTATTTGTGCCCGAATACCATAGTTTAAACCCTGAGTTTTCTAGATCCTTTGACTTACGCCCAACCCACTTAGTTTCTTGTAGGCACATAATATTTATCCTTCTCCTCACCATAACTTCTACTACTTCCATAGATTTTCCCGTCAAGGTTCCAATATTCCACGTTCCTAAACGCATTTTGCTCTCTTGAACTCTACCCTTCTGTCCTAGCTTCTTCACCCTTCCCCGTCTAATAGGATCAAAGTACTTCTTTTGTGTGTCCCGTGTAAAGTTGATAGGAGCATATGCTCCCAAACAACTTTGAGTGGAGTCGTTCGAAAAGAAGTTTCTATAGCCCCTTTGCTCATTTAACACTGCATCCGGGTGCCGATGGAGATACAGCGATCCTTGCTCACTTATCACTGTGCTCGGGCCACACAGTGCGCCACTTACGGGTGACGCCCTAGCTTTAGCGCGATTTCGTTCTGGATTCATTTCATAAGGATTCGACGTAATCATGGAATGCCGGCTGTCGACTACCTGACGCCCTCCCCCTCCTCCTTTATCCGGGCTTGGGACCGGCAATGTAAGATAAACTTACACGGCGAAATTCTTTTTAGTTTATTCAATTTAAAAATTAGAAAACTGAAAAATGAAGACAAAATGAGTGCGAAAATCATTTTTCTTCTGCACACAAGCTTTAGTTGTTGGTTTGCTTTTGACAGTGGAAGCAAGTGCTTTTGACAATGTTGAAGCAAGTGTTTCTGAGTACGCTTTGGGAATGCTTTTACGAGAAGTACTTATTGTAAAACATTGTTAAAACCGCAACTAATTTTGTTATTAAAATTCAGGCTTAAACATTAAATGCTTTACAGATATTTGTTAGGAATCTGAGTCGATTCATCCTGCAGAACTTGGTAGGACATAAATTGGTATACAGGCCAGAACCAAAAGTGCGTTGTTCTTCCTCAAGAACTTGGCAGTACATCACTTGGGACAATCTGAACCGTAAGTGTTTTTTTTTTTTTTTTTTTTTTAACAAAAAGTACTTTTATAATCTAAAAAACACAAAAACAAATGGGAGCTTTCTAGCCACCCTCAATTTTGTATCAAGATATCCATAATTCTGCCGAACTTTAATGAACTTTTAGTGGATAAATACCGAATAAGACTGGGTTATTTCGGAATAGTTTTACAATCCATTCGTTTTGGAAGTGCTTTTAGCTCTTCTAAGGCCATCTCATCCGAAGGGTCCAGAGAGCCAGATGATCGAAAATAACCCGTAAACCGTCTCCAACCGAGAGACAGGCCAGAGGGCTGTGGAATCTGAGAGAGCCCCACGGAATCGGAGAGAGCTGGAGGGCAATGCTTCTGGAAATTAAAACATACGACAAGAAGCGACATCGTTTTTGATTCATTGCCCAGCAAATTATCAAAACAATCATTGTAAATTGCAACAAACATTAGACGGTTGGATTATTAATTAGAAATTAAACACAGCATTTAAAAGTTAAAACCAAATTAAAAAGGGAAAATCAAGATTGGGAACGTTCCTTGAGAGCCTGAAAAACCCTAGAGCTCTTGTAAAATATTTGAGCCCTTCTATGGTAGTCTTTAGGTTCCTTGCCTTCGTCTTCCCCCATGATCGCTTCACGCTCCAAACACTCCAAAAGCTCCACCACTCCTCTATCCCCGCACTTCTCGCTCCACATCCCTTCCCTCATCCACTCCTCTTCTTCTTCCGGCCGCAGCTCCGCCTCCAATTCGCTTTCCACCTCGGATGAGCAACCCACATCCCCGCACCTCACCGCCACCGCCGGTTTCTTGCGGTCCAAGCTTTGCTGCCTGAAGATCGCCCCATGATTCTGCCAGGTCCTAGGTCTCAAACCTAAACTGTTGGGAGTTGTAGGGGCCCTGGCTGTGTGTGTGGGGAGGATGGAAGGGCGAAAGTTGTGCGTTTTTGTGCGACAGAGAGGGATCTCCATTGTCGAACCCTAAATTTCAAGTCAATGGGGTTCGTTGGGTTGGGATAGATATATATAGGGGATGGAGGGTGTGAGGTGGCGGTGTTCTTGTTGCTCCACCTGTCTTGGACACGTGACATGCGGGGAGGCACGTGTTAGATAAAGGTTTCGAGAACCGAGATGATGTTTGCAGAGGGTGTGAGATGTTGAGATGTTTTTGGATTAGGATTCTCTCTTGAACTAAAGATGAGGATCTTCCTGATCAAGGTCATCGGGTTATTCAAATTTTATTCAACTACTACAAAGATTCTTCTAAAAGTTATATTAACTTTAATCGTTAGATAAAATTTAAACGGTCCGATGAGCTTGGTTAGGAGGATCCTCATATCCTGAGATCCGATGTTTTTCTTGGACAAGGATTGTCTGCCCTCCACTTCTGATGCCCTTCCCGTGCCCTCCTGTTTTGTGTGGTCGCGGTTAAGCCACGTCAACATTTTATATTGTTTTTTTTATAGATATAATAAGACAAAAATGAATAGTAATATAAAATGTTGACGTGACTTAATTGTGGCCACACAAACAGTAGGACACGAGGAAGGCATCGGAAGTGGAGGGCAGACAATCCTTGTCCGTTTTTCTTCATTGTTGACACAAAGAGGCATACTTGTCAAAGTTTCATGGGCCACGTTAGCACTCCAAATCCTTGCCGCTGTGTGTTGTTTATGACTAATTCAAGGGACTGATGATATGAGGATTTTGGAAATTTTTCAATTACATTTGTTCATTGTATATTGTGGTCAATTTTTGTCAGGTACTTTTTATATTCAATTTTAAATAAAAAAATTACAATAATTTATGACTGCACAATGTAAAATGAATAAATATGATTAAAGGATCTTTGTGATCCTTACAAAGAGGATTCGGAGAGATCCTCATTCAATTTAAAGAGAAAATTTTAGTTGTGATGAGAACACGGATAGTACACCACATGTTTTTATGTAAGTGGTGAAAATTTTATATAGGGACACGTGGTGTACCATCTCGTGTGACGAGCACACTGAAAAATCTCTCAAATTCAAGGAAACGACTGTTTAATGTTTTATCGGGAATCATTCTAGAAGTCAAATTATAAAAGAAACGACTCAATGACTAGTAAATAAGAATTTTCAAATTGTCATGACAATGAGTTATAATATTTATTGTGTAATTTATTCAAAATGGTGATCCAAATTTACATAATTTTTCATTTTGGTTTTTGTGATTTGGAATTGATAGTGGTGGTTTTGAGTTTGTCTATCATTAATAATTTTGGTCATTCCGTAAAAATCTCTATTAAGTAAGAATAAGATGACAAAAATACATTCAATTTTTGTCAAATTATTTGAACCATTTTTTATTAAATTGAGCGTATTTTTGTTATTTTAGTTATTATTTAACATAATTTTTTACGGAATACATGATTGCTGTTTGACAAAGTCAAAAACCATTTATAATGATTTCAAATCTTATGGAACAAACTGAGGAGTTATCCCAATTTCAAAAACTAAAAATAAATAAACGAACTCGGATCAACTAGCCCCATAATTGGTATGATCTTTTTTTTTAGTAAATCAATATTTTTACACTAAAAGAAGTGAGAGAGTTCGGCTAGACTACACAATAAACAACCTAATTTGATATGATCCCTTATTTTAGATGTTTGATTACGGTTTTCAGAATAAACTAAACACTTATGAATTCTATATGGATTATCAGAATAAAGTTCAAAAGTAAAATGATTCTTGTGTTGATATTTTAGCTAAAGAAAGAAACTCAATACTCAAAAAGAAAGAAACCGATGCTTTGAAGTCTCTCCTACCATAAAAGAAAGGGACTCATCAACGAAGAACCCTAATCAGATAAAATGTCAAGCCTCTTTTTCCTGCTATTTCTTTGTCCAACTTCCAAGTTTAGAACTTTTTGCTTTGACACTTCAAATTGAACAGAAGCCTGTTTTCTTTACGTTTTGTATGGAAATTACTACAAACCATACAATGAGACGGGTCAAACACACCGTTTTGTATTTTCTGATATCTTCCATATTCCGTGTCACAGTTCCCATGAAGAATATGGAGATGCTGATAAAACCTACCCAATACGACTTCTTCAGTCTTGACAAATCAATTTATTTTTTCGGGATAAAAGTTTGGATTAAGTCGTATGGACTAACAATAATTTAGTTTTGAGCTCGTTAAAAGTTTGGACCAAGTCGTATGGACTAACAATAATAATTTAGTTTTGAGCTCGTTAAAAGTTTGGACTAGGTTGTATGGAACAATAATAAATTAGTTTTGAGCTCGTTGTATGAGGGACAAACTAGGACTTCGGTAGCAATAGACCTAGGCAGTGTTTAAAGTATAGGTACTGGTAGAAATATCAATACGCAAGTTTGTAAAAATATTGATGAATATACCAAGATTGATATCGGTTGTCTTCGATGAAAATAATGAAAATTTGCTAAAAATATGTGAACATTTAAAATAAAACTTTGGAGAATATCAAATGACAATTTGTCGACATTTAACCGGTATGTCAAAAACATCAACAAATCTGTAGTATTCTTTTGGTCTAAGAGTTGATTTGCGACTGATACTAGTTGCATGGAAATATCATAAAAATTAAAGAAAAAATATAGAAAAGGGAGGTGAAGTCTTTTATGATATTTCCATGCAACTAGTACCAGCCGCAAATCAACTCTTCATCAACAAATCTGTAGTATTCTTTTGGTCTAAGAGTTGATTTGCGGCGGCTACTAGTTGCATGGAAATATCAGAAAAATTAAAGGAAAATATAGAAATGAAAGGTGAAGTCTTTTCTTGTCACGCTCCGAACCCAACATATGTCCAGGATCAACGCGTGACGTCACCTAGCATCCGTATATCTAACAGATCCCGCCTCCGAGATATGTACAAGGCATAACTCAAGATCCAATTACATAATAATTTTTTGTAAGCTTTATGGCTGCATCTAACCTCCTCGTTAGACTATCTACGTACCCTAAACAGGGATCAAGCCATTCGTAGTTCATCATTCACTACCCATCTACATTTACCACAGTACGTTCAAGCCGAAAGATATAACATTCTTCAATCAATCATTAGAACTTGACAAGTATGGAAGTACTAGATTCAGGGCTACATAACAATCCAATATGACAAACAACATTTCCATTCCTCCATCGTATAAATCACTATGATTTCAACAAGAAACCTTAATCCACCACATGTAATATATCCAAGAACCAACAAGGCACAATATTATTCTCAAGCCACTTTGAGCAACGAGACTAATCATAATAATAACAATCATATCCCACATCATTCCGCAATCATTCTACTTAATCAATCCTAAAAATCAAAGATGCATGATATCTACAATTACTATGTTATTCAATCAATAAGGTCCCATATCAATTCACAAATTTTAATAAAGGATCCCTACATAATTCCCCACCTAGATTCCAAGTACTAACATGATAAGTCTAATTTATACACAATGTCTACTGTGAACAATTCATATTCACTCGACTCTAAGGTCGGACTACCTTTATGGAAATGAGCAAGCGTAGGGATTCTAGACCACTCAACAGAATCCAACCAAAATACCAAGCGACCTCTTGTAATCTCTTCAGACCTGACATCTGTACAATCAGTGCCTACACTATGGGAATGGTGCATCAACATCAAGAATTCAGATAAGCTGCAAAGCTCGGGTGAGTGACAATAATACAAGGATGTGATAATAATGATAAAGCCAACCATTAATCATAGTTTACATCTCTTGAATATAAATCCTTCATAAGGAATCAATACCAAACCTTTGTAACTCCGAGGGAGTCACCCAGACATACAATGGTTCATCTGAAACAAATCACAACAGCTCACAATCATAATCTCATACAACACAATGAAAAGTAGGGTTAGAGCAACACAGTTCGGCTGAAGTCTACATCTCTGAAGCTATCTCATTCAAATTCAATAAACCCCAAGGTGAACACGATCCCGGACCATCTCTCAACGAAATCAAGAAGTATGAGGGATTCCAGACCCTCTTAACGGGATCCAAGTGGGTACGATTCTGGACCATTTCTCAACGGAATCGCGAAGTACAATGCATAATCACCACTAAATGAAACCCAAGTTAGATACGATTCTGGAACATCACTCAACGAAATCGCGGAGTAGAAGGGATTCCGGACCATCTCTCAACGGAATCCGAGTAGATACGATTCCAGACCATCACTCAACGGAATCTCGGAGTAGAAGGGATTCTGGACCATCACTCAACGAAATCCAGACCAGGATACGATTCTGGACCATCACTTAACGAAATTGTGGAGTAGAATGTGTAACACCAATCAAGGAAACAAGACATGGATCAAGTTCTTCATGGTACAAAGACTCAACGAAACGAGAATGAAATAATGACACGAGGGTTGAAACATGTTTCGAAGTAACAAACCCCATAACATTGGGTTAACGGTTCACTACTAGCCCTCACATTTCATCACATCAATCCAATCATACAATACAAACCATATTTCCAATATGCACGTCAAATCACACCATAAAACTACATCAATGGTTAAATAATAAAAATTAACAATTTTATAGGAAAAATAATTATAAAACCATCTCATATCCACACAGGATAGTAGTTATGAAAATAAGATAATCACCAATATCACATATTAGTCATTCACATTTCTCCACATCACACCAACAATTGAATTTTGGGAAACCAAGCTAGACATAGGTTCACAGGGTCACTAAAAGGTATTTGGTACTTAGACAACACTCGTGGATAGTCCCACGCACCGCCACACGCAATGGTAACCATGGTGAAGGGTTTGAAAACCCAAATTTTCAGCCTTAACGCAAGAGGCTCAAATTCACGTGGTAACTAGAGCTCAACAAGGGAGACATTATTCACAACTAGACCAATGACAAATTCTAACCGGAATCATCCAAATTCTTCGGGAAAATCGGGTTTCTAGGGTTCTAAACACCCAACTCTAAAACGAATACGAAAGCACGAACCAAGCATACCAACTTGAAGATTATGAAGAGTAGATGAAGTTTCATACCTCACTTGAGGGAAATGGTTGCCGGAATCACCGGAAAAATGACAAAACCGCCGAAAAACCCATCCGACTTTGCTGCCTCGAACTGGAAAAATGGATTAGAAAATGGAAAATCTAACATTACAGAGTTGTAGGGCTCGTCAAGAGCTTTCCATGAACACCAAGATCACCCAAAACGGAGATCGGATGAAGAAAATATGAGCAAGTCAAGTTGACGGGTTAACGGGTTGATATCTCCCAAAAAAGGGGTCAAAAATCAGACCCCCTCCCTTTTTTTTTTTTCATTCCCTGCTGTCTAATCCCTTAACCCAAATATATGTTTTTTTTTGGCTCTTTTACTCACAAGTGGAAGTTTAATAATTTCTACAAACTATAGTATCACAACTTCAAACGTCCGTAACTATACCTTATAATTCGGACTCGCAAACGGCTTTTGCCTATGCGCTCGTAGTTTCAAGATCTATTCGAATACGTTACTTGTGACCTCGAAAGGTCAACGAATTTTATATAAATACTTTCCAAACTTCAAACTTTGTAACTAATTTAATTACTAGTACCAGCCGCAAATCAACTCTTAGACCAAAAGAATACTACAGAGAGAGAGAGAGAGAGAGAGAGAGAGAGAGAGAGAGAGAGAGAGAGAGAGAGATTTTATTATTTAGTGACTAGCATGTGTGCCATTAACATCACAGACATCCAAAAAAAATAGCAATAAATAATGAAGGATTCAATATATACAAGAAAAATAATAGTTTCGAAAATAAAATCCTAATTAAAAATAAAAAACATGGTTAAAAGCCTAACAAAATATCTTTTCTCTTAACTTGAGCTGCTAAGTTATGGTCACAAAGAAGATGCATGCTGCTCCTTATGTCTCTTCTCAGCTGCTATGGCAGCTGCCACAGAAGGTGGCAAATGCCGTAGACTTTCCGTTGGGTTCTCGTTGGGAACTTCAGTTGCCTTTCCTCGAGTTTCTGGTACCGGGGGTGGCACTGTTGCGAATAAGGATTCAATGTCTTTTAATGTGAAGAAAGGCTGATCTTGATTCTTCGTGTTCCCGATGAATGCAGTGCTGTTCCGGCTTTTGTTGAGTTTATATATACTCTCTTCAACCGTGTCTTTAACCTAACTCCACAAAAATGAATAAGCGAGATTAAATATCGAAAATGCACAGATGACTGTGTTCTCACAAGCATTCTGGTAACATGGCAGTGAATCTTAAAAACAAGTTATTCTACAAAACACAGAAGTGTCGGAAAGGGAGATGCACGTACTATGAAACGATGAGCTATGGTTTTGCTTTTCTGTCCGATTCGGTGGACCCGACTGATCGCCTGTGCTTCTACTGCTGGATTGAGAAGCGGCTCGACAAGAATAACATGCTTCGCTTCCAGAAGATTGAGGCCGTTAGCTCCATGTTGAATCAGGAGCAGTAACACTTGGAAAGATCTTTGCTCTTTCTGTCCACGTATCTTGTGATTTCCTTTTGCACCTATCTTTTCGCCTTTAAATTCGCTAATGGCAACTTGTGATTTCCTGCACTTACACAGCAGGCATATTTAGAAAAAAGGAGAAGGAATTCGAACTTGGGTAAATTTTATCTGCTCTGAATTCGGTAATGGCAACTTACCTTCCTCCTTTCATCCGAACATGCGTAATGTCATTAGCAGCGAAGGCATGCTCCAATACATCGAGCACATCATGCCAGCTTGAGAAAACAAGAACTTTAGCCTCTGGATCTGTAGACTTTATCCACAGTATTCTTCTTGTCACTGCTTCAATCTGCACAAATACACCCCCAAAAATGAACATTAATCTAAACTTGCTGACACAAACTACACTAATAAATGGTAATGGTCAGCAGAAAATGAGGAAGTGGTATGCTAGAGTTCTTATTTGTTTGGTCAGGAAACCACACCTACAAAATCGAGGACAGTAGAACACATACCTTTGTTCCATATGAACCTTGTACCATAACAGATGCTTCAGACATTTCACGACTTTCGGTTGTATGAAGCACAGAAGAAGTACTAGTTTCACTCTGTCCATCATCAGCATAAGCAATGTTTCCAACATCAGTATGTTGTCTACATGTTGGGCATTTTACCCACTTATCTTGAACCTTGTTATTCCGTTCAGTAATTGCAAATAAACCTAGCAGGAACGGTTGTGAACTCGAATTAAATGACAGTTATTTAAGAGAACATAACGAATTATCAAGGAAGAGACGCACCAAGAAGAATAATGATAATAATAATAATAATAACAAAAGTAGGACAAAAGGCAATTAGCAAGATGGAGACATAGAAGGTTGCCACTGATGACTCACGTAAGGTTTCCCAATAGCTACAGTTTTAGTCAGCCAAATCACATTTTTGGTCAACCAAGGAAGGCTCTCGGAGATTTTAGCAGAAGACTGGTGTAAAGATTTTGGGAGATACAGACTAACATTCAAGGTCTTTAGTGGCCATAGTCCGTATTTTCATTTTTTTGGTAACAAAATAATAGAAGTATGTCTCCTATTTCTTGAGGCAACGGTTTTATCATGGAGATGGTACGGTGAATACTTACATTTACAGCATGTAAGATGCCCACACGGAAAAACCATCTTCCGAATGGTTAATGGATCTTGACAAACCGGGCATGTTTCTTTATCGCCTGTAGGTATGCATACATTTTTCTGTTCTGTAGATGTTGGAATAGTGGCTGCCCCTTCAGCTACCGAGGAAGGATTTGGACTTTGCAACGGCACCTTTTGTTTAGCTTGTACCAGACCCTGGGAACAATAAAAAAGAGTTAGTATTGACTCCCGACAGTAGCAACAACAAAGACATTCTGTTTTTATGTAGTTTAAGTTTCAACACAGAATAAGTAGAAAGGTCAGTGCGCAAAGCATACCACCAAAGGACACACAATTCTGCACCCACGAAAAGAAAATCTAAATCTGAATGATTAAAATGGACTTTTGCTTCTACCTTTAAATAACGAAGTTTCCCTTTTACAACAGACAACGAATTTAAGGATGTGAACTTGTCGCTAGTATATAGGACGCTAGCTGAAGGTAATTCTTCTTCACTTAAAGCATCAAGAGCTTTATCATCCTCATCTTCTGCTAGGCGCAATCTTGAAGTTGCCATGTTAAGCTCATCATAAGCTTGTAGAATTTGAGCTTGGGCTATTGCCAAGGATCTTGCATGGGGATACTCTTTGCGCATGCCCTAAACCAGGTAAGAAAGAAAAAGGATCATATTTTGCGAATGCCCAACGGCAATACTATTAGCGGGACAATTAGTATCCCAAAGAAAGACAACAAAATTTTAGCAAGAGTAGGCTCCGTTCTATGATCCATTAACTACAGGAGTTCTTAGTTTCAGAGCTGCAGTCAAATAGTTGCTGCTGAAAGAATACTACAATACAGGACATACCTCAAGAGCGTGGAGGTGCTTTGTGGCTTCTGATGTACCGTCCCTCCCTAATTGGGCCTTGCAATGATTTCTTATAACTCCAAGAACAACCTCTAATTCAGATGGAGCTTTTGAAACCTATCATCCGAATATGATAAACAGGACAAGTTATAGAAGCTCCATCTACCTGAGTTTCAGTGACATTTAAAGTATAAACGAAAGACGGCTGCATTTTAGCACCTTTTAAGGATGAACAAAACTAATAGTGAGATAAAGTGACTGACCACAACTTTTCCAGCATCTCTCTTCTTTGACTCTTTATTAGAATTGGATGATGTTGACTCTTTATTTGGCTGCGACAAATTCTGATAAAAACGATTAAGTTCAGAGTTCTTCTTCTGCAAAGCCACAGCCTCTTCAGCACATGTAGCTGTCCCTCCGCCTACTTTTTCACTACGAAAGAGCCTTGCTTCATAGTCCTAGTAAAGAAATCATAAATTGTAAAAACTATGCTACATGTTAAGCCATACTGCAAATCAAACAGGGATTAAAAGAAGAAGAAGAAGAGTAACAAACCCGAAACAATTCATCTAGTTCACAGAGAACACACAAAGGACCATCATCACAACCCTTGCAATTTCGACAGTTTCTCACGCGGTGAATATCCTCCTCCTTTGGATTCTCCATTGTCTGATCAATTTCTAAAAGTCGATCAAGCAACGTCTTCCTAGATGCTGCTAATTGGTCCAAACCAGTCTGCATATGATACTTCAGGCCACTTATGCTTCGGAAACTATATCAAAGGGACACAACTAATCAGAATCCACACAATATAGACAGCTAGATTCAGTTTACTTGAAATTGAAAGCCACGAGCAACATTCATGAGATACAGGTGAAGAGACAAACAGTGAAAAAATTCAAATATATGACCCTGCAGTAGATGCGATGCAGAGGACCAAATGTTTACTTACCGAGAGGCAATTCTCGATGACTTCCCATTGTTTAGAGTTCCTACAAGGGCCTCTTCAATCTTTCTCATCAAATCCCTAGAGAGGTCTATGTTCTTTTCAGCATGAAGAAGGGCTTCCAACCACCAAACTGTACTTAGATCTTTTCTGTCGCTGATTGCATTGCAAACCTTCAAAAGAGTTTATCTAAATGTTAACATATAAAGCGAACAAAGCGATGATTGGAAAAGAACAACATATGGAAAAAATATACATGAACTTTTTTAGCCTGCTCAAAACCATAAAAAAGAAAGAGAACTAAAATGAAATACCATCGATTATTTAGCATACAAAGTGTGATTGTCTAGACAATCCTATATAGAGGATCATAAAGTGCTACACGGAAGCAGTTACGAAAAATACCTGTGTGTAAGACTTGGTAAACTCTTGTTGAGCCATGGATAGCTTTGAACTGAATACAGACAAGTACTTCTGTTTAATATTGTCAAAGGCTATTCTCAAAGATGCATCACTGAAAGAACTACATGATGGCTGGGGCCCATTATCGCATTCTTGGTGAGCAGCAGGAACATTATCTGATAATTCAGATGTACCTTCCAGTGAGTTACTGGCATCATTGGCGATTTCTTCTTTCCCACAAAGTTTTTGCCTCTTCGCTACATGTTGTTCACAAGTTTCAATGCCCTGTATCTTGGAGGCCATTTCCCTAGAGCTCCCAGGAAGCTGTTCTTTTGAAGGGCAGCAGTTTGTTGCCAAAGGAAGTATATCAGCAAGATTATGATAAATGTGGATACTCAACAAAGGGTCCAGGCGGAAATCCTCATTGTGCTCTTCAGCTAAATCCAGCGCTTCCTTGTACAAGGATAGAGCTTGGGTGAAGTTTTGTTCGAGTATAGCTATCCCGGCAAGCCCATTGAGAGCGACGACTGACCTCCTAAGCGCTTCCTCTCCTTCTACCTTTGTTTTACCTACAAGAACCTGTAGAACAAGATCCCATAAAACAAAAAGAATCAATCACAAAAATTTTAGTAATAAAGTACAGAAACACACCATTAGTATTTCCTCCATAGTCATGGGTGACTGTTGCAGAGAACGAAGCCCAAAGCTTCCTACTTGAGGGTGGCAGCAGGCTTGGCGAAGCTTCAACAGTGTATTCAGAAGCTTTCCTGCCTCTGCGTGTGTGATGAGTGGATCTGATGAATCATTAGATGCTAAGCATCCTGGACAGCAAGCATGAAAAATGTCAGACCTTAAAGTTGCGTCTTCACATGCAAACTTTAGGGTTACCTATAGAATGACTCTTAAATGAAGTTGCAAAATAATCATTAACAACCTCTGACTTCTCTTTTTCGAATATCATCTTTCAGATTGTCAATGACTTCTCGGGCATAACTCACACAAGTTTCGTGTTGCCTTTGGTAAAAGTGTTCTTCTATTGGAGATAAAGTGAGCCAAGAGAGGCACTCCTCCTGAGGAGGAAGCTCCAACTCATCTGCAACATGCACTTTCAAAGATCGCCACATAATTTTCTTGAAAAATTTATGTGCAAATTCCCTAGCTGCCACATCTTTCCTCTGAAAAGGCAAATTTAATCAATTAAGGAAGTGACTAAAACTAGCAGGAGAAAGCAAGAATGATGTCTTTGGGAAAATCATGAGAAAACACTTGGAGCCCTAAATGTGGATAAAGTAATAGAAGGATGCGCTCATGATAAATGGGTGTATTTTCTTGAATCAAAGTGTCAACTTGGCTAAAAATTATACATTAAACTTTAGATTTTATCTTAATGGTTCCAGTTATCTAGCATCTTAGAACTTTTGAAAAGATTTGGAATTGAAAAACGAAGGGATGCACTGAACTTCATACCTCATATGGATCTCGTATAACTTCAACCCACCACCTAGAACCATCAAATGGGCATGCTTTGAGAAATCGTAGAAGTCCATATAAGTCATCAAGTTTACGTTGAATAGGAGTCCCTGTAATGCACCAACGGTGCTTAGTATATAACCGCATAGCCATTTCTGTGGCCGCAGCAGCATTATTCTCCACCATTTGAGCCTCATCCAAACAAACTCTCCACCAGAATATTCTGGTCAGAACAGTTGGAACAACAGGGTACCTAAAACAAAATGGCAGGTCATCATCTCGAAAAATACAGGTCCAAGAGCAATTCACTTCTAAATCAACCCAATGATGTTCAAAGTTAAAGCACTGAAATATGTAAACTTAAACCCTAATAAGAAAGGAGAAAGAAAACAAGAAAATAAAGCAAATTCTTTACAACTTGAACACTGATCGTTTACAAGAACATGATGGCATTTAAGTACATTTGCTTCAAGAGTTCATGATGAGGGGCAGCAATTAATAAAATAAGTGGCTGGAAACTGGGAAATTATTTTTAAACCAAATATGTATCATTCCAAACAAATCATCCTAATGTAAGGGAAAACATCAAAATTATGCAACATCCTTGCAAACAAACAGGCAAAGATCTTATCCAATTGTTTGAAGAATCAGTTCAAACTAGTGTAGCCAATTTTTGAGCAAAGAAAAAAAAACTATAGCAAGAACATCACAAGTTTTGAAGGAACCTTTTATGGAATCTCATCAAGCGCCGATCACCTTCATGCCTATCAGAGTCGTGTGACAGGTCCTCTTTAAGCACATCATATGTTGTCAATACAATGTCAGCGCTAACAAGTTCACTGATATCAATTTCCGACGCGTTTGAAAAAGAAGTCTCCCTCACACCTTCATAGATACATGTTTTTAAAGAACCTGCACGGGTATGACTGGGGTGATAAGATAAGTTAGTAGGATTTACATCTTTCATTAATGGATTTTTTTTGATGTAGTGAGTAATAGCTACAACATCCATGATCTGGTGATAAATAATTCAGAAACATCTCAATACCATGTTAAGCAATAAACACGATCAAAATCGAATCGATTTATCACAAAATGAGTCATCTAAGAAGACTGAAGGATAGCATACGAAATATTTATACAGTTTAACAAAACAAAATTAACATAAAATATACCGTATATTTATAGTTTAGGCATAAAATATACCGTATAATTTCAGAATGCCATTGGAGCAAAATAGAAGCTGGACAAATTATAAGAGTGGCAGCAGTAGCCACAGGAGAGTTAGTAGCCTGTATCAGTTCTGAGCACAGCTGGCAAATATATTTTCCATCTCTTTCAACTACAGTGGTTGTATTTTTCCTCTTCAGGTGCTTTTGAGAGGCCTCATTGGATTTGATGGATTTTCCATCAGCTGAATAACCCACACAGTCTGCATGTTGCCATGCATCGCATATGTCACACTGTACCCATAATCCTGTGTATGACATATTTTCACTCACAGCTCCACATACACATTCAACTCGCTCCCTTTTTAATCTTTTAAGATTGATTTTCTGATCTTCGGTAGCTTGAGATTCAGAATCAGCAAATATGTTGTCTTCATCTGCCGACTTCGGATGCGCAAATATACAAGCAAGAAGTTCAACAGTTTTCCCCATGCCCATCTCATCTGTGATCGTCACAAAAGAAAAACATCACACAGAAAGCAGTTTGGGAAACACCAGTCTTCCCTTCAGAATGAGATATAAAATGCTTAAGAAGATAAAACATTATTAAGCATATTTCTTCTATTACCAAAAACAGCCATAGATATTTTGAAAAGGCCAAAGACTAGTTGATAGAGAACTTCACTAAATATGTGGTAGAAGAAACTTTAGGAGCTGGTAAATGGAAATTTTCCAACAACTTCTTGTGATATTTGTTTCATTCCTAGTTTTTTCGTTCAGGTAGGGCTTTATGACTAAGCTATTTAAGAAAACTAGGCACTCACATGACAATAGATTGTCATGTAGAAGTGATAGATTCTGATTGTTTGATAAGGCATTACTCTATTTATATCATCATTAAATACCACTGATCGCTCATGTTTTTAGAATTAACTTCAATTGTTTAACAGTAATACAGCCAATAGTGTGCAAAACTAGATTTCCGGACAAAAGCGAAATTCAACATCTGTAAAATCTGAAGAAAAATCTAAACACATGCAAGAAAAAGTAGAGTAGTGGATTTACCAGCAAGAATACCACCACAGACATAAGCTGAATCATTCTCTGGGTGCAACGAAACATTTCCACTGGAATACATTATCAAATTCACAGTAATCGTTAGATAGGGAGGAGATGGAAGAGGAGAAGGATGTAGAACGAAAGAACTTGCTTAAAAGGTAAACCAACATATTTGAGAAAGCCACTACCTGAATGGGTTGTAGAACATTTTTGAACATGTGTCAAGAAATTCCAAGGGCAAACATAAAGGTGATATGAACTGACTGTTTCCCTTTTCGACCGGACTTTCTGCATATCCTTTCTCTCTATGTACCATCCAGTAAGCTGCACGGCGCTGATAGGGCTTCAACTCAGGAAGCAAATCGGGCATGTCAGCTTGAAGCATTGCATCTGCTCTGTACACAAGATATAATAGAAATTAAACTCAAAGATTGATAGACATCATAGCCTCAGAAGTTGGAAATAGACTATAAATTTGAAAAGTGGTGATACTCACTTTGATCGCTTAATGGCTTCATAGAACCCAGAGACATCAAACCTTGCTAGTTTACTAGGGTCTGAATTAGCATATCCATTTTCAGTATGCAAATCAATTTCCATTTCTGTTGATTTACTGACTCCGTACCTAGCCTCTGATGTCATTACTTCTGGATGAAGCCAACCCATGACATTCCTCATACTTTTTTTCCAGACTTGCCTAGTCATGTCCAGAAGTGACTGACAAGCATCAAACGCACGCTTAAGTATCTCCACCCTAATCGTGATGGTGGACATATCAATCGACACAACCCACTGAACTGGCCTTAGGGTCATAAACCTCAAACTAGCCAAGTGAACAAGACCAGAGATACCTTCATCCGGTCCATCAAAACTCCCTGATAAAATCACTGAGCACTCGCCCGTATCCTCTGTTGGACACTTAATGAATTCCAAAGAAATATCAGCAGAGGATAATACAGGCCAATGGCCTAACTTCATACGGCCAATAAACTCATTCACGTTGCACACTCGAAACCTTAATGAGTAATCATCCTGATTAAAATCCCCACTCAATCCATCACCAGAAAACCCTTCTCCGAAATTCAAATTTGTCAAAACAACTTCAGCAATATCAAGGTGCTCGTCCGAAACCCAACAAGACCGATCAACTTCCACAAAATACGGCTCATCAACTTTATCCAGTTCATTCTTTCCTGATTCCCCATTTGAAATCTTGATTCCATCCAATTCTGCCTGATCAGCATTGCTGCGACTCTCCAATACAACCCCACCGGATCGGTGGGGCCTCCTTTGCTTCCTTCTACCCATCACTCTAAGCAAAAAAAACCTAATTCACACACTCTGAATTCAAAAGCACACACTTTAATTATCATTAACCATAAATCTCAATAAGGCATGCGCCCTAAACATGGAAAGTAATCACTACCCAGATTATATTCATAATTATCAATTCATCATTCAAACATTAAACAACAAAACACCCAAAAAAAAAACTAAAAACTAATTAAATACACAATTTAACCAACAAAAAAGAAAGCTTCTGCCTTGAAATTCGAGAAGCATTGACAAATTACAATTGGGAAATTCAGGATATTCAAAAAGCCACAGAATTTTAACCCCATATGATTAAAATAACGAACTTTGATTATCCGGATATGTTCATCACTGGAACAATGTAATTACGTGAAAAGTACAAAAACGGAAACGACTAATTAATTCAAAGGAAATTAAAAATCGAATAAAAACACAAGAATTTATGGAGAATTTCGAACCTGATAACTTGTTTGTGTGAGCAGTGGATTCAAGAGACGGGCATGGGGTCTCTCCCTCCCTCCTCGCGGTTACTGAGCTCACGCGCGAATTGCGACTCGGCAAGGCGCACACTTTGTATTCGACCTTTTGCGTGTTATCTTGTGCTCCTGTAAAACGTAAAAACAAAAAAGGAGTTTTAATCGAATACTTTATTTTTAATCAAAAATCTTTTTTTTATTTTTTATAGGACTATTTATTTACACATTTACTTATCTTTTTTTTATTAAAACGAAAATTTTTAAAAACTTTTCGTTAAGCCTAACGTAACGGCCAAGTCAACGGCATCTCGGTTTTTCTACAGTTTCTAGCATTTTGATTGGCCCGTTATATTGTCTTGGCTTACAGCCAGTTATTGAATCAAGATAAAGTCGGTTAGGATAGGTACAAAAGGTAATCCAATTTCGCGCCGTATATACATTACAGTTACTTACGTCATATCTGTTACCCCGAACGGCGCCGTATCGGGATAATTTCAGGAAATAGGGTTTAAAGGCCGAGTCTTGATCAATTACTAGGGTTTTTAATTTGAGTCCCCAAATGAAAGGAGGAAGGAAGAATCTGAAGAGGGCGGTGGAGCAACAGAGCTTTACGCTCGAAGATGGTCACTCTGTAATGCAAGTGCTTTCTCTCCGCGGCTCCAATCTCATCGAGGTGGGCGCTTCTATTCCAATTCAATTTTTAGGGTTTTTGGCCCGGAAATAAAAAACCCTTTTAAAACCCTAAATCCCAAATCGATGTCTCTGTGAAAATGCAGTAGTGGGTATCGATCAATTTGTAAAAAAATGATGTGGGTTTGGGCTGTCCCAAAAGAAAAATGTGAACTTGATTGCATAATGTGTTTAGAATTGCTGAACTTGCTTCTGATTCTGCTGTAATTGTTTAAGGTAATGGATGCAAAGGGAGAGAAATCTTTGGCGCTGTTTCCGGCTAAGTTTTCAAAGAGCATGTGGATTAAACGAGGTTGGTTTCCTATATACGTATCTCATTTCAACGTATTCTTGCAAATGTAGCCGAAAGGCGGAATTTTGAGTCGATTTTCGATTGGCAGGGAGTTATGTTGTGGTTGATGCAAGTGGGAAGGAGAAGGTTCTTGAATCTGGCAGCAAGGTGGCATGCATTGTTTCGCAAGTTCTATTTTACGAACAAGTACGAGTGCTGAAGAAATCGCCAGACTGGTGTGTATTCTCTTCCCATCCTAAAATGATTCGTCACTATCGCAACAAAAAGGGCAGCTTGTGTTGCTTGCACATTTAATAGTGCGATGACCTTTTTATGTTTCGGTTACTTCATATCGAACTTTGAAATGTCCCCTCGAACAAACTCAATGTTTGCTCTGACTTTCTCGTTTTATGGTTAATTGTATACTGATTCAGCATTGTATCACAACTTGAGAAAGCTGAAAATGTCAAAAAGTTTTGTTCTTGTAAAATAGTAATCCACAAGCCACCGTAGTTTTGTGTATTGCACATAACTGTATTGAGGGATGGAAAAGGTTGCTCGTGGAAGTGTGGGTAAAATCTGCAGCCTTTGTGGCACTTCTTGTTTAACGTGTTTATGTGATCTTAAGGTACTCAGTGTTCGTTTTTAGTGATCTTTTGTTCCTTATATTTGCTTTTGCCGCCAATTTCAGGCCAGAACTCTTCAAATCCGAAGTTTCAGACGGATGCGATGGAAGTTTGCAGGGAGACACCTCCCAAAAAGAAGACAATGAGCTCGACGACTCGAGCGATGATGATGGACTTCCTCCACTAGAGGCCAATACAAACAGGAATAAACCAGCTGACTGGAAATCGGATACAGAATCGGATTCCGATTCAACATAACTCAGATTAGGACTTTGAGTTCAGAAACTGATTCTTGAGTAGTTCTGCAGTGGATGTAGATGAATCACCTGAAGTGAGGATAACGGTTAAAAATTTTAGTCCAGAATTTTTGTTGGGTTGACTATGTATGTAATCTTGTATTCCAATACAAAACACAGAATGTCTAAACTTTTATGATTCAAATTTTGGAACTGGACTTTAGGCCTCGGTGTCGTATCCTTCGTGTATCCAATTTCGCATTTTTTTTCGTATTTTTTAAAACCAATGAGTACTAAGTAATTTAGTTACATTTATCAGTTTTGATATGAGCATCTCTAACACTTTCACATCTTCCAGAGATGTAAATAATTACATTTTTATTTACAACTCTCGACAAAAGATGAATAATTTACATTTAGCCATGGGAGAACGTTCTAGCTAAGAAAAATAGTAAAATGCCCATATCATTGTATACGACTTTGTTTTTAACCCATAAGAGGAGAGGGAATTCGGATCCTATTTTTTAGGATTTCAGAAATTCGTTAATTGTGCTCGTTTATCGTACATTGTGCGATTATAAATGATTTTAAATATTTTTATTTAAAATTAAATACAAATAGTATCTGACAAAAACTGAACACACGATGTATGATAAACGAATACAATTTACAATTTATGAATGCTCAAGATTCTTTCCAAAGGATCGGAGAGGATCCTGCTGGAGTGGAGAAGTCTCAGAATGGCGCCAACAGTGAACAGCTTAGCCACGTGGCGTCCTCCCCATCACTTACAACTCGTTTAACGTAAATACAGAAATGCAAAAGTTTTTCTTTTTCTTTTTTTCTCTCAGCGATGACGGAGGGACTGAGACGGAGATAGTAGTTAGCAGACACTCGCAAGCTGACAGAGACGAAGAGCAATTCTCAGAACCACGTCGTGAAGGTTTCCAAATTCCACTTTGACACTGCAAATTCCAAGTCCCGATATCACTTCCTGAAATTTTGATATTTTCGTTGTTTTTGAAAGTGAAGAGATGGCTGTGGCGATGGTCTCTGCCGTGAGAGGCGGTCGTTTGCCATCATTGCACCATCATCACCGCTGCCAGATGATTCTAAGCTCCACGTCGTCGTCGATTATTGGTAGTTGGGGTTCGTTAAAATCATCGAAGCAGCTCATTTGCAGCGCAAACTCAAAGGGTTTCACTCTCTTTGCCCGTTACTCACAAACTCAGGATCTTTACTCCTCCCGCCTTCAAGGTGCTTAATTTTTCTCTCCCGTTAGCTTTTGGATTTTGGGTCTGCATTTTGGATTCTGGGTTTATCTCAAGCTTAAATCTTTATTTGATTTATGGGTTTTTTTTCAAACATTTTATTTGTTACCTATATGAACATGAATAGTAGATTATACTTCTGCTAATGGTTATACTCTGGTCTCATTGATATTTTGAATCATGAAGTTGCGAACTTCTCGGTGTTTCGCTTGATGGGTACCTCGAAAAATGTTCATTTTTTCACTTCTTTTAGTGAGTGATTGGCTGTTGCCTTTTCATGGACATACAGAAGTGAAACTTAGGTGTAAAAACTGCTGAAGTCGAAGTACAACTCTTCTGTTTGGCAGACAGTTATCAATTAATTGCATCACCTCAGAATGGGAAGGAGACTTTGATTCACGCCTTTGTTTAGACCTCGTCATGAGCATCTGTGTTCTTTAGGCTCGAATTCTTTTCTTTCTTGATCACTCTATTCGTTTGAGGTTTTAAGCTGACTCTGGAATTTCATGCTGTTACCAGATAGGTTTGAAGACTTGCCTAGACTGGTGGAGGACATTCTCCAAACATCAGTAAGCACAGGTCCACGTGGCGCTCTTAGGATGGTCCAAGGTATTCAGGCGTTTATTGGGGTTGGTGGGGAGTGGCTTGCTGATGTATCAAAGGTAACAGGAACCTTGTTTGCTTGGCTTTCACCTTGTTCAATTGTCAATTGGTATAGTTCTTGAAACGGCTCAATGACAAAATGCGTTTATACGGCCAATTCCAATAACTTGGGATTAAGACTTCACTCGGTTGAGTGTTCTGTTAACACCTAGGCATTCGTTAATGCTAGCCCTTTTATCTGAATAAGCAAACTCTTGAAAAGCATACTTGTAAATGACCCTTCCTTTTGTTTGTAGTCAGCAAACTCATCTGCTGGATTACCAACCCAACTGCAGCTTGGATTGCTGTCCCCCCGTTATTTGAGGAAATTGTTTGAGCGCATGGGGGCAACCTACGTTAAGTTGGGTCAGGTAACTCTTGTTGTATTCTTGTTTTTTGATCGCCACTCCATAACTTTATTCATTATATCCAATGTAAATTAGCAAAAGATTATTATTTTACTTGTCTATCTTTGTTCATTCAACGTACACAATCACTAATGCTATGCTACTTACAAATGGTAGTTCATTGCATCTGCTCCAACTTTGTTCCCATCAGAATATGTCGAAGAATTTCAGAACTGCTTTGACAGAACTCCTGCAGTACCCTTTGCCGAGATTCAAGCAATCTTGCGTCAGGAATTGGGGAGACCAATTGAAAGCGTTTATGACTATGTTGACCCAACCCCACTCGCTTTGGCCTCAATAGCACAAGTTCTTTTCTCTTCCTATCAAATTTCTCATGTTCCTCAAACCATTCGCTAAGCTTAGGAATAAGAATTGTGATGTATTTTGTTTAGGTTCACGGTGCAAGGCTAAGAGGCTCCCAAGAAGATGTAGTAATAAAGATCTTGAAACCCGGAATAGAAGATATGTTGGTTGCAGATCTCAATTTTATCTACGTTGTTGTCCGCATTTTGGAATTCTTGAATCCTGATATAAACCGTGCTTCATTGGTATGTGGACATAAATTTCTTCATATGCAACAAATGACTTTAACACTTATACTGGATGACAGGTATAAGCATAGTAATTATTTTCATACTCTTAGAAATAATTTACACTGCTAGTTTCTTCAGTTACAACAACTTACAAGTTATATTCTGTGAAAGCATAACATCTTTGGGATGATGTCAGCATCTTTGGTTCATATGTTGGAAAATGATGGAAGATAGAAGTTTCCGTTGTAATCTGTTCATCGTTTCAGTAGGTTGGTATTGTGCAAGATATACCGGATTGAAGAAGTTGATTTCTACAAGGAGGCTGCAAACGTTGAGTCCTTTAGGAGATATTTAGAAGCTATGGGACTCACAAGGCAGGCTACGGCTCCAAAAGTGTATCACCAATGCAGCAGCAAACGAATTTTAACAATGGAGAGGCTGTATGGAGTTCCTCTTACTGACTTGAACAGTATAAGTTCCTTTGTTTCTAATCCAGAGACCAGTCTCATAACTGCCCTTAATGTGTGGTAGGACTTGAATATTTTATCCACCATTCATGTGCTTGTAGTTTTTGTGTTCATTTATTTGTCAAATAAACAACCTTGTCGCTTGTTATGAAATGTCTCTGTAGGTTTGGCAGTTTGCTTGCCTGTGAAAGCTTCCACGCAGATGTGCATGCAGGCAATCTGTGGCTGTTGCGTGATGGCCGCGCATTGGGTTTCTTGATTTTGGTATTCATATATCTTCATGCGCCAATTGTACTCGTTGCTTTACTTATAGTTGTGATTGTCGTCGGTTTCTTTCAATGTTTCAGTTGCTCATACAATCTACACAAATATGACTTAAGGTTTTTACTTTATCTACTGTGCAGAAAAAAGGATCGAGTAAAGATATTGATTTTTTTTTTGTCAGTGTATAATGTATATCTTTGTAGACTTGCTAATTGTCTGTTCTGTAACAACCGTGCATAGTCCCAAGATGCAGTACCTACCATTTGCTTGATAGTTTTAGAAGTTCTCTGCATTTGTCCAACCTTTCAAATGTTATTGACGTTATTTTTTTTGGTTTGTTACCTTTCAGTTATGTGAAATCATTCTTGCGTTTGACTTAAATTTACGGGAATCGTTGGCCGTATATCCCCGAAAACATGGGGTGCCATAATCTTTCTGGCATCAATTGCAACTGAAGAATATGAATCAATGGCTTCTGCACTGATTGAAATGGGTGCTACAGACACAAACGTTGATGTTAAGGATTTTGCAAGTGACTTGGAAAAGATGTTCTCGTCAATAAAGGCAAGCATTAAACTCAGGAGTTTGGTAATTGTGTTTTGCTTTCCAAATAGGGTTATTTTTTGGTCTGTACTTCTCCTGGGACAATTTCGGAGCTGAGGGGAAATAATGTTTCGCAGAACTGTGCAGCCAAAAGATAACCTTTTTTTTTTCCTTGCCCGTAAATATTCCATTACAGAAAAGAAAGCTGCCTAAAAGAGCTGTGCCATAGCTAGAAATTACCGAATTTAGAATCGAAACCAGCTTATTGATAACAATCACATCGCTTCTAACAATTCCTCATGTGCAGGATTCGGATACAGAGGTAGTCATAGCAATTGCCAGGGAGCCATCTACAAATGCAACTGCTGTCTCAGCAAATCTAGTTGTTGATGAGAGACAAATGAATGCACTTTTTCTCGATGTGGTACGCCCTCGACTCCCTTTAGGTTTACATGCCTGCATTATATATCAGTACCACCGCAGCATATACCATCATTTTTTTAACTAATTGTTCCGAAGTCATGAGCTGCTTGCATGCTCTTATTTCAGATTCGGGTTAGTGAATCATATGGATTGAAATTTCCTCGAGAGTATGCACTTCTCCTGAAGCAGCTTTTGTATTTTGACTGGTACGCTCGTCTGTTGGCCCCGGACTTGAATATGCTCCAAGACCAAAGGATTTCTATCGCTTCTAATCGGAGAACCAACTACAGGAACGATTTCAGATGAACCTAGGAAGTGCAGATGCAGCTTCTTGTAAGTTTGTGTAAATATAAATAAAAAGTACTCCTGCATTCGGGTTACATTCAATAGAAACAATGTCGAGAACAAGAAACAGATTGTAATCTAATACTTTGCGAAAGCAAAGCGTGTATGGGTTAACGTAGGAATTTATCATATCGGATCCTTCTCTTTGATAACTGCTACTAGAAGCAAACAAGGAACCATATGATTGCACAAGATGTGTTATTTTTTTTGGTCAAATTGCACAGGATATGTTGCATATGAACAAATAAATCAAATAGGAGTCTGGTAAACATGTACATACACACAACAATCGAAAGCTTGATTTCTACATATAACATATACTCACTTGTGGGATGCTATATCAGAAAGAACGAAAGAGAAGTCCTAACATGTAGATATGGCAAAAACAAGGCAGTATCTGTCGTCGAATCACTTCCCGGAAACCTTTGCTTCTGTCAGGGATCTATTCACTTTTTCCAACTTTGGAATGTTTCAGGGTCCGGTAAGTGAGACGAAGAAGCTCTTCCGTTTGAGAAAAACCCTCGGGAGCTTCATATAATCGTACTCTGAGAAATCTGTTAGTTCCTTGAGTTCAAAGTTATCTCTGCAATGGGTATGAGCTTCTCCCTGTCCGAGATGTTACAGACCCTCTAATCACTAGGCTTGGTGAAGCGTAGCCCATGAGTCGATGAAGTGGTGAACTCGAATTTGCTGGCAGCTCTTCGATTTCTGAGGATAACGACGGTCTTGCTGACACAATTGTTTCAATTGGATTCTTATCTTTGTTCTGAGACTCTCTCAAAACAAGCTTCTTCCTCTCTCTCGTTGGATCCAATGAATTATGTGACATATTTTGGTCCTCTGAATCACCATGGTTAGAGTTGGAGGGTGCAAAAGCTCCAGGATCACCGTCAGAAGAGTAACTATGGTAGTAAGAGGGTCCATAACCATAATCATCAGAGCATGAAACAGGATCAGCATGGTGAGCCAAGTTACTGCCATTACCGGCAGCATTATAGTCGCCAACCTCACTCGGAGGGGCTATAGCATTCTGTTCATAGGGGACAATATGAGCTCTCTTTTGGAGCGAAAACTTGAGCACCTCCGAACAAGCCCCACATCGAAGTCTATGGTATCTCCTTTTGAAAAGGAGAAAATCTGCAGGTATCTGCAGCAGTTCTGAGCAGTTGTAACAAGTTATCATAGGGGCTCCACCTGCTATGGGGCGGAAATGTCGTTTAGCCAAATGTTGTTTCTCTCTGTAAAACTTCTTCGCATCATGCCTTTGGTGCCTTAGATCATCAGACATTGTTTCATGGCCCCAAAGAGGAGAATCAGATCCCATATACCGTTCAGGAGTTGAAGGACGAGACTTGTCATAGGATGTCCAGCAACTGTGACCAGGGTGAACCCTACATAACCCGTTGTTGCTGCAACGAACGGGTTGAGACAATGGTGCTGAGCACTGCCAGTCTTGGGGGCCATAATGCAAATATGAAGAATCAGGTTGGTGCCTGCTGGTTGTTGCCTCACTCGAGAAAGGTATGCGCATGTTTTTGCTGTGGTGCTGGGGGGGATAGAGGCTGCCTGTCCTGTGTCTTCTCAGATACCTCTGATAGTTTGGATCATGACAGAGTTCCTTCTCGAATGCCTCATAGCTACGGTACTGGGGCATGCTTTTCTCATTCCAAGTGGCTTCTCCGGCAACCCTTCCACTCGCCTTTCCATTCAAACTGTTAACTTGATCCTGCAGTTCATAAACCATTCTCAATAGTGTCATCTTGTCCTGTTCAGCCTCCACAGACATTTCAGATGATTGGTAGCCTGAATTGTGCTGGTACTCGTTATGCAGTTGACTTGTAGGGCCTCCATTTTCGTATCCACCTTGGGAAACTCTTCGAGGGAAAGCCATCCTATACATAGATTCATCACTTTGCAATCTGTTCCAATCTCTGCTTGGATGACCTTGTCTTCTAGGTGGCAGTGATGCATCTTGATCCCGCTTTCTGTATCTCATGGCACGATCGTTCTTCATGGGCAAATTTGACCAGGGATCCCTTGGTTGATGTTGCAATCCTGAATCTCTATTTATCATGCTACTTGCCATGAATTTATCCCGTCTGGTTCGTTCTTCAGAATGAACAATATTTGAACGTGTAGTTCGGTTGAAGAACTGATCATCCATGCCATCATAAGAAGAAACACTGGCATCATAAGCATGATGACTTGTATTTGCTGGGGACTTTGACGGATCTCTAGGTGCACCGCTAAGCTCAAAGCTGGGGAAGAACTCCGTATTTTCAAATACATCAGGAGACCTTACATGATCAAAGCCATTGGAAAAAGCACTATTCTGAGGTTCCTCCAGTTGTCCATCAGGAGAAGATGTCAGGGAATCCGATGAAACGCTTTCCCTTGCCGGCATATGAACAGTAACTCTATTTTCAAATGCATCAGGAGACCTTACATGATCAAAGACAATGGGAACACTGCTCTGAGGTTCCACCTGTTGTCCATTAGGAGAAGATGTCAGGGAATCCAATGAAACGCTTTCCCTTTCCGGCATATGAGCAGTAACTATATTTTCAAATGCATCAGGAGACCTTACATGATCAAAGCCATTGGGAACACTATTCTGAGGTTCCTCCTGTCGTCCATGAGGAGAAGATTTAAAGGAATCCGATGAAATGCTTTCCCTTACGGCTGTATGAGCAGTAACAATTGAACTACTGCCCCTCGAATCTCCTGGATTTACAGTATTTGAGTTCTGGAAATCAGAATCAATCTCCTTGTTGATGTCTACGTCCACACTTGTTTCTCCTAATGGTGAGCTCCCATCATTTGTTGATACTTCTGCACCTTTTCGTGTTTTTGGTAATGTCTCCTTAACTTCTGAAGACTTGATTTCACTCTTGCTATTGTCTTGTTCTGAGAAGCATTTTCCCGAGTCAGGAAAAGTTACCTCAGGACTTGAGCTGCTAAACTTGTTGCCTTCTGAAGACTCAATCATATCACTCTCGTTGTTTTGGTCCGGTAAACATTCTCCCGAGTCAGGATAAGTAGCTTTTGGACTTGAGCTGCTAAACCTGTTGCCTTCTGAAGACTCAATCTGATCCTTCTCATTGTTTTGGTTGTCCGCAAAACTTTCTCCCGGAAAAGTAGCCTTAGGACTTAGGCTGCTAGATTCATTACCTTCTGAAGATTTACTCTGGCCCCTCTCATTGCTTTGGTCTGAAAATGATTCTCCTGACATCAAAAGACTTGCATTATTACTTGAAGAGCTCGATTCTTTGTCTTCGGAAGACTTATCTTCACTCTTCTCAGTGTTTTGGTCTGAAAGGGACTCTCCTGGGTTCGAAAGACTTGCATTATGAGTTGAGATGCTAGACTCTTTGTCCTCGAAAGCCGCATCTTTTCTCTCCTCGTTGTTTTGGTCCGGAAAGCTTTTTTCCGAGTCAACAAAAGTAACTGTACGAGTACTTGAGCTGATAGATTCGTTGCCTTCTGAAGATTTACTCTCATCCCTCTCATTGTTTTGGTATGGAAGAGCTGCACTATGACTTGAGATGCTAGATTTCTGTTCTTCGGAAGGCTTGTCTTCATTCTTCACATTGTCTTGTTTCGAAAAGCGATTTCCCGGTTCAGGATAAGCAGCCTTAGGAGTACTTGAGGTGCTGGACTCGTTGCCTTCTGAAGAGCATTCTCCAGATTCAGGAAGAGTTGCATTACGACCTGAGCTTCTGGATTTTTTATCTTCCGAACCGTGATCCAAACGAATCCTCTGAGCTGCCTCAGTGTCATTTACGCTGGCGCTCTTGCTTCTCAATCCATTCATTCGATTTTTCACTGCATTCAGAAGGATAGTTTAGGAAACTAATCCGAATCATAAACCAAAAATCCGAATCTATAAAACGGCTCAATTACTCGGAACGTGAATCAATAGACAGAACATGCAATTTCGTATACTAAACAAACTAAGCAATCCAAGAACACAACTAAGTCTTTTAATCTATTAGCAATTCAGAATTTTTTTTTTTTTTTTTATCTTAATCCTGTAGAAAATCTCGCTTACGGGTCAGGCCAGTCGGCCAAGCCCTTGCACCCGAGTTTGAATCCCCCGGCCCATAAACTGTAGTAGTTTAGAACAGAATATCGCGTTATCAATAAAAATATCGCGGAAAATCTCAATAGTATGACATTGTTTACAGTGAGAAATGAATTAGACAAGAAAGTGGATGGCAAATTAAATTAGTGGGGATGCATTGATTTAATACCTTGGAGAGTGACGCCACATCCGCCACACTTGTAGACCGGAATTTCGGGCAACTCCGGAAGAAGCAGCCGGCATTTCGGACATCGAACCAGTCGAACTTTTGTTGTCAATTCAGGAGACATCTTTGGCCAACACAAACAAAAGGGCTTCCAGTTCCAACGAAAAAGTCTCGAACTTTGAACTTATTGAACTCCAAACACCATCTGAATGCAATCAAAACATGTTTCTGGCATCAGAACAAAAGCTAACTCTCCCAAAAAACAAAATTAGATCCATGAAATAACAACAAGAACGACAAAACAAAACATAAAAACAGGAAATTCTGAACCAGAAGTTGAAGAAATTAAGGAAGCTGTACCTGAACGCAACAGAAGTGAAACTTCAGAGAGATCCGAAAGAGAGAGAGAGAGAGAGAGAGAGAGAGAGAGAGAGACAGACAGACAGACAGAAAAGGGCAATGGATTTGTTGGTGTGTTTGGTTTTCGAGAAATGGGTGAAGAAGGCAAAGGCAAAGGTATTTGTTTGACAAAAATGTTGAAAAAATAAATAAATAAATAATGGCAAAGCTCTTCAAAGTCTTTGGGAGTGTGGAAAAGGGTAAGTCTTTGATTTCCAAACAGAAGAATTTTATGATGGAGGATTTGGAATTGGTCTTTTTTTCCGTGGCGAAGAAGCTTCTATCTGTTCTGACCACGGCTTCCCCTCAAAAACACGGCCAAGCTCAAAGATTTACAGAGAAGAGAGAAAGAGACGAATTATACATCCGCCGACCATATTTAAAGCGTCAGTGTTGACGTGTCATCTTACTGCTAACTCTGAGATTAAGATGGGGAAACGGAAATGTCAAAGTTACCAGAAATTCTTGTGTTCAGGCAAAAAACTATGTTATCGTTATGCTTGCAGACAAAACTAATGAAAACCCTGTAATTTATCAAAGATTCTCTCTTGAAATTAAAATACAGTTTAAGTCGAGTCATCTGACCAATGAATGTTTATTACGTGTTCAAAAAGTACAACAACTATTTAACTTTGTTGATATGTGACGTCATTGATTACATGAGAAGATCTACCAGTGTCCCACTTTAACCAATCAAGCACAAAACAATCGGTTTGGTTGTGAGTGGGAGCATGGATAACTTGATTCTTAGACGGACACAAGTTTCTAAAGTGACGATATCTTAACTAATCATATAGCGTTTTTGTGAGACAAATAATTTATGTTATTAATTCAAAAATGTTAGGGCAACGTTATAGAGCGTAGGTAGGCCCTTTTATACTAACTCCCCTCCCCCTCATAATTCAAATCGATCGATGTAAAGCAAAACAATACAGCCTTTTAATTTTAATTTTTTATTTTTGGAGAACAACTAGCAACTAATCACGATTATCCATCTATTTCGGGTTCAGATGAGAGTAGTTAAAAATTGCATCCTACAAGTGATCATAATCAAGCAGATTCACAATTTATAAAATATCAGATCCAGAACCTCCTATTATTTTTTTTAGAGAGCTGATATCTGCAATTTTCAACTAGACTACTTGTCGTGGTTCTATAGCCTCTTAATTTGAGTCCTTTGCTTTTGGTGATTACAATTTGGCCATGTAATAGCCAATCACTCTTTCCCTTGCCGGCACGACCGTTATACAAGTAGGGTATTTTTGTTATTTTCCTAAACTCCAATATATCCAAGTCAATCAACTGCCTCGCCCACTCAGCCTCCTCCTAATCCTGTTTCTGGGTTTTTGATGGGAAATGCCAGGGGAGTTTTCAGTTTTATAGAAGAAGTTTTAACGAAAAGCTTACGGTACTGTTTATTTTAACGAAAAACCATATTTTTACACTAAAAAGCCAAACCGGTACTATTCACTTTACCCTTTATTTTGTCCTTATCCTTAAAACTCAAAGTTTTCAAGCTCTTTTCATTAGTTTTCCTTTTAATAAAAGGACCTGCTTCTCTGCCCTCCCACTTCCAATACACTCTCATCCCCCCTTATTTTGTGCGGTCACGGTTAAGCCACGTTAACATTTTATATTAATTTTTTTATAAAGATAATAAGATAAAAAATAATAATAATATAGAATGTTGACGTGATTTAATCGTAACCGTACAAATAAAAAAATGAGAATGTATGGAAAGTGAAAGTGCTCATAAGCCCGTTCCTTTATAAAATCCCCATTGGCTATTAAGAATCCCAGAAAAACAAAGGCTTGCGAAGTCAAAACTTCTGGAAGTGTATGAGCTGTCTCTCGGACGTGGTGGCATTCGTAAGTCTGGCACTATAGGAGAGGAGAGTAGGTACGTTTTTTGGGTGGGTCCAAATTTTGACAATGGGGGATCAACACAAAAAACAAGCCAAATCAAAACATTAGGTTAATTAACCACTATGAGGTGACTTAATGATTGGTGCGAATTTCAAGTTTGTATTTTCACGGTTTGTTTAGAGTATGATTTTCGACATTGGTGAATTACTTGATAGTGCTTATGGGGTAATTGAAATGCCTTTATGAAATTCTCATTCTCATAAAGAATGGACCGTCGTGACTATTTCACCAACTGATCCCATTTTTTGCAAAATAAAAAAAAAACTAATAAAAATGGCTTGAAAACTTTTAGTTTTAACGATAAAGACAAAATAAAGAGTAAAGTGAATAGTATTATGATTGATTTTTTAGTGTAAAAATATGGTTTTTCGTTAAAGTGAACAGTACCAGAAGCTTTTCGTTAAAGTTCCCAAAAAAATTTATTAGGTTAATTACAATTACAATAGTAAGCGGAAGTTAGCTTACATATTATTGAATGTATAAATGATATAAACGATATGTGATTAGTAGCAAAAATGCTGACTAGTTAGTAAGTTAATGCAATATTTGTTTTTACAGGTATAAGCACGTTTCACAATATTTATGATGATTTAAACCAATCAAATTGGTAACCTTAAATTAAAAGGTGTTTAACAATCTAATTATGACCACAAATAGACAAACACAACGTACTAAATAATCAATGAAATGTTTGTCAAATTTTCAATGACTTAACGATGTTTTATTTGAGTGAAATTTTGCAAGAAAGATTTTTTTAGTGAATACCTAAAGAAAGAAAGACTTTGATCTTGAGATTAAATTGTGGAACAAATCCAATTAAGTAGTTAGTGTTGTATTAACATATTAATTAATTAGCGTTTGAGCGCAATTATAAGTGAGTTAATGAATCTCAAGTATAAAACCAAAGATTTCTTCTAAGCAAGGGTACCTCTTGGAAAAAGACGCGGCCGCTCGTGCTTGGAAACATGGCTTTGCATTCACAAGGGAAAGAAGGTTTCAGCATTGCTCCATGTGACGACTTGATTTCGACATCCTGACGCGCATGAATGTTTCCACGCGGGGACTTGACTGACATTTCAAGTTCAACCCCTACATAAGTCATTTTTTGGTCAAACGTTTCTCCTTTGTTCTCTTTATTCCTGTTTTATTCCTGTTTGTGTTCCTGTTTGTGTTCCCATGTATTTTGCTTTGCATTTGCATGCCTTGTTGTCCTTCTTGGTAACCCTAAAAACAATTGGGAAAGATATTTTAATGTGTGGGAACACGATCAGGTGCACTAAGTGTAATTAGTATAAGAGAAATGCTAAGAAGACTCTCGCAAAATGAGACTCTCTATGAACTCTTTGCTACCTTACTATTTAACGTCAATTTTTGTGCTAATATTATAAAACATTAAGCATAAAACATGATGTGACATAGAGTTTGTAGTCTATACAAAGTTCCACTAATTAGAGAGTCTCCTTAACATTTCTTTTAGTACAATTGGTTGGAATTTTTTTTTTTAGGTTCTAACTAATTGTATTAGTACACTTGTTGTACCAGACCGTTTTTCCGACACACTCATAAATTTGTACTCGAATGCCAACAAACAAAACGTATGGGATAATGGATTGGCCTATGAGAACTCATTAGCTTTTACCTCTTTTTATAGCATCTCAACACTCGACATAATTATTGAAATGTCCGCATGTTTTTACCTTTTTTGAAGTTTCCACATCCACCAAACAAACAGATTGAAGTCTCTTGTGCATTTGGAGGCCATATGAGGTGAAATAAGTTTTCATAAGTTTTATAGGGGCTCACTAAATTGAGCAATGCTAGCATGAAAAACTCTAATTTGGCAGCCTGATCACATGATATGCATCGTAGCTCTAATAAGTGTACGAAGTGGGTGTAGGTGTTGGGTGGGGTGGGGGAATTGTGGGGTTTGGTGGAAGAATGCAAGCAGTCTTGCTTGTTTGTGAGAGTTATCTCACCGAGGACATGGTCAAGTTGTTCTATTTAGGATTTTATTTTGATAAATTTTTCATTATGACGGGAACATAGGTGATACACAACGTGTTTTTTTTTATAAGTGGTGAAAAATTGTATTTTTTAAGTTATTAACTTTTTAGCACACATATTTCACCATCAATATAGTGATACGTGGTGTACTACTCCGTGTTCCAATCACACTGAAAAATCTCTCGATTTTCTCATGCTAGCATAGTCATCTATATTGTAGATCATTGATGCGTAGAGTTCACAAAATCAAGCAATGTCATCATAGTTGTCCATGATGTTACGATAGCGAGTCAGTGTATTTATAATCACAACTCATCAACTACGTACAATCACTCATGTGAGAATTTATGACTTGTGCTACTTGATCCTACAAAGGCATGTATAATATAAAATAAATTTGCATACATTTACAAAGACACCCTTAATGCCTAATTGAGTACATTATTGTTATTATTTTCCTTTTCTTTTTTTTTTCTTTGTTTTTTTTTTTGAGTACGTCGATACTTTTACACTAAAGGGAGAGGAGTTTAGCCAAGCCACACAATGCAACCTAATTTGGTATCGAATTCGTTATTCACGAGATTCAAACCTAAGATCTCTCACTTCCAAGTGAAGAGGAATATCACTAGACCGTAGAACTGAGTGGCTATTATTTTCTTTTGTTAACCGGCAGAGATAATAGGTTTTAGTTCCCTTTCAATTGGAATGTTTTGACCATTTTGCATCTCTAAACAAATGAGAAGACTGAGTTTAACACCTTAATCAATAATTAGCAAAGGGTTTACATGCCATTGTTGTTCTTTAACATTCAAATCTAGAGCATTTAGTCTCATAATAAACTAAACATTGATTTAACATCCGACCTGAATCGACCCTAAACAAAAACTTCTACCATACAAACACAACACATCACAAAACCAATTTCCAGACTCATTGCCTTCGGAAGACATAATCTGATCCCATTCATTGTCTTGGTCTGAAGAGCATTCTCCGGATTCGAGAAGAGCTACATTACGACCTGAGCTTCTGGATTTTCTATCTTCAGAAGGGCGATCCAAACCAATCCTCTGAGCTGCCTCAGTGTCATTTATGCTAGCGCTCTTGCTTCTTAGTCAATTTATTCGACTTTTCGCTGCATTCAGAAGGATGGTTTAGGAAACTAATCCGAACCCTAAACTAAAAAACTGAGTAGCAACATGTGGAACAAATACAATATATCAAAATATAAATACTTAACGAAATTGCATATAAAATCATAAATCACTGACTTGTTCTTTGAAAATAGAGGCTTGCAGAAGCAATCTCCTAAGACAGAAATTCGCCCCTACACTAGTGCAGTAGTTCAATGGACTCCTAAGACAGAAATTCGCCTCTACACCAGTGCAGTAGTTCAATGGACGTCTATACCAGTGCAGTAGTTCAATGGACGTCTATCTTGCAGGATACAACTATCTAATTGTATTGGTTTCTGATCTGACGGCCATATTTATAATGGTGTGATGGAGCAGTTAAAGCCGTAAGAACGGTTGTAACTATTCACGTGATCAGTTTTACCACATGACATTTAATATGTGCATCCAAACCCTTCAAGTCTAAAGCCCAAGGTCCATAACCTTGGCCCAATTCTTTTCAAACCAAAAGTGAGTGAACTCACTTATAAAGAGAGGTTTCTATTAAAGTTTGGGTGATGTGAGACTGAGAGTCCCTTACAAGTTCCTAACAGTTATTATCCATAAAACGGTGCAGATAAACAAAGACGGAGCTCAATTACTCAGAACGTTGAATCAACAGACAGAAATGAAATCGGTCCAACATGCAATTTCGTATATTAAACAGATTAAGCAATCCTAGAAAACAATTTAGTCTTTTAATCTATTAGCACTTCAGAGATGGGAAAAGGGATTTACACATGGTCTTTATAGATTTGGAAAAAGCGTATGATAGGGTCCCAAGAGACATTCTTTGGAGGATTTTAGAGAAGAAAGGAGTACGAGTAGCATATATCCAAGCTATAAAGGATATGTATGAAGGAGCAAAGACTGCCGTAAGAACTCATGAAGGACAAACCGAAAGCTTTCCCATATCTGTAGGATTACATCAAGGCTCATCCTTAAGTCCTTACCTTTTTGCGTTGGTAATGGATGAGTTAACAGGACATATTCAAGATGATATTCCTTGGTGTATGCTTTTCGCAGACGATATAGTGTTGATAGATGAAACTCAGGAAGGGGTAAATGCAAAGCTTAACCTTTGGAGAGAAGTGTTGGAATCTAAAGGTCTTCGCCTAAGCCGATCAAAGACAGAATATATGGAGTGCAAGTTCAGTGCAAATGGAGGCCAAAACGAGTTAGGGGTGAGGATCGGAGATCAAGAAATACCAAAGAGCGACCGTTTTCGTTACCTAGGATCTATCTTGCAAAAGAACGGAGAATTAGATGGAGATCTCAACCATAGAATACAAGCTGGATGGATGAAGTGGAAGAGTGCATCCGGCGTGTTGTGTGACCGCCGTATGCCACTAAAGCTCAAGGGAAAATTTTATAGGACGGCAATAAGGCCGGCGATGCTGTATGGCACAGAATGTTGGGCGGTGAAACATCAACACGTACACAAAATGGGTGTAGCGGAGATGAGGATGCTTCGTTGGATGTGTGGGCACACGAGAAAGGATAAGATTAGGAATGAGGATATCCGGGGTAAAGTAGGAGTAGCCGAAATTGAAGGAAAGATGAGAGAAAATCGGTTACGGTGGTTTGGACATGTGCAAAGAAGGCCTATTGACGCTCCGATTAGAAGATGCGACTATGGGACAGAGGTTCAGGGCCGAAGGGGTAGAGGAAGACCTAGGAAAACTTTGGAAGAGACTCTAAGAAAAGACTTAGAGTACTTGGATCTAACGAAGGACATGACACAGGATCGAGCACAATGGCGTTCTAAGATTCATATAGCCGATCCCACTCAGTGACTCGGATTTTCCAAGTCTCCAACCGAGAAGTTTTCCTCACTCGGGAAATTAAGGGAACACTACCCCAACCTACATGCTCCACTCTGAAAGCTTCAACATACAAGCTTCAACAAAAGAAAATTCAAAGAACTTAGCGAAGAAGGCTTTGGTGTATTTAACACAATACGTTGAAATGAAGGAAAGCTTATTTATTGATATCCCCGATAAGCTACAAATATGTACATATACATGAGTCAAAATAAACACACAAGAGGGAGCCTTCACAAAGGTTGCTTAGGAGAAGTCTCAGCAGTCGGTAGAGCCCCAGAAAGAGAAGGCACCGGAGGGGGATCATTTGGAGCCTCAGTACTGGACAGAACCCTAGAAGGAGGAGGCATCAGAGGTTGATCATTTGGAGCTTCATTACGCGGTACAGCCCCAGAAGACGAAGGCAATAAATGCCTTTGGAACAAACCCACAAATCTCTGATGATCAAGTAAAACCTGACCATCAGTTTCCTTCATCTGGTCAAGCTTCCTCTTCATGTTTGTAGCATAGTCATGTGCGAGCCGGTGCAACTGTTTATTCTCATGCTTGAGCCCTCTAATCTCCTGTTTGAGACTTATAACTTCAGCCGCCAATGATTCAACTTGGCGGGTTCGAGCAAATAGGCGTTGGGCCATATTAGACACAGAACCTGCACACTGAACACTGAGAGCCAGCGAATCCTTAACAGCTAACTCATCAGACCGTTTGGAAAGTAGTCTGTTATCTTTGGGAGTGAGAAGGTTCCTGGCCACCACCGCAGCGGTCATATCATTCTTCATCACGGAATCCCCAACGGTAAGAGGACCAGTAGGGGAGACGAAGGATGGGCGCCATATGTTGTCTGACGAAGGCGGGGCTGCCTCTTCAACAAGGTTCAAGTCAAAACGACGGTCGGAGGGGCCAGACATTTTCAAAGGTGTTGAAGAGAGAAGAGGTCGGACAAATCAAGATCTTAGAAGTGCAAGAATGAAGCTTCTACTGGTGGAGATTCAAGTGTGCTTTGGAACTTAATGCCAGCCCCTATAAAAATCTGCACTCGACGGAGCTTCAGAAATCGAAGAGGCACCTGCTCAGAAATCGAAGAGGCGTTTGCTTTCTCAAAAGCTGGGCTGCTTAGAGATCACGAGGGTTGATCTCAGAAATCGAAGAGGTGTTTGCTTTCTCAAAAGTTGGGCTGCTCAAAGACCACGAAGGCCGATCTCAGAAATCGAAGATGCGCTCGCTTTCTCAAAAGCTGGGCTCCCCAGAGACCACGAGGGCCGCTCTCAGAAATCGAAGAGGCACCTACTTTTCCAGCCTTGTCAGCACCTGTCACACGCACACTCAGCTTTGCGGAAATTATGGGCATTCTGTCAAAGACTTCTGGGGAAGTAGAAAACACATGAATCTTACTGTTCAATCACCCACTTACCACACGCAACAATAGCTCATGGGTACCACAGATAATTTTGCCAAAGTTCTCTGCCAAAGTTGAGCACGTGAAGCTTGCAGCTCCCACTACATCGCTCTGACCAAGAAGGGTAAAAGAATAGCAAAGAAACAGCACTAACAAAGTTTAGACCCATAAATTTTGAAGGTCTAGCTACCATATTATTACCCACAAGGGTAAAGGAACAGTACCACTGATGGATAATTGGAAAGTCCCTGTGTGTCAACCTCTGTGCTTCGTGGCAAGGTAGACTAGCAAACATGTCCAACCTTTACTCACATTCGAGAAAACACTCCCAATAAGATTGCTTGCTCCAAAAATCGAAGAGGCACCGTCCTCCGAATCTCGAGAGCCAGACTCCCAACATGACTACTTTCTTAAAAATCGAAGAGAGGGTAAAGGAACAGTACCATTGCTGGATAATTTGAAAGTCCCTGTGTGTCAACCTCTGTGCTTCGTGGCAAGGTAGACTAGCAAACATGCCCAACCTTTACTCACATTCGAGAAAACACTCCCAACAAGATTGCTTGCTCCAAAATCGAAGAGGCACGCCAGACCCCCAACATGATTGCTTTCTCAAAATCGATGAGGCATCGTTCTCCGAATCAATCGAAGAGGCGCTCGCTTTCTCAAAAGCTGGGCTACTCAGAGACCACGAGGGCCGATCTCAGAAATCGAAGAGGCACCTACTTTTCTAGCCTTGTCAGCACCTGTCACACGCACACTCAGCTTTGCAGAAATTATGGGCATTCTGTCGAAGACTTCTGGTGAAGTAGAAAGCACATGAATCTTACTGTTCAATCACCCACTTCCCACACGCAACAATAGCTCATGGGTACCACAGATAACTTTGCCAAAGTTCTCTGCCAAAGTTGAGCACGTGAAGCTTGCAGCTCCCACTACATCGCTCTGACCAAGAAAGGTAAAAGAATAGCAAAGAAACAGCACTAACAAAAATTTAGACACATAAATTTTGAAGGTCTAGCTACCATATTATTACCCACAAGGGTAAAGGAACAGTACCACTGCTGGATAATTGGAAAGTCCCTGTGTGTCAACCTCTGTGCTTTGTGGCAAGGTAGACTAGCAAACATGCCCAACCTTTACTCACATTCGAGAAAACACTCCCAACAAGATTGCTTGCTCTAAAATCGAAGAGGCACCGTCCTCCGAATCTCGAGAGCCAGACTCCCAACATGACTACTTTCTCAAAATCGAAGAGAGGGTAAAGGAACAGTACCATTGCTGGATAATTGGAAAGTCCCTGTGTGTCAACCTTTGTGCTTCGTGGCAAGGTAGACTAGCAAACATGCCCAACCTTTACTCACATTCGAGACAACACTCCCAACAAGATTGCTTGCTCCAAAATCGAAGAGGCACCGCCATCCGAATCTCGAGAGCCAGACTCCCAACATGATTACTTCCTCAAAAATCGAAAAGACACTGCTCTCCGAATCTCGAGAGTCAGACCCCCAGCATGATTGTTTTCTCAAAAATCGAAGAGGCATTGTTCTCCGAATATACCACAGACCACCTTTTCAAAGTGCTTTGACAAAGTTAAAACATGTGAAACTGGCAGCTCCCACTACCGTGCTATGACCAAGCAGGGTAAAGGAATAGCATTACTATTTGTTGTTAGGGAGACTCCTATATATGTCGACCTCCATCCCCAACGGACATGTAGACCTGCAAAAATGCTCAACCCTTCATCATATCTGAGAGGGCACTCCCAACGAAGCCTTTCGAAATATTCAGCTTTCTTTCCCCCCGATAATACCTCTGCAAACAAGCTATACTAGAGCAAGAATATCTCATATCATCAGGGTTAAAAGCAAGAGTATCCTATATCATGCTTTTTCCCTGTCTTTTCTTTTGGCCTTGTTTTTACCTGCAAGACAAGGAGAAAGAGAGCAATCAGTCAGCACTTGGAATCAAGCTTCCAGCCAGGAACTGACTGCCTGGAACCCCTTACCTGATTACTTACCTGGCATTGCTCTCGAGTACTCATCTTCAACATCTTATGTTTCCAGGGAAGATTCCGCATCTGCTTGAGGAACAGATAGGGCAAGTGCGAAGGATACAAGGAAGCATGTGGAGACAAGCGTAACAGCACACGTGCCGATACATCCATTACTCTGTCAAAAGCAAAAGTATCCCATATCAGCAGGTTGGAACGTACTCTAGATTTGATGGACTTGTTTTGACCCTCAAATTCTTCAGTCGGCCTTAATACTCTGGAGGAAACCAGAAAACCCTCCAGCCCAGTTCAAGAATAAGCCTGTGGAAAGTTACTTCTTCAGAAGCAAAAGTATCTCATATCATCTCTTCTCATTTTTCTTCTCTTTATCCTTCATGCTGCTGCAAGATGGGGAGAAGGTGAACAATCAATCGGAGCTCTGATTGCTTACCTTGTCTGTCACCTCTTTCAGCAGACCCCCTAACTCGGCGACTTGGGGGACTCCTACTACATGGTTTGTATCGCGCTTGACCAAGCCTGAAACTACAAGTAAGCTTCAAGTGAAATTGATACATTACCTTGTGCATATCCACCAGTTAAAGATACCACCCCTGGATGGAGGAAGAGTACTTCCAGAGAAGATGCCACATCTACCTATGAGACAGATAAGGCAAGTCAAGACGACACCACACTCCGATACTTAGAAGTTTCGTGATTACGAGATCATTCTCCCACAATATTTCCTAATGTCATTTGTACTAAATCATTCACTTGTACTCACTAAAGGAGAGCTTGAACCTATGTACTTGTGTAAACCCTTCACAATTAATGAGAACTCTTCTATTCCGTGGACGTAGCCAATCTGGGTGAACCACATACATCTTGTGTTTGCTTTCCTATCTCTATCCATTTATATACTTATCCACACTAATGACCGGAGCAATCTAGCGAAGATCACAAAAAGCGACCGTTTTCGCTACCTAGGATCTATCTTGCAAGAGAACGGAGAATTAGATGGAGATCTCAACCATAGAATACGAGCTGGATGGAAAGAGTGCATCCGGCGTGTTGTGTGACCGTCGTAGGCCACTGAAGCTCAAAGGAAAATTTTATAGGACGACAATAAGGCCAGCGATGTTGTATGGCACAGAATGTTGGGTGGTGAAGCATCAACACGTACACAAAATTGGTGTAGCGGAGATGAGGATGCTTCGTGGGAGGTGTGGGCACACGAGAAAGGATAAGATTGGGAATGAGGATATCCAAGGTAAAGTAGGAGTAACCGAAATTGTAGGAAAGATGAGAGAAAATCGGCTCCGGTGATTTGGACATGTGCAAAGAAGGCCGACTGACGCTCCGGGTCGAAGATGTGACTACGGGACAGAGGTCCAGGGCCGAAGGGGTAGAGGAAGACCTAAGAAAACTTTGGAAGAGACTCTCAGAAAAGACTTAGAGTACTTGGATCTAACGGAGGACATGACACAAAACCGAGCGCAATGGCGTTCTAGGATTCATATAGCCGACCCCACTTAGTGGGAAAAGGCTTTGTTGTTGTTGTTGTTGTTGTTAATCTTGCGGAAAATCTCGCTGACGGGGTTAGGCCAGTTGGCCAGGTCCCTGCACCCTAGTTTGAATCTCTCGCCCCATAAACTGTAGTAGTTTAGAACAGAATATCGCGTTATCAATAAAAATATCGCAGAAAACCTCAATAGTATATGCCATTGTTTACAGTCAGTGAGAAATGAATTAGACAAGAAAGGGGATAGCAAATTAAATTAGTGGGATGATTTCGGGCAACTCCGCAAGAAGCTGCCGGCATTCCGGACATCGGACCAGTCGAACTTTTGTTATCAATTCAGGAGACATCTTTGTCCAACACAAACAACAGGGTTTCCAGTTCCAACAAAAAAGTCTCAAACTTTGAACTTATTGAACTCCAAACACCATCTGCAATGCAAGCACAACATGTTTATGGAATCAGAACAAAAGCTAATTCTCCCAAAAACCAAAAAAAAAAAGATCCATGAATAACAACAAGGACAACAAAAAAGACATAAAAACAGGAAATTCAGAGCCAGAATATGAAGAAATTAAGGAAGCGGTACCTGAACAAAACATAAGTGAAACCTCATAGAGATCCAAGAGAGAGAGAGAGAGAGAGAGAGAGAGAGAGAGAGGCAAGGGATTTGTTGGTGTGTTTGGTTTTCATGAAATGGGTGAAGAAGGCAAAGGGAGGTGTTGGCAAAAATGTTGAAAAATAAATAAATAAATAATGGAAAAGCGCCTCAAAGTCTTTGGGAGTGTGGAAAAGGTTAAGTCTTTGATTTCCAAACAGAGGAATTGATGGAGGATTTGGAATTGGCCTTATTTTCCGTGGTGAAGAAGCTTCTATCAGGTCGGACCACTGCTGACCGTCAGAAACACGGCCAAGCTCAAAGACTTACAGAGAAGAGAGAGAGATGATTAACTTCGAGATTAGCTTACGAGAAATTCTTGTGTTCAGATAGAGAACTATATTATACCTATGTGTCCACACAAAAAACTAGTGAAACCCCTATAATTTGCCAAAGATTATTTCTTGCAACTAAAACATAGTCCAAGTAGCGTCATCTGACCGACAAATATTTGTCACATATTTTCAAAAGTAAAGCAACTATTTAATATTGTTCATATGTGGTGTCTTTGATTACCTGAGAGTATCTCATGTGTAATAAGGTTTACCGCCATCTAGGCCTGGCATTTTGGACCCAACCCGTTAACCTGACTCCACCCAACCCGTTAATATTTGTATTTGGATGGATGCTTAACGAGTCGGGTCGCTAACAGGTGAACATGTTAACAACCCATTAAATAACGGGTCACTTTGGGTCAACCCGTTAGACCCGTTAAGACCCGTTAGCATCTGTTAGTTGAGGATATTTTAGTAATTTTAGTAAAGTCTTAATAACAAAAAAATAAACTTTATGCAAAAAATAATAATAATAATTGTTAACGGGTGAAACAGGTCGGGTTCGGATGACCCGTTAACTTAACGGGTCGGGTTCAATCCTACCCAAACCCAATAAACCCGACCCGTTTACAGGTCTACCTCCATCCTACTTTCAGCAACGAAACACAAGGCCATGTGTTTGGTTGTGAGTGGAAGCATGGATAACATTGTTTTTAGATCAACATAAAGTGATGATATATCAAATTAATCATGAAGCATTTTTGTGAGAAAAATAATTTATGTTATTAATTTAAGATGCTATGGTAAAGTTATAGAGTGTTGGTAGGCCCTTCCATACCAACTCCCCTCGCACTCTAGCCTTTTAATTTGGGTCCTTTCCCTTTTGGGCATTACCATAATAGCCAACCACTCTTTACCTTGCTGGCAAGACCGTTATATAAGTAGGGTATTTTTGGTATTTTCGTAAACTACACGTCTCCAAGTGAAAGTCAACTGCCTCGGCCATTCAGCCTCCTCCCAATCCTATTTCTGGGTTTTTGCTGGAAATCCCAGGGTCAAAACTTCTGGAAGTTTATGACATCTCATACGTGGCATTCGTAGGTCTGGCACTTTAGAGGGATTTAGATCTCATCCGAATTCAAATTGTAAGGATCCTAGGAATTCTTACATTTTAACTATTCATTGTACATCTTACGATAAAAAATCATTTGATTTTTTTTATTTAAAATTAAACATAAATAGTACATACGAAAATTAGTCGTACGATATACGATAAACGAATAAGGTATAAGAATCCCTAAGATCCCCACAAAGTAAATCCGGAGAGGACCCTCTTTGCTTTTAGGAGAGGAGAGTAGGTATGTTTTTTGTGTGGGTCCAAATTTTGACTTTAGGGGATTAACACATAAAACAAGTCAAATGAAATTATTAGGTTAATTAACCACCAAGGGGTGGCATCATGGTTGAGACAAATTTCAATTTCGTATTTTACATCACTTGTTCAAGGTTTGATTCATGAAGCTGTCGAATCACACGATAATGACCAACATACCTTTGTAAATCTTCATAACCCAAAAAAGATAGGCTGTCGTGGCTCGACCACTAGCTAGCCCTTGTTTTTGAAAAAAGAAAAGAAAATTATTAGGGTAATTACAATTACAATAGTAAGCGAAATCTAGGTTACATATTATAGAATATATAGTTGATATCATAGATCTGTCATTAGTAGCAAAAATGCTTACTAGCTAGTAAGTTAATGTAATCTTTTTTACTAGCATAAGCACGTCCACAATAATTATTATGATTTGAACAAAACATATTGGAGACATCAAATTAAAAAATATTAACAATCTAATTATGACCACAAATAGAAAAATACAGTGTTATTAATAAAATATTTGATCAATTGTTCAATGGCTAAACAATATTTTATTTGAGTGAAATTTGTATGGAAGATTTATAGTAAATACTTAAAGAATGAACGACTTTTATCATGAGATCAAATTGTGTAATGAATCCAATTAAGACCTATTGGATAATGGATTGGCCTATGAGATCTCTCCAACTTTTACCTTTTTTTAGGAGAGATTTTTCAATGTACTCAGAACACGAAAAGGTACACTATATGTATTGTTCTAAAAAACGCCCTAGGTGCTAGGCGCCTTGGAACCGAGGCGATTTTGTGCAAAACGGTTGGAAAAATCGGGGTGGCTCTAGGCGGGCTAGGCGGCTGGGTGGTTTTTTTTTTTTTTTTTTTTTTTTTTTTTTTTTTTTGTGAAATTTGTTTAAAGTCTTAAGTATAATTATACCTTGAAATTTTGTTAATTTTATAGAATAGGTGTGTTGTGTATCAACTTAAATTCCGGGATGCTAAAGATAAGTATCTTACATTACTAAATTTCCTTATTTTCCTCCTATTTTCCATTTATGTGGTTTTAAATTGTGAAATTGTTGTATATGCGTCATCCTACAATACTTCTCACTATGGTTATATGGCATATATGCTTAATGTGTTTTTAAATTTTGGACTTGTTGGATACTCTTTATGTATTTTATCATTCTTTTATTATTTTATCCATGAATTTTATACAAGTATAATTTTTTGTAAGTGTCAATATGCACTTATTTACAAGATATATAAGAAATTTACCTAAATCCGTCTAGGCATTAAGCTCTAGCCTGCCGCCCAACTAGCGCTTACACTCGACGTAATCATTAAAATGTCCGCATGTGTTTACCTTTTGTTAGTTTCTGACACCGACCAAACAAACAGATTGAAGTCACTTGTGCATTTGGAGGCCATGTGAGGTGAAATAAGTTTTGTAGGAGCTCACAAAATTGAGCAATGCTAGCATGACAAAATCTCCCCTTTGGCAGCCTGACCACATCGAAGACCCTTATGCGTAATGAGTACATTATTATTATTATTATTATTATTATTATTATTATTATTATTTCCTTGTTTGTTCACTGGCAGAGATAATAGGTTATTAAATAGGAAGTTTTACACTTTCGGTACTGTTCACTTTTAACGAAAAATAACATTTTTACTTTAAAAAATCACTACTAGTACTATTCACTTACAACACTTTTTTGTCATTTTAATTAAAACTAAAAAATTTCAAGTCATTTTCATTAGTTTTCCTAATTAAATATCTTTCGATTGTAGGCCTCGTTTGGCAACTCGGACTGTACTGATTATTTCTGTCGGATAGGATAAATAGCCACCGGACAGTACTGACTAAATTAGTCGGGCGTTTAGTGTAGTATCGGACTAATGACTGTATTATTTATACTATGTTTGGTTTGGTACTCTATTGGATAAGAAACACAAAAATATTATTATAGCATATCCAGATCTTGAATACAACCTGCAACCATAGATGTCCATGAGACAGTATCCAACCTAGGAGTGCTGCATCTCAAGCCATAATCGGATAAACGCAAAGAAGAATGGACAGTATTCAACGCCTTCCAGACTTGAGCGTGAACTTGTTTCCCGTACTCATACTCAAAAGATTCAACCGAGATAATAACCCAATTCACCAAAATGCTCGAGGATAAAAAAAAACAGGAGAGAAATTCATGAGGTAATAATCTATGCCAACCAAAAAGTAAACCAATTTAGCAAATTAACAGAGATAATAACCCAATTCACCAAAAAGTTCAAAAAGTTCAAAAAGTTGGGAAAAATCGCCCAACTAATTTGTCAACTGGGTTCAAATTTTCAACATACCTAACTCAAGATCTTTGCAATTCTTGCAAAAACCCAACCAAATTGATTTATTTTCAAATGATTCGACCCATACCAGGCAAACAAACCAGGTGGGTAGTGTTCTTCTGGCAGGGGAGATGGGCGCACAAGCAAAAAATATATATATATACAGATCAATTTTTTTTTTTGAGATCTGAAAATTGCACAAAAATAGGAGGAGGGCAGAACGGAGAGAGAAGAAGAAGAAAAATAGAAGGAAGAGGGCGGAACAGAAGGGAGGATGAGAACCTGGGTTCAGATGAGAGAGCAAGCAACGCAAGAGAGGCGGAGAGAGCGAGAGAGGCTGTGTCTTCTACCCGACTAAATAATACCGTCCTTTTGGAAAGTATAACTAAGCGGGTATCAGCAGTACTAATTAGGTTGGGCCGGATTATATAATCCGGTGCCTATTTAATCCAAACGGGCACCAAACATCGTACTCCGTATTATTAGTACTATTCGGTACCTTATACGGTGTGCCAAACAGGGCCATAATGTTTTGACCATTTCACCCCCTAAACAAATGAGAAGACTGAGTTTAACACCTTAATCAACAATTAGCAAAGCTTTTCCATGCCATTTTTGTTCTTTAACATTCAAAATCTAGAGCATTTAGTATCATAATTAACTAAACATTGACATAACATTCCACCTGAATTGACCATTTGACCCTAAACAAAAACACAACACATCATGCAAGAGACATCAAGTGAGCCTCAGAAACGTACTTGAGCATTCCATATAAGAAACCGAGTTTACGCAGCTGCAACCGCCCGCCGCCTGTGCCCGGTAAATGCTTGACGAAGCTCTTGGTATCCGCTCCTGTAGTGCTCCAGCGAGAAGCAAAGCTGCCGGATCACCTCTCTTTTCTCCTCAGCCGCACCCGAGATCACAACACTCTGCCTATTCACCTCTTGCTGCAACTCCTCCACTCTCGATTTCAACTCATCTACTAGTCTATGTGCACATTCGGATCCAAATATCAGACCCTCATGTTCTGTTCGTAACAGACTAAGATGTCCCGCCATTTCCTGAATCTGATTGTCGCGGGAACTCACATTCGCCATAAGCGTTTGAGCCCTAGCATTGAGCTCATCTTTCTCCGCCATCAGCATATCATATTTCAGTTTAAACCTGTCGAAGTCTTTATTTACAGCTTCCACATGTCCATTTCTGTCAGCAACTTCTACTTTCAGGCGGCTTATTTCATCTTGCAATGCCATCTCGCGGACAACGTGCTGCCTTTCCATTTCCATCTTATCCGTTTCACATTGCCTTATTTCGTCGTCCAAACTCTTGCTTTTGAAGCTCAATTCTTCAACTCTTGTGTCCAAAAGGATTTGTTTCTCTGAAAAACTTGAAATGTCAGCCTGCAGGTTTGCTTTCTCAAGAGAGAATTGTTCCTGTAAATCATGCAATGCACTCTTCAGCTGCATCACCTCAAGATCACGGCCAAGTATATCAGCATTGTACCTCACTATCCTCTCCTCCAGCTCCGAAACATGCTTTCTCTCCAAGTCAAGTTGGACTTCCAGACCTTGCATTTGATGAGCACCTTCGGAAATTCTATGGGCATGTTCATCCTTCAACTTTACAATCTCTTTGTCCAACCCCTTACGCCTTTCCTTAGTCACTTCCAAGTCTCCCAACAATCTCCCAATCTCATTTTCTCTATCTGATGCCAGACTCTCCAACTCAACTATCTGATTTTGCAGCTCAAACACCCGCATTTTCTCCATTTTAAGATCACCCTCCCTCATTTGGAGCTTCTCTCTCACGCTAGAAAGTTCGGTTTCAAGCTCAGTAATCTTCTGCTGCCATCCCTGGCTGTCAAAATCATCGTTCGGAGGTGGAACCAAGTAATTGCAGACGGGGGAGTTAAGAGATTCTGACTCGGATCCCAATGATGACGAGGAAGATGATTCGCTGCCATTCTTTAAAGAAAGAGCTGGACTAGAACCATCTGAGCTTGGTGATATACCTAACCCAACAACTTGATGGCCGGATTTGTGCAGACCATGTTTAGCATCAGGAGTCAACAGAGGAGAGCCTTGGTCGAAACCATATTCAGAATCTCCCAACCCCTTATGTGCTTCTTTGGTCAAGTGTTCGTAGCATCCAGCCAGCGACCGATACATTCTGTGAAATTCCTCAACCAATTCTGGCTTCTTCTGATAAAACGCTTCATCATTTTTTGGCGAAGAATCGCCATCTTCTTTGATCAGCTTCATCATTTGCTTAATCCTCTGGTCCATCTCTGCAAGAACCAACATTTTGAACACTTATTGGGTCAAATCAGCACAGAAACATTACAGTAAGGAACAATATATAATCAGCAAGACAGAGAACAACAAACAAGACGGGCTCGAAAATAGCCACTTACCTTCAAGATTTTCTACCAGCCACATAGAAGTAGAACGATCTGGGGTGATACCATTGTCCAGTCCAGTTGAATCTGACTCCTTCAGTTCTGTTCTCTCCATATCAACCATCTATTGGCATCAAATGATGAAAAACACACCACATAAATCCCCAGAAAAAAACAGGAAAAATTAGTAGATGTCTAAATTCTGACTCCGATTCGGTTGAGAACGGGAAATTCTATGAAAGAGGTGAACCGAGAAGGTAGCTAGCATTCTCCTAATTTATACACGAGCGAAATTTTGGAGGGGATTCAAACACAGAACCTCGGGCGGAAAGGATAAACGCTCTTAACCACTCTGAGCTAACAAGGGTTGCTAGTTTAAATCTCAATTAAGCAATTAAGTACTCTTTTAAACACATATAAACATGGAAAAGATGCAAAATCAAATCAAATCTCGAATCAGATCCGAGATAAGAATTCCTATACAGTTCTAATTAGTAATTTGAACGAAAACATCGAATCAGCCATTGCAGCAGACAAGTCACCAAACCACATGCAAGAATTAAAACAAAAAGCGATTCTGAAAAAAAGCATAATCTGTACGCAATCGATTCTACAAACTCAAAAGCCGAAAAGGAGAATCGACAGATCAACAGGAAGAGTGAGCTCACTGTCACTGACCTTTTGCTGCGACAGAGGAGAAGAGACTTAGAGAGAGAGAGAGAGAGAGAGCTCCAGATCCAATTCCTGCCCGAATCAGAAGGATAAGCGAAGCGATTAATCGGTGCTTTTGCGTTTTGAGGTAAAAGCGGCTTTTTTTCAAAATGAAAAATAGATACATTCGGTTGAGGACAGCGAGAAAATTTTGTTGCCCGCGTATTCTGTCACAGATTTCTATGTGCCCAAAATGCCCTCCCACCCGTCGTTTCTTTTCAGTCTCGTGATTTCTGTCAATGGGTATTTTCGTAACTTAACGAACTACTCCGATAATTAGGCCCTCAGAGGTGGGGCCGTAACGCATGATGGACCAGCGGCGTCCCATCCCTGCCAGCGGAACAACCAAAGATTTATGGCGGGAAAACATTCCAAACTTAATAAAAAAAATCTGATTTTATTTTATTTCTATTTGCAAAACATATCTACTCTTACTAGGGGATGTGAGCAAATAATATTTTTTGTTGACACCGTTAAGAATGAATCTCACATCATAGTATCAGAGTCAAATTGTTTCATATGTGAAGTTCAACGGTACACGCGCTCTATATCCCCTCATTTGTGTTGTTCACGTGATAGGATTGAAAATTTACCGCACATGAGAGGGTATGTTGAAAATGAATCTCATATTGATAGGAGAAGGGTCTTGCATAGATTTATAATTAAGTTTGACTACTTTTCATATTGCTAATTAATTTCATGATGAAATTTAACTTTTTTCAAACACAAAATTTGAAAAAAAATAAAAAAAACTACGTTAAAATGTCACGAGTCTAAGCGACTTTGATATTCAACAAAATAACTAGAGTTGAATTTGTGGTACACCGAAATTATTTAAATAATTTTGGCAATTTTATCTAATTTTGATATTTCAAATTTATAAGATTATCTCTTTTGGTTTTCCATTATTTTCATCAAGGTGGGAACCCACAACACACAGGCCAAACAGGCCAAACAAAGTTATTTCTTTTGGAATTTTATCATAGTCTTTATTCAAAACATATGACCCCATATTTATTTTATCTAATTGCATATTCTAACTTTATAATTTTAGTCTTTTGCTTGTTAGACTTGTCTATCTCTATAATTTAGTTTTGATTGACGTTCAAAAAGCATGTTACTTGTGCTAATTGTTTGTTATTTTAAGTTTTCATCTTTAACCAACCTTTTTTTTTCTTCTCAATATACACACATATTTGAAGCTCTTATTATTTAGAGTTTTCGATTCTTAATCTGCATTGATTGTAGGAACATCGTATTGAACAGATGCGCTCCCTTTTACGCACCCAAATTTGATTTCATTTATTTTTTCCTATAAATAGTTTTTAACTCATTAAACATGTTAAAGATATGGGCTTTTAGTTCTCGACCCAAAAACAGAATAAAAAATGAAGTGGGATCAAGCCATGCTTTGCTTTCTTCAAGGGCCTTACCGACCTAGAAACCTTGTCATCCTTTGCTTTCGGACTAGTTTCTTCTTTTTTATTTAGCCTTTATTTTATTTTTATTTTGTGAAACGCGTTCTATCTAACTTTTTTGTTATAATTTATAAGTGATAAATAGAGTTTGAACTCAAGATGCAATAGATTGAAGAAAAAAAAATCTAACCATTAGGACATTCCATCACTTACAAGGTGACGAGAGCAGGAAAAAAATGAGTAAAAATCACTGATCATTGTATAAATATAGTCAAACACGACAAAGAACTCTAGGGTTAATTTGTGAATCTAGGAAATATATAATCTCTTTTATAGAAACAATAAGGACAGTATTGACTTTTCCGATTTTCATTCCTGCTGCTTTTACTCAGTTTTACAAGACCTTGCAAAATTTAGGATTAGGTTTAGGTTTATGTTATGTTTGGGTAAGCTGAGTTTTTCTTTATTTTGGATCCGTAATAAGTATTGATAGCAATTAAGCACACCAAACACAGTCTAATCTAATTGTGATTTAGTAGAATAAAACAAGAATTTGCATATATCATTTCCCTCAACGCAAATGGAAGGGATGGAAAATGCAGTCCGGCACTCGTGGGGGAGACAACCAAACGTGGACTTACCACTTCGATATCTTATTTGGAAGAAACTTTTGTGTGTGTGTGTGTGTGTATTGTTTTGGTGGAGACAACCAAACGTGTGGTGAAGGAATCATATCCTCTTTGAATATCGAAGTTTGTAGTTAGCGGATGCAGAGATTCAGATCATTCAAAAGAGGAAGAGAGATCAAAACCTTTAGTTTGTGTAAGATTTAATAGAACGTAAGATTTAAAATGAGTAATTTGAATCTCTGAATTTGCTGACTCGAAAATCCGTAGATATTCTCGATTCCTGGTGGAGAGACAACCAAACGTGGACTTAACCCTATATATATAACATATTAATTAACATATATGCATATTCTCATCCATCCATAGCGACCAGTACTGCACCAGAACCACATTGGACGTACTGGGGACTCTGCAGCACTATTTTCTTTTTAATCGAGAGCTGTGCGTGCCCAAAGAACGACAGGCTTTTTGCATATGCATCCGTGCAGGATGCAGCTGCTTCAATACATGCATGTACGTATATAATCCATCCATGAACCAAACAAATAAAACAAATATTTTCCTAAAAATTACCCGAGCCTTGGTTTAATTATTACAAAATTCAGCTGTTAGGCTGCAGTTCTGTGCAATTTTTTGTATTGTCATGTTGCAATTTTTCTCTCGTTCTTTTCTGCTCCTTAATAATTAACAGATACGCATCCTTTCTTTTTCGAAATGGCTTTTGTGATCTTGGAATTTGATGGGTCAATTTACTTCTCCAGTGTGGGACTACATGTCTTTTGAATAAGATCACTAACTTTTGAAGCTGTCACGACATCACGTAGTACTGTCTGTAGCAAAAGAAGCAGATTAAATTATTAATCCACTTTTTGCAAATTGCAGTTCTTGACTTGTAGTAGTGGATGTAGTCAAGGAGGAATCCTATTAGTAATTTAGTGCTAGCCTTTGCTTCGTCGTCCTCTTCAGCTTCTGCTAATAATTAGCTTTGGTAATGGCAATATATAAATCATTGGTTTCAAACACATGGTATTGTGGAAGATCAAAGTTGCGCATATCGAATCTTATAAAATATATAAAATAATGTGACTTTGGATAATTTAAGAGAAATGCCAAGAAGATTGTTAAAAAAATGACTTTTCATAGATTTTTGTCATTCCACAATTTATCGTCAATATTATGCCAATATTATAAAATAGTATGCCAAAAACATGACGCGGTAGAAAGTTTATAGAGAATTCAATTTTTAAGAGTCTCCTTGGTGAAATTTCAAATTAAAGATGAAGGAGATGTTTTCTGCACTTCCATTTATTTATTCTTTCATTTTGTTCATTGGTTCTCCTTTAATTTGTTCAATCCAACAATTTAGAACAAAAGAAAAGAATGCAGGCTAGAAGAAGAAAAATAAGTGCGGAAATCATTTCCTACTCGAAAAACTGTTTTACTACGAAAAGGCAAAACTCTTGCTTCAACAAATAATCACCACCTGGATTTGCAAGAGGCCAATACAAACGATGTAAATGTTTGCTTCAGAAAATGGAGAAGCAAAAACATTGTTGTCTGTCATATATATAATACAGAAACCGTGTTTCCAGTACTTAAATTAAAATCAAAGATCAAATAATGGCACTAATGTAGACGTTTTCATTGTCTCAATATTCTTCAAAGTGGAAGTGGTCTTCTCAACCAACAAGTGGAAATAATAAAAATGCCAACGGACTTTAGCTGATACTCCTTGTCAGTTTCTAATTTAGAAGGGACAATTAGGAGGCATATCAAATCAAAAGATAAAAACTGCCCAACAAAACTTCACTTCCTGTGATGAAACCGTATCTCGCCGGATCCTCTTTGTGAGGATTCCAGGGATTCGTCAATTTTGTTCGTTTATTGTACATTGTGTGATTAGAAATTTTTTTAAATATTTTTATTTAAAATTAAACACGAACAATACTTAACAAAAACTGATTGCATGATGTACGATGAACGGACACGATGAACGGATCCTCACCAAACAAATCCAAAGAGGATCCTGTTGGTCATGTGATATGATTAATGTCTTCCAAGTACACCTATATTGCCAGTCCCATATCAACTTAAACCGCCACCAATTCTGATATTCAAAGACTCTATCATTAAGAAGCAATTGTTATTTAGGTATTGTGAATCAAATATAATTGTCAGCACGTTAAAGAAGAGACTGTCCATGGATTAATATCAAAGTGAAACGACTCATTCAAAAAAATTGATTCTAGTAGTGTCCAATTGCACCAGCACCTTTTGACCACATGAACGGTAAAGTTGGAGTTCAATATTAGTGCAATTGGAAAAGAGTTGAACGACTTGAACCCAACAATTGAATATAAAGTAAATTGTCACAATAAAAGTCTTTTGTGTACAATATGTATATATGACAGCTACACTTAATTAAAATATATCTCCCTTGCTTCCATGACTCTTTTTTCATGTCCCTTCCACTTGTATTTAGCATTATTTTCTATGCGTTGCATTGTAAATAGACTATCTTTTTACTACTTAAATAGCTCAAATGGGACTCAATTTTTCTGATCAACTTGTAGTTGACATCGCTCAGCTGGCAGTTATATGCTCCCATCGCCAAGGCTGCCTTTTCCAAAGATAAAAGATCAGAAAAAAGAGAGAGGTAGATGCTCTGTTCACTGTCGCAACTTTTCATAAAAAAAAGGATGAAAACTGGAAAGACACTAGTGTAATTGCTCAATCATGATCCATCTTTTAGCCTTTTTTTAGCTAATCTTTTTCATTCCCTAAAAATTCCTAACTTTCTGGAGGCTCAAACAGTCAACTGGGTCATTCACTATTCACTATGATTATTTACCTTGGGTATAGTTTTTTCACACCAATTATGCTTTTGGTAAAATTCGTTAAAATTTTGAGTGCAATGGAGGATGCAAGAATAGATAGATAAATGAGGTAAACAGTAGATTTCAGGTCGAGATTCTCTCCGAATTTTATCATCTAGACTCTAAAGACAAATAATATGAACTACTCAATTGAATTTGACGGTCACCATTAATTTATTACAGTGGCTCACTTGACACAAATTAAGAGCTCTAATCTCTATTTCATATATAAACTAAAGGTTAAATTTCTTTATCGTCAGGCTTTAAAAATAAACATCCAAAGAGGATTCAAATTCCACGAACTTTAATTTTCCTCATTACACGGTTGAGAAATTTTTTTTTGCCAAGTGTATCCAAGTCAATTCGGAAAGAAGGAAAAATAATAATAATTAGGGGCAAACAACTGGCTTATTAATTTGAGTCAGATAATCATTGACAAATAGAAAAGTCCCAGCATATTGTTGGCCTACAATATATGGATAATACAACAAGGAAATGATATTTAATAACCGACTATTTTATTTTTATTTTTATAAACCGTAGAAGGAGGTACAAACGTTCTTGCTGCTGTATGCGATGACAGAGTCTCCATTTTCAAAGATATCTTTTTGTTAGGAGTGCCATATTATTTATTTCAAACATGTCTAGCATATGAGTGCAGCATACGAAAAGCTGCGTTGAAGTGACTCCACATGGTGCCAAGTGGCATGCGACTTTGATCCAATTTGATTAATTGGTGATGCTTGTTGCTTGGCAATGTAGTCGACCTGCATAAAATGGAGTTGAGAATGGAGATAAGGGACAGTGTTTCATTTGGCATCGTATGATTAGTTTGGAGCACTGTTATCTTGGCGTTTCCGTTTTATAGAAGTCATTATCTTATGTAACTCATTATCCCTGGTAATAAATGATTCACATTCTGCATCATCAAGCTGTATATCCTTTACCTTAATTAATATTTGACTTTGCGCATGATTAGAATAAAAGCAAAACTCATGACAAGTGCAGAAAATTAAACCATTTCAACTGCATGTATATATAGAGAGACAAGCGGGGCTCTGGGAAAGAGGAAAATAAAAGAGCTTTGGAGCAGTGGCTTTTGGGAAGCAGAAAGCATGGTAGAGGATAAGGCTACGGAAGAAACCATGGTAGATGAGGAGAAGGAAATATCATCAGAACCCTTGAAGGCTACTACTCACTTTGTGCTGGTCCATGGCATAAGTCACGGGGCATGGTGTTGGTACAAAATCCGGTGTCTCATGGAGAGTTCCGGCTTCAAAGTTTCGTGTGTCGATCTGAAGAGCGCCGGCCTCGATCAATCCGATGCAAATTCAGTCCTTTCTTTTGATGATTACAACAAGCCACTCCTGGACTTGCTGTCTGCCCTCCCTGAGAATGAAAAGGTCTTTTATTTGGTTCACTAATCATGATTAATTATTTTTTTGTTTAATTATTGGAAACATGATTGGGGTTGTTTTGTCTACTTGATTAATATTTTCTGTGCAGGTAATTCTGGTGGGACACAGTGCTGGAGGGCTGAATGTAACTCAGGCCACTCTCAAGTTCCCAAAGAAAATTCTCTTAGCAGTCTATGTTGCAGCGACAATGCTCAAACTTGGGTTCTCCAGTGATCAAGATTTTAAAGATGTAATATATTTTTTTAATTCCTACTTAATTCCTCTTTTAATTAAACTATATTTTTATTATGATTTAATTTGAATTTAACATGGGAATTAAACTGTGAGTAAGCAGTCATGCATGACAGGTTGAATACAATTTTGATTGGAAATTAGTCTGGTCTGCTGTAGTTTGTAAGATCCCAATGTTGGTAATGGCTGCCAACTGCAATAAAAAACAAAATGGTTGTTCGGCCTTAATTATCTCCTAAGAAATAATTAAATAATTAATTACACCATTAGTCTTTGAAGCACATTTGGTGAGGAAACAAACCCAAAGTTGGTATTGTGGAAACTTATTAAATTTTGATTACAAAGTCATTAGTACTTTTCAATTTTTTTTATTCTATCACAAACAATGCATAGCAATCTTATATTCAAATTAGGGCATCATGTTTCCAATCAAGCCCAAATGATTGAGATGGGGCCAATTACTTTTTTTTTAATTTTTTTTACAAGTAATAACGGATGTAGAAAAATCGAATTCTGAAGTTCAGTTTCAACGATAAATACTCTTAATTAGTTAACTGAGTTCCAAGTCTTTATAATTAATTAATTTATTGATAATAATGTTTGTTTGAAACAGGGGGTGCCAGATTTATCTGAGTTTGGTGATGTGTATGAGTTAGGGTTTGGATTGGGATCTGATAAACCTCCAACAAGCGCCATTGTCAAGAAAGAATTCCAACGCAAAATCTCATACCAATTGAGTCCTCAAGAGGTATAAATAATATAAACCAATAATTCTATCACAAGTGGATTGAATAATAGGTTGTGCCAGCCTTTTCTTTCTTCTTTTAGTGGTGGGCTCTTGGCAATTTGTGTTAGTCCTTTGCTTTGCTTTTGAAGCAAATTGGATGGTCTTGAACTTGTGCATCAGCATCCTTCACATGATGAATTCCAATATGTGCATGAATTACTTTTTTTTTATTTTATATATTTTTTTATAGACTGACGTGTTGAGAAAAATTCTTTTATACGATCTTTTGTTGTTGTTAATTTTGTCTAATTTATTGACATGGTAAATTCTTAACATGTAGAATCATCATGAAGAGCTTAGATTACTTTAGGTTTTGAGTATGGTTAATTCTTTTGGGTTTAGCTAGGTTAGTTTTTAGTTTGTTCCACATTCCTAAAAGATAATACGTCATGTACAAAATCGCCCTTCACATGATCCTTCACATGATTGATGTACTTGCATTCAAGTTTTAGTTCATCTTAATTAGTATAACATAAACATGTTAGGATTTTCCTATCAATCGTCCATGCACTCGTGTTGATTTCTTCTTGTTGATAAAACGAGAGTCCTACTACGATTAACCGTCAAAGCATGGACTGTCGGTAGCATATGCAGCTCATGCACGCAGGTTAATAATAATATCATCCCGATTTTCCACAGGATTCGACGCTAGCTGCTATGCTTTTGAGGCCAGGACCGCTCTTGGCAATAACGTCAGCCCGTTTCGCAGAGGACAGCATCGTTGACAAAGTGCCGCGAGTTTACTTTAGAACGCTGCATGACCATGTCATAAACCCAGGGCAACAAGAAGCTATGGTAAAGAGGTGGCCACCGTCGGAGGTCTATGTTTTGGATAGTGATCACAGCCCCATGTTCTCCACCCCATTTTTGCTGTTTGGCTTCCTTGTAAAAGCAGCGGCTTCTTTTGGTGGACTTAAATAGTAGCCAGGACTAGGAGCCTGGATTTTTCATAGTTAATTGGATTTTTTTTTTAAATAACATAGGGGAATAAGAACATTTAAATTTCACCAATTGGATGTGTGGGAACATAGTTGTAATAAAATGATTGTGCATGGTAAACATGAATTTATGTTTTTTATTTTGGGTATAATTAGTATATGAATTATTTGGATACATCTTTGGAGTATGAGACATTTCCAATACATAATTGCTTTTGTTTTTGTTGGTCATTTAAAGTTGAGAAATGAGAATGAGTAAACTATCTGCTAATATCATCGAGTTTTTATATCTTGGTCGTGGTTCTGTGTTGCAAGCTGAGTTAGGAATGATTTTACATGGATTAAGAGTGGCTTCTCTACATAGTTGGTTTCCTCTTATTATTGAGTCTGATTTTAAAAATACAGGAGATATGTTTGGTCAGTTAGCTTGCGATCCTCAGCATCCTCACTTTAACTTGGTGGCTTCTTGGAAATCTTTAATGCATGATGGCAGATGTAGGATTCAACACACTTGGGAAGGGAACTATGTTGCGGATAAATTAATTAGCAGGAATTGTGTTGGAAAATATTAGTATTTTGATTTATTTGAATGTTTGGTTTACGAGCTTAGTCCGTTAGCATTAGAGTTATGATTTCTTACTTTTTAAGATCATGGTTAGTTTATTATAAATAACATGTTTGTTATTCAGTCGAGAACATGTTAGTCACGATGTAGCCTCTGATGATTTTGTAGCCGTTTCGGCATTCTTAGTTTGTTTAATAATATTCTTACCATTTTGTAGTTTTGTTTGTTGTACATTCTGATAGTTAACTTGGTATCATTGCAGTGATTATTCGGGATTATATCTACTTCTCTTCGTTATCAGTGTTTGTCATTGTTTATTTTTCCAGTTTCGATTCGTGGAATATTTTGTTTTTTGGTTGTCATTCATAGTCGAAAAAGATAAAAAAAAAAAAAAAAGAAGAAAAAAAGAGGACGTTTCTGGAATTGAAGTTTGGACCTGTGCCGACGCTGGATCGAGTCGATCCATCCTCTGCTATTGTTCCTGTATACGCTGTTGCCTGTAATCCCGACCAATATCCGCTGCCGTGCTGAACCCACCACCAGCCATCAGCCTTCGTACCAGGCCTGCCCCCTTCGTCCGTATGTGAACCATTCCACATACGCCATCGTTGCACCACTGTACCCATTGTATGCACACCTCCGTTGAATCCACTGCACTCGCAATTGTATTGTTTGTTCTGGAGAAAACCACTGCCCCAGAAAGAAAGGTTGAAGGGAAGAAGAAAAGAAAACCGACGAAAAGAAAAGAAAAGAAAAAGGACAAAAAAAAAAAAAAAAAAATCTTTTAGGTTGTTTGTTTTAGGCCCAAACGGGCAAAGAATAAAAAATGGTTAAGTTTGTTTTAGGCCCACACAAGTTGTTGCCTTTGTTTTGAAGTTGAGAGTTTTAACAAAACACTTTCTTTACTGTTTACTTTTAACGAAAAATCACATTTTTACTTTTCTCTAGTACTATTCATTACACATTTATTTGTCCCTTTTCATTAAAACTAAAGTTTTTTTGGACTTTTCGTTAGTTTTCCTTTTGAAGTTTGGGGTATCTGCAGTTGTCTTTCGTAATGAATTCTCGAGTGTTCAGAGTGTTGACCACTTGAGTGATAGTTGCCAGAATTTTTTGGCATTGTTCGTTTGTTGGTACAATTGAGATATGAATATCTCATCCGTTTAGTGACAGGGAGCACTCATGTGCTTTATTTTCATACTCACATATTAGCATGTAAGAATTGGAATCACTTTGCAAGTTAAGTTAAGTTTGCATGTCTGCCAGTCCGCCTAAAGAAGCCAATTCGCATTTGCTTGTTTGCAAACTCATATCGTATACCGCCATGAGTTTGACCGGGGATGTTGGAAAATATTAGTATTTTGGTTTATTTGAATGTTTGTTTTTCTGGGCTTAGCTCGTTAGCATTAGGGTTTTGATTTCTTACCTTTTTGGATTAGGGTTAGTTTATTATAAATAGCATGCTTGTTATTTAGGCGAGAACATGTTAGTCACGATGTAGCATTTGGGGATTTTGTAGCCGTTTCAGCATTCTCAATTTGTTTAATAATATTCTTATTATTTTGTAGTTTTGTTCGTTGCACACTGATATTCAACTCATTGGTCCTTCTTTGGAGTATGGTTGTCATATTTTTGAGGCTCCTCCCCATAGTGTTGGTGGTTTGGTTCAGGGAGATTTATGGGGAGTTACTAGACCAAAATTTGATTAGTTGTTTTAGTTTTTGGTGGCTTTAGGTTTGTACTAAAAAAATGCACGCATCGTATGATGCAGTTATATACGATAACAATTGTATATAATTTGGGAAATTTTTGAAGATTTATCTCTATTAAAAATCGTCCACAATCAAAATTGATCTAAAATTTTGAGGAAATTTTTTGAAATAACGTCACATTGACATCTCCTTTTTCGATAAATAAAAAAGACAGTGAGAAAAATGTGATCTAACATGAAAACTATAAACCTTATCGAAAAGGAGACCTTTTTAGGATACACAAATCGCACGAAATATCTCTAACCCATTACTATTTCAGCTACTGGAACTTTATCTTTGCTAACAATGGCAGCACTAGCTTCAACTGCCTTCTCATATGCACTAACGGCTGTCACACCATTGCCTCCAAAATCATTGTCCTCCCCCGAAACCTCCTTAAGCGACCGGCCCTTCGTCTCCGGCACCAAGAAACTGAAGAAGAATCCGATCAAATTATTCACAGCAAGCGCCTGGATCGCCTTTTGCACCCCTTCAACCTCATGAGTGTAACTCTGCAGCACAAATGCAGCAAGTATAGCCCCCGCTTTGCCCGCGGCCGCTGACACCTCGTGGCATGTGAACCAAAATCTAGCCGGGAAAAGCTCGGCTGACACGATGGAAGCCGTACTGTTGGGTCCAAAGTTTGCAAAAAAAAATGCCAGCCCATATAACAAAGTGAACAATTTGGTGTGACCCTTGCAGAACTCAAAGGTGGAGTTTTTATCTCACACTCCTCCTCTCCCCTAAGATTTCCGTACTGAAACCCTAGAACTCCCATGAAAATCGACATCAGTACAAACCCGCCGAGCTGGATGGTTTTCTTCCAAGCTTGTCAATTGTGAACACAGTAAACCAGTAACCGGGGAACCGTGGCAAAAAGTGCTACTAGCAGCATTGCTCTGGAGAGCTTGTAGACTTCTTCAATTGCATTCATTGCCGAAGCCCTAGGTAAAAGTCCAATGGAAGGATAAATATCCTTCTGAGTTAGCTGGAGGCTGTAAAATGCAATGTCTAGTAAGAACCAGGTGGTTGCGGTACAGAGAAGATGTGTGCCGTGCCGCCTAAGAAACTCCCTAGAAAACAATTCATATGCGGAATTTGGATCAACTAGGGGTTTGGTACCAGATTCTCCGACCGGTATGTCCCTTTCGAGGACTTTAGCCATGTCTGCATTGGCCTTGTCATGACCTCCTGCATCCAAGGCAGTGTACCTTGCAGTCTCGGGCATTTTAGTCTCCCATAGAAGGTCAGAAGGACTGCGCCAGTTCGCGACACAAAATCACCTTCTGGCTGAGTGGAGAGGACAGGATTAGTCCAAAAATCATCAGCCTGATAGGCTAGCAAGTATAGTTTGGACACGAACATGGCCATGGCTCCTGCAACCAAAATGCCGAATCCTTGCATCGCAAACACAGCTGCAATGAACCCACCCCGGGTTTTTTGGTTGGCGTATTCGGACATGATCACAGCCGAGAGGGGGTAGTCCCCCCCAATTCCAAATCCGAGCTAAAATCGGAAGAAACAGAGAGTTGTGACAACGCCTTGAGCACTGCGGCCAAAGTAAAGGCCGGAGGCCAGAGCACATCCCACCATTGTGACTAATGTGATTCCATAAACTTTTTTTCTACCGAGTTTGTCTCCAAGCCAGCCAAAGAGGAGTTGCCCTGCTAGTCCCGAACAAAGCAACCCCTGTTATGGCATTGTTGATGTGGTTAGGCAGAGCGCGGGGCTTGTTCTTTGAAGGGTCGTAGTAGTAAAGGCGGCCTATGAGTTTTGTGACGGCAGTGATGGCGAGAAGAGGTCATAAGCATCGGTGAAAATCCCATGCCGGCAATGACAATCGCCTTGTAATGATAGAGTTGAGTCTTGGCATTGTCGAGAGACGAAAATATGGTTTTTTTACCACCTGCCATGGCAGAAAGTTGTGTTTTTCGGCGACGGAGTGACAGATCCGGGGAAGGGTTTGCTAAAGATCTAAGTGATGATTTAAAAAGATCAATGGGGCGGAGATTCCTCTGTTTTGTTTTGGATTTTGGAACTTTGACAGATTTTGATTTTCCTTTCCTATATTTCGAGAAATTTGCACTGTGATTAACGATTAATTTGTTTGAAAAGCCGTTAGTACCGAAAGGACACTAATATCTGGGACAATTTTCTATATATATATGTCTGTCTCTTTCTGTCATTTCTTGTCTGGTATACAAATTGCCAATGCTGAACCAATACATAGTTTTAGAAAGCTTCACATACAAGAAACGTATTCGGATGTATGTAAAATTGGTTGTTTTCTTCATTTTCATACAGATTTCCTCTCAAATAATGCTGAATTTTGTCCGAATGTGGTTATCTTATCATTTTTCATTCGGATGCAAATTGAATTTAATATCGACTTTTTTATAAGCTATATCTGTGTGTCGGAGTATCGGTGTCAAGAATTTGTCTATGTAGGGCTATTAACAGAAATCTTGTACTGCAGGTACCTTGTCTATGTAGGGTTACTAAAATAGCATTCAGTTTCCTTCAGCTCCAGAAACCTTGTGCTGCAAGCAACAAAGATATGTTTATGAAGAGAAGATCTAAAAAAATCTCTGATTTGATCATATAACTAGTTAATATGGACATCATTCTACACGCTGAGGCCGGATTGATTTTCATGAGAATATCCAGAAGAAATGAAAAACGAAAAAATTCATCACAAGAGTAATCTTGGAGACTGGGTTGCTAATTGAGCCACGACGGCTGCTGTCTTCTTCTGGAGCTCTGGCTTGTTTCCTCCGACGAGTTTGTCCACTTGTCTTCCATCTTTAAGAAAAACGAATGTCGGAGTGGCCTTTATATCCCATGAAGTACTCAACTCCTGCAACCCCAGATTAAGGGAAGGAACATTTCATTGGCAGCTGCAATTCTATACATCTGTTCTACGCAAATAATGCAATCAAATAAGAAATCATTTGTACTTACAGCGAGAACGTCAACATCCAAGGTTAGAAATATGATAGAAGGATATTTATCTGCAAGCTCACAGTAGGCTGGTGCAATCATAATACAGGGCCTACACCATGATGCACTGAAATTTGCAACAACCTGTTGGACAGTTTTCAATAGAGAAGATATTATGAGAGAGAAAATTCGGGTTTAGGGTTGCACATCATCTCTTATGAGCCCGATTTTGGTTACATTTGGTGCACGAAGGTTTGCTTGTTTATCGTGATGTGAACAGGTCATTACGTTATGTGAAATAACGGTAAGAAAAGTCACATTACACGAACTCACAATAAGAAATGGTACATTATGCGAATGCACGAAATCAGGAAGTTAAGAGCGCTGCAAACTTACAATTTTTCCATCCTTGATTGCTTCTGATAACTTTTCCTCCCAACTTTCCATGGTCTTTATGAGGTGCACATTTCTGCCGGCAAGATGATGACCCTCTTGATGAACCTCATCGATATTGTGTCCGGAACACTGCAAGAATTGAAGCATTTTGTCGGAAGATATGCAGAAAAATGTCATTTACCTGAGAGGCTTCTAAATTATCATCTGTTTGCATACAAAGAAACTTACCATAGAGCAGCAAATTCCCATTGAGTGTGCACAGATGAACTAGGAATATATTTACCAGAAACATCTATCAAAGTAAAAATGAAAACCTTGTCAGGCAACCAATACATGCTATTGTGACTTCTCGTGTCGATTTGGTCTAGAGACATTCGCTTAGCATAAAATGAAGAAAAAACCCTCAGAAAAAGGGTCCCGTTCTTCATTCCTCCAACTTTTCTCCATGGAAATTTACAGGCAGTGGTACATTTGAAATGAAGAGCAAACAAACATGAACGCCCTCATTTTTCGTATTAATTTGAGCTTTCGAATTTCGATGCCAAGTAAAAAAGATAGACAATACAAGGCTAATTGATGTTAATTTCATGAAACAATAATTTCAATGGTGGAATGCTCATGTGAAATTTTATTAATTACATGAAAAAATATCCAAATTATGGAGGATGAAGGGAAATGTTTGATCAAAATAATGGCATTATGTTTGTGGATTAATGAGAAGATTTACCTTTGGCAAGCTTTAATCTTCATGGTGATTAAAGCTTAATCCGCAACCAAGGATAAAGAAAAAAAAAACCCCAGAAATTGGGATTAAGAAGATGGAAGAAAGGGATTATGATAGGAAAGTTGAATTTGTGGACGTCGATTCAAGAAAAATGGGAAAATTATATATTGCTCAAACGACAACAGAGCTGGCTTGCCATATAAGGTGTAATTAACACAAATAATCAGATATTTGGAGTTTTTATTTGGACTAAACAAAAATAATATGACAATATGAAGTAATATTAAGGGTTCGTTTGAAAAGTGTTTCTAAATAACTGAAAGCACTTTTAGAGAAAAGTTAATGAGTTACAAAGGCAGTATTTCTTGCAAGAAACACTTGTTATGCCCTTCTTGTAGCCTTATAGGAAATACTTTTAAGTAATTTTCCATGATTTACTTGCATTTTTATTAACGCCTTCAAGTTTTTTAAACAGAAGTTATGAGTTGTAAAAAACCGAACTGAAATATGATGAGGGACAATGTTTTGATTTTGTCTTTGATTGATAAATGGTGGAAAAAACCTAGTACGTCCAATTGTTTGCAAAAATAAATTGTTAATGTTTGTTACGGAAAATTAGTTGTCATATTATTTGGAAGTAATTTCAAGTTGAATCGTTTGACTTTACAAACCTAACTATGACTATACCATTTTTAGGGGATTGAGTTAGACCCTGCACCAAAATTCTGTGTTCGGTACTCTCATCCTTAATATCGCTTGTATCAATGAGAAAAACCGATTGGAGACATACAGAGTTTTAACTGAATGCAAGTTCTAAAATAATTTTGGTGATTGTGATGCTGAAAACAAAATAGCATTGAACATTATTTCCAAATTTCCAAATTTCCAATTGCATTCTAATGACAATGCTTAAACAGGTAAAAAAGAGTACAAGAGTTTTTTCATGGGGTTTGCACATCAAATTTCGACTCGGAGGATTGCCTAGTTTTCGTGTCGGATTGCCGGAATTCCTCTATCATTCTGACTACTTCATCCATGTTGGGGCGTGTTTCGGGCAATTTTGTTACGCATGCCAGAGCAATCTGCAGCATCTGCACCATCTCTTCTTCACTGTGTTGCTGTTTTAGAAGTTCCAAATCAAAAACCTCAGCTGTCCACTCCTCAAGCACAACAGATTTAACCCAACGCGGAAGATCAACCACGCAATCATAACCCGGATATTGAAGCGTGGTTTTGCCTGTCAGCCTTTCTAAGAGGAGCACACCAAAGCTATAGACATCAATTTGTGAGTGATTTTCCGCATGTCAGTTGCCTCTGGAGCGCGATATCCCATGGCCCGGGACATGGCTGGAGGGAAGTTCATTAGAGGACACAACCCTGCGTCCGAGATGCAAGCCTCGAGTTCTTGGGTGAGGAGGACGTTTGTGGACTTTATATTGCCATGGCTAGATTTTGAACCCTCGGAATGAATGTGGGCAAGTCCCTTGGCAATTCCGAGCGAAATCTTTACTCTTGAATCCCAGTCTGGTGGAGACCTCCCAGCATCACTGCTTCCTACAAATCCATCGGAACAACAACAACAACAACAAAGCTTTATCCATCGAAACAATGAAAATAAATTAAAGTAACTATAATTAGACTTTAGGATTTAGATTAGGCATCATACCATGCAAGTGTGCAAACAAGCTTCCTGTTGGCATGTAGTTGTACACCAAAGGCTTCTCATCTTTGGAGAAATAATAAGCGAGAGGAGGCAGGACATTCTGGTGCTTCCCTACCCTCTCCACCACCTCCATATGCTGCTCAAACTCCCTCTTCCCCACCACAACTTCCCTCAACCGCTTCACCACAACCGTTGTTTCCTCATCCAATACAGCTTTGTAAGTTGTTCCGAAACTTCCTTTGCCGAGAACTTCCGCTGACGCTCTCAGCAGATCCTCAAGATCAAAATTGTAATAGCAACCTTCAAAGAAGAACAGCTTGTTCTTCTCAGCCTCTTGCACTCCACTCCCAAAATCCTTAGGCATCTCACCCTTTCCATCACCCGCAGCCTTCCCTTTCAACATCCGGCCACCTACTTTGTTAGTCCGTTTCCAGCAGCATATGACAACAACCAGGACTAGAAGAATAAACACTGCAGAGCACCCAAATGGCATGACAATAATGGATCCCGGGCTGAGTATTTTTATGAGTGTAGCATGGTGATTTTTCAGAATGGTTGGCGAGGGTGGCAAGAAAGCAGAGGATGCAGAAGGGGTAGAGGAGGTGGTTTTAGAACAATTGTTGAGAGGTTCTCCACATAACTGAGGATTCCCAACAAATGAAGAGTTCGAATATTTTTCGAGGGAATATGGAACCGAGCCATTCAAGTTATTGTAGCTCAAATTCAAAAGCTTAAGTGCAGGGAGGTTCAGATTGGGGATGGCTTCAGAGATGAAATTGTTTTGGAGGCACAACGTAGTGAGGCGTGTAAGATTCTGGATTTTGGTTGGAATGCTTCCGGAAAAGGAGTTGAAGGAGAAGTCCAAGACAATGAGGTTGGGAGGCAGAGAGGCAGGAAGCATGCCGGAGAAATTATTGTGTTGGAGGTAAAGGTACTCCAAGGAAGGAATGGATAGGATATCAGAAGGCAGACTTCCATAGAGGAAGTTGGAGCGGAGGCTGAGGACTTGAAGAGTATGAAGCTTCCCTATACTGTTGGAAGGGATGGAACCGAAAAGTCCAATCCCCGGAAGATGGATGGCAGTCACTCGTTTTGTTTAGATTGCAAGTGATTCCAACCCAAGACATGCAAACTGGCGTGGAAGCATTCCAGTTGAGTTTTCGGATGTGGACAACGGTGGCAGCAAAGTTGAGGAGGGCTTGTCTATCCGAGTTCAGGTCAGAAAAAACTGAGGAAGGGAAAGGCGGAATAAGGGAAAGGAAGATAAGCGTGCAAATGGAGACCTGAAGCTTCATGATTTTCTGCTTAGAAAGAAAATGATACAATTAGAAAACTCCGAAAACAAAGTTAAGAATCATGCAGAAGGGATACAGATAGCAGCGAAAATTCATCTACATTTCGGGTTTAGGATGGCAAAGAGTGGCAAAGAACCACTCAATGACTTGGGAAAATCCCAGAGGATTGATCACAACTGTGTTTGAAAAGTGTTGTGCTAGATAAAACGCCTCGCTTTATGCCTTAGCGATTTCAAACTTCGGATCAAACACAACCCAAACAAAAAGGTGATAAAAGAAAACCCACTCAACTCATCATTAAAGGTCACATAACTTGAGACAGATTCCATTAGGGATAAATAAATATGCTAGCTAGCCTGTCTTAATTCTTATGATTTGAATTTCTTTCAAAAAATTACAGTGGTTGTTCAAATACGAATTCGACGCATTTTTACCTACTAGGAAAGCACAGAAGATTAAAAACAAAAACATGGATTAGTGAAAAGTAATCTCTATATTTAGACGGATTAATCATGGGTTTTTTTTTCTTTTTTTTTTCTTTCTCAAATCTAATTATTACACACATAATTAAGCTAATAACATTATATAGGACACACCAATATCAACTTTATTTGTTCATTAATACTTATAAAGTCATTACACTAGAATTTTCTTTCAAAGAAAATTCTAGTGTATTGACTTTATAAGTATTAATGGCTTTGGTATTAATTAATGAACAAATAAAGTTGATATTGGTGTGTCGTCTATAATGTCATTAGCTTAATTATGTGTGTAATAATTAGATTTAAGAAAAAAAAAAAAAAGAAAAAAAAACCATGATTTCAAACCTCCACAAACCACAAACATGATTTCAACCAAATTTCTTCTTCTACTCCGCCAACACCAACTTCAGCCCATCTTTGCTTGTCACCGAGCAAGCTGCATTGTAGTCCGCCATTGGAATATTAGCATACTTGTCTGCCAGTTGCACCGCAAGCTCATCCTTCTGATCCCACCGCTTCCTTGCGGATTGGGAGCTTCTTGCTCTGGAGCCTTCTGTGGGGCAGATTGAGATGTGCTCGCCCCATGGTGGGTCGGTGCTACCATTAAGGCTTTCCCAAGACTCTCTACATGCGCATTGATAGATTTGCGTGTCTCTGCGGACTCCTTGGAGATCAAAGATCGTAGTGCTGCTATCTCTCTAGAAACTAGCACGCTGAGATTGTTGAATCTGTCCAGCAGTTGTTTTGAGATTTCTCGCTCTGATGCAAATTGAACATTAAGGCGCTCGACTGTCTGGGTGAGGGTGTTAACAATTCCCTCAAGTTTGTTTGCTGCAGACAATTGGTTTGCGAGAAGGACAGCTGACAGGTATATCGATACCTCGGATTGACCCCAATCTGTAGACAGTTGAGAGTCCACATGTTCTGGATATGCAGATGGTCTAGCATGACTCCTTTCTCACTGGACATGTTTAGAACCATTGTCTCAAATTCTCCTTTATTCCCCCTTGATGGGGTCTTCTTGTAGGTGGGATCTGGATCTCGAGGTTGTCCAAAGAAGTCAAAAGCAATTCCCTTTGGGTCGGTAGGAGGTAAGACTGACTGGGATGGATTTGCCGCAGGAGGTGTCGGTGTGACTTGACTCTCTGTAGGATTGTTGACAGGTATCCCATACATGCTGACTGGAAACTGGCTGGTTGACGAGACAGGGCGATCCGCAGTTGCAGAGCTTGAAGTGGGCTGCCCAATCTGAGGAGAGGTTACCACCGGAGGAGTGGTTGGTGGCAGGTGCGGAGCACTGCCAGGGGCTGTTGTATTAGGAGGAACCGGGTCTTGATCTTGCCAGTTGAATAAAGGACTTGATACATCAGGCGCTAGCGTTATCTGAGGATACGAAATCTGGCCTTGTTTGACTGCGTCCAGCTTCTCCATCATTTCCTTTAGGACTTGTGCTGCAACGCTTTCGTCTTCAGCAGTCGACATCCTTCTTGACCAATAAATAAAATTCTCAACAAGATACAAAACTTGACAGGTAGAACACTAACGGTGTTCCTCCTCATTAATCATGGATTTAAATTAACTGGAAAATTTCATGGTTCAAACATATAGAGGAAAAAGGAATGGCATCTCTACCAACTTTTGTAAATTGGGAAAAGGCAAAATGCACCATCTTTAGTCAAAAGAAAAAGAAATAAAGAAAAGAGAGCTTGATCATCACCAAAATATAAGCTACAGTGAACCTTTTCCCCTAAAAGAAAAAAATTATACACTTCAAAGTTTAACAGAAGTGGGAAAAGCAATCAAATATACAAAGCAAAATGGTGACAAAGATGGAATCCAAGAAGATAATCTTCCTAAAGAAAAAGGAAAAGAAAAACTAACGAAAATAATTTGAAAACTTTGAGTTTTAACAAAAATATGTTATAAGTGAATAGTATCAGAAGTGATTTTTTAGAGCACAAATATTATTTTCGTTAAACGTGAATAATACCGGAAGTGTTTTGTTAAAACTCCCGAATTTCACATGATTTAGTTGCCTTTTGTTGCAGGTTTGCTAAAAAAAGAACGTTACTTGGTTCTTTACCTGTAACGAGTCATTCATTTTAAATTGTCAATCATTTGCTGATACATATACACAATTGGAGAAGCACGAAAAGAAACGTTACTGCTGCTAAACTGTAAATTGAACAATCCCGAATTCTTACAGGTAAGAAGCCAAGTAATTTCCACGACGTAATTTTAACTTGGGATGATCATTCATGCATTTTGAGCCAAAGTGTTCCTGCAGATCTTACAAAACAAAAGTAAACTTAGTAAAGAACAATGCCAGAAATATCAACTCAGAAATATACAAATACACTGATGCGCTATACAACTGTGGAAAAGAAGAACTTGTATCTAAAATTTAATCATATGTGGCTCAGAAAAAAAATCTACCTGAAAATCTGATCAATCTGTCACAGATTTCCGTGCTACTTGAAAGTCAAGGTGTGTGAAAATAGTTGAAGAGGCTGAGAGTGAGTGAGACACCAGTTTCTTGCACTTACTTTTCTCAGGACGAAAACCAATGGAAAATGAACTTATTATTTAAATAAAACGGGAATATAATTTTTATTTTCCCCTTAGTTTAATGAAAATAATAATAAATATACCATAATTGATAGAGAAACGGAATTTTTTGATAAATTAGTGATTTTTTTTTCATTTTAAAAAGGGGATAAGTGGGTGCCAAAGTTATAGCAGTCTATTATTTTAGGAGTTGTGAAGACTCACAAAACATTTTAACCTCTCTTGATCACCATCTTGTAGATCACCAACGTAAAAAATCAAACTTAGAACGAGTTGTATAGAATCAGGACTAGAATTCGCTCCGACCACTGAACCACCACGTAGTAATTAATGAATTGGTGATTGGAGGGTAAGAATGTGAGGTATGGAATATAAAGAAAATAATTAAAATATTATTAAATAGAGGGGTCAATTTATTCTTCAACAGTGACGTCGGCAATTATATATAGGAATAACAAACCAGAAAAGCTAAATGCAGCTTTAATATAAAATAGATAAATAAATATACTGCAATGGGGAACAGAATCCATGGAAGCATGCATCACTCAGAGTAAGGACTGAGGAGAGTTGGAATAGGGACTGGAGGGAGAGCAAACTGCTCCCATGTCATTGTCCTGCCTCTTACTCGTCATTTTATTTGGTATTGGTTAGGAGTTGGGACAAATCATTGTTGCACAATTCTTGCCACAAAACTCGCATACTGTGCGCGAAGAGATAAATTTTGGTAGGACTGTGGGATTGGGGTAGTTCTCACATTAAGTACCAGCTTGGTATTGTTGAAATTTTAAACAAAACTGGCATGCGTTTAAGTATTTGGCAAACATTTTAAATTGGTTTTTTTTTCTTCACAATTTTAGGTAAAAAAAAATAAAAAAACTGGAACTGTAAAGACAGTTTTAGAAAACAGTTATTTTCATCTCATTAACGGGTGAACAGTAACATTTAAAATGAATTTTTCAAGATTACAATTATGCCCTCCTTTCTCTATACGCTATCAGTCTCGAACCAGATCTGAAATTTGGGGCATCCTAAGTGGATTAGTGAGAGGGTCGTGTGACCAAAATACATGATTTTTTTTTTTTTCTTTTGAGAGGTGCCTTATATATGATTTTGAGAAGCATCCTACATATGACGTGATCAGACCAATTTTTTTCTCTAGTAGAAGGGCTTGTCCAAGACAAAACCTTTTAAAAAAAATTAAGATTCACACATCTTTAGTTACTATTTCAAATGTTTTTTTTTAAGAAACACGAGTGCTTATCTTTTATTAGAAACACGTCAAAATTTTCATAAAAATTTAAGTGCTTTAAAGAGCCCCTTCTTCAAACGGTATTACAAGCGTGATTGGTTTTATAAAAGTAATGTTGGAGATTGTGATGCTGAAAACACAATAGCATTGAACATTATTTCCAAATTTCCAATTGCATTCCAAAAACAAGATGACAATGCTTAAACAGAAAAAGAAAATAAAATAAAATAAAATAAAATAAAGAGTACTGGATTTTTTTCATGGGGTTTGCACATTAAATTCCGACTCGGAGGATTGCCTAGTTTTGGTGTCGGATTGCCGGAGTTCCTCTATCATTCTGACTACTTCATCCATGTTGGGGCGTGTTTCGGGCAATTTTGTTACGCATGCCAGAGCAATCTGCAGCATCTGCACCATCTCTTCTTCACTGTGTTGCTGTTTTAGAAGTTCCAAATCAAAAACCTCAGCTGTCCACTCCTCACGCACAACAGACTTAACCCAACGCGGGAGATCAACCACGCAGTCATAACCTGGATATTGAAGCGTGGTTTTGCCTGTCAGCATTTCTAAGAGGAGCACACCAAAGCTATAGACATCAGATTTGTGAGTGATTTTCCGCATGTCAGTTGCCTCGGGAGCGCGATATCCCATGGCCCGGGACATGGCTGGAGGGAAGTTCATTAGAGGACTCAACCCTACGTCTGAGATGCAAGCCTCGAGTTCTTGGGTGAGGAGGACGTTTGTGGACTTTATATTGCCATGGCTAGATTTTGCACCCTCGGAATGAATGTGGGCAAGTCCCTTGGCAATCCCGAGCGAAATCTTTACTCTTGAATCCCAGTCTAGTGGAGACCTCCCAGCATCACTGCTTCCTACAAATTCATCGGAACAACAACAACAACAAAGCCTTATCCATCGAAACAACGAAAATAAATTAAAGTAAATATAATCAGACATTAGGATTTAGATTAGGCATCATACCATGCAAGTGTGCAAACAAGCTTCCTGTTGGAATGTAGTTGTACACCAAAAGCTTCTCATCTTTCGAAAAATAATAAGCGCGAGGAGGCAGGACATTTGGGTGCTTCCCTACCTTCTCCACCAGCTCCATATGCTGCTCAAACTCCCTCTTCCCCACCACAACTTCCCTCAACCGCTTCACCACAACCGTTGTTTCCTCATCCAATACAGCTTTGTAAGTTGTTCCGAAACTTCCTTTGCCGAGAACTTCAGCTGACGCTCTCAGCAGATCCTCAAGATCAAAATTGAAATAGCAACCTTCAAAGAAGAACAGCTTGTTCTTCTCAGCTTCTTGCACTCCACTCCCAAAATCCTTAGGCATCTCACCCTTTCCATCACCCGCAGCCTTCCCTTTCAACATCCCGCCACCTACTTTGTTAGTCCTTTTCCAGCAGCATATGACAACCACCAGAACTAGAAGAATAAACACTGCAGAGCACCCAAATGCCATGGCAATAATGGATCCCGGGCTGAGTTTTTTTATGAGTGTAGCATGGTGATTTTTCAGAATGGTTGGCGAGGGTGGCAAGAAAGCAGAGGATGCAGAAGGGGTAGAGGAGGTGGTTTTAGAACAATTGTTGAGAGGTTCTCCACATAACTGAGGATTCCCAACAAATGAAGAGTTCGAATATTTTTCGAGGGAATATGGAACCGAGCCATTCAAGTTATTGTAGCTCAAATTCAAAAGCTTAAGTGCGGGGAGGTTCAGATTGGGGATGGCTCCAGAGATGAAATTGTTTTGGAGGTACAACGTAGTGAGGCGTGTAAGATTCTGGATTTTAGTTGGAATGCTTCCGGAAAAGGAGTTGAAGGAGAAGTCCAAGACAACGAGGTTGGGAGGCAGAGAGGCAGGTAGCACGCCGGAGAAATTATTGTGTTGGAGGTAAAGGTACTCCAAGGAAGGAATGGATAGGATATCAGAAGGCAGACTTCCATAGAGGAAGTTGGAGCGGAGGCTGAGGACTTGAAGAGCATGAAGCTTCCCTATACTGTTGGAAGGGATGGAACCGAAAAGTCCAATCCCCGGAAGATGGATGGCAGTCACACTCGTTTTGTTTAGATTGCATGTGATTCCAACCCAAGACGTGCAAACTGGTGTGGAAACATTCCAGTTGAGTTTTTTGATGTGGACAACGGTGGCAGCAAAGTTGAGGAGGGCTTGTCTATCCGAGTTCAGGTCAGAAAAAACCGAGGAAGGGAAAGGCGGAATAAGGAAAAGGAAGATAAGCGTGCAAAAGGAGACCTGAAGCTTCATGATTTTCTGCTCAGAAAGAAAATGATACAATCAGAAAACTTCGAAAACAAAGTTAACGAATCATGCAGAAGGGATACAGATAGCAGTGAAAATTCGTCTACAATTCGGGTTTAGGATGGCAAAGAACCACTCAATGACTTGGGAAAATCCCAGAGGATTGATCACAACTGTGTTTGAAAAGTGTTGTTCTATATAAAACGCCTCGCTTTATGCCTTAGCGATTTCAAACTTCGGATCAAACACAACCCAAACGAAAAGGTGATAAAAGAAAACCTACTCAACTCAGCATCAAAGGTCACATAACTTGAGACAGAATCCATTAGGGACAAATAAATATGCTAGCTAGCCTGTCTTAATTCTTATGATTGACATAAGAAATTGATTGAATTTCTTTCAAAAAATTACAGTGGCTATTCAAATACGAATTCGATCGATTTTTTTTACTAGGAAAGCACAGAAGATTAAAAACAAAAATATGGACTTTTGAAAAGTAATCTCTATATTTAGACGGATTAATCATGGGTTTAAATTAACTGGAAAATTTCATGGTTCAAACACATAGAGGAAAAAAGGGATGGCATCTCTACCAACTTTTGTAAATTGGGAAAAAGCAAAGTGCACCATCTTTATCCAAAAGAAAAAGAAATAAAGAAAAGAGAGCTTGACTTCACCAAAATATAAGCTGCAGTGAACCTTTTCCCCTAAAAGAAAAAAATTATGCACTTCAAAGTTTAAAACAAGTGGGAAAAGCAATCAAATATACAAAGCAAAGTGGTGACAAAGATGGAATCCAAGAAGATAATCTTCCTAAAGAAAAAGGAAAAGCTCAATATTCTGTGAAAGATGGAGGGTTTGTTGTGTGCTACAGGTTTCCCTTGGTATTGTAGAAGCATGAAAAGAAAAGTTACTTCTGCTAAACTGTAAATTGAACAATCCCGAATTCTTACATGTCAGGAGCCAAGTAATTTCCACGACGTAATTTGACTTGCGATGATCATTCATGCATTTTGAGCCAAAGTGTTTCTGCAGATCTTACAAAACAAAAGTAACAGTGCCAGAAATATCAACTCAGAAATATACAAATACACTGATGCGCTATACAACTGTGGAAAAGAAGAACTTATATCTAAAATTTAATCGCATGAGGCTCAGAAAGAATCTACCTGAAAATCTGATCAATTTGTCACAGATTTCTGTGCTACTTGGAAATCAAGGTGTGTGCAAATAAGCAAAGTATAGGAGGCTGTATAGGGTGAGAGTAAGTGAGACACCATTTTCTTGCACCTACTTTTCTCAGGACTAAAACCAAAGGAAAATGAACTAATTATTTGAATAAAACGGGAATATAATTTTTATTTTCCCCTACGAAAATAAAATAAATATACCATAACTGATAGAGAAACGGAATTATTTGATGAATTGGTGGTTGTTTTTTTTGTTATAAAAAGAGGATTAGGTGGTGGTGAAGCTAAGACAATCCTTTTTTTTTTTGAGTCGGGATGATTCGCAATAGCTTTTCAATTCCTAGTCATCATCCTATGATTCACTAGCGTTAGAAATAGAACTTCGAACCAGACGTGTGAAATATGAACCTAAAATTCGTCACAATCACTGAATCACTATGTGATGGTTAATGTATTGACGATTGGATTCGAGGAGTTATGAGGTAAAAATGTCAGTTATGGAGTATAATTGATATAATTAAATAGAGCACTCAACTTATTCTTCAACAGTAACGTCGGCAACGCAACAGAACATTTCTCAACCAGAAAAGCTAAATGCCGCTTTAATATAAAATAAATAAAGGAGTAATTAGGTTTTCATCCTTATTTTTACTACTCTATTGATTAAAATCTTATTACTTTTCAATTTTTGATCAAGGTCCTTTGTATTAATAATATCATTAATTATTTCAATAATAAAATATTTTTTATTTCTAAATATATTCATTTAATATTAAAAATATTACAATTAGTATATTTATATTTATGGCTAAATTTTTTATCATATATTTTTATTTTTAGTTTGTACCCATTTTTAATTTGCAACCCTTTTTTAATTTGTACCAATTTTCCTTTCAGTTTTAATTTGTACCCATATATTAATTTCTTTTTGTGCCCATATTTTTTAAAGTTTTATTTGTATTGTACCCATATTTTTTTATTTATTTGTACCCATTTTTATTTTTGCTAAATGTACCCATTTTGAAGAATGTATCCATGTTTTGATACAATAATTTTTTGGTTATTTTTTATGAATGTACCCATGTTTACACACACACAATAGTATATTTATATTTTAATATTTTTAATCCCACAAATTATGGTTTTTTATTTAAAATCTCATTACTATAAACAACTATAAATTTTAATTTTTAATTTAAAAAATATAGTAACGTACATAGAAATAAATTATCAATTAATTTCAGGGACTTGGATCAAAAATTGAAAACCAACAAGGTTTCAGTCAAAGACTATTCATAACTAGGGACCGCATCCAAAGTCTCCCATAAATAAATATAGTGCAATTAGGAACAGAATCCATGAAAGCATGCTTCAGTCAAAGTAATGAATGAGGAGAGTTGGAAGAGAAACTGGAGAGCAAACTGCTCCCATGTCATTGTCCTGCCTCTTACTTGTCATTTTATTTGGTATTGGTTAGGAGTTGGGAAAAATCATTATTGCACAATTCTTGCCACAAAACTCGCATACAGTATGAAGTTATGAACAGATAAATTTTGGTAAGACTGTCGGATTGGAGTAATTCTCACATTAAGTACTAGTTAAGTATTGCTGAAATTTTTAAAAAAGTTGATGCCTTTTAATTGTTTGGTAAATATCTTAAATCGGCTTTTTCATCTCATAACACGGGTGAACAATAATCTAAAATAAATTTTTCAAAATTCCAATTCTACCCTCCTTTCTTTGTAGTATTGAAACCAGATTTGAAATTTAGGGCGTCCTAAGTGGATTGGTGGGAGGGTTAAGGGCTGGTTTGGTATTGCTGTGCTTTGAAAAAAAACTGCTGTGAGAATAAACGGTTGTGCTGTGAGAATAAGCGGCTGTGAAATAAATCAGCAGAGCGTTTGGTAAACTTTTTTGTAAAAGTGCTTTTGGAAAGAAAAGCAGTCTGATAGTGGGTCTTTTCATTAAAGGAGCACTGTAGCTCCCGTGTGCTTTGAAAAAAAGCCAGTTTTCCAAAGCTGCAAATAGCAGCTTCAGCTTTTTCCTTTGATTTCAGCTTATTCTCACAGCAGCTTCCAAAATAAGCCTTTTTTTTTCAGTTTACCAAACACCTAAAACTCTCACAGCTTTTTTTCATAAGTGCTTTTTTTTTAAGCACCTCACTCCCAAACTAGGTCTAAATGTGGCCAAAATACATAATTTCTCATGCTTTTTGTGAGGTGCCTTGTATATGATTTTGAGACGTGTTATACATATGACGGGATGAGACCAATTCTTTCTCTAGTATAAGGGCTTGTCCAGAAACAAAAACCTTTAAAACTTTTTTTTTTAACACAATAAAAATTTCATCAAAAATTGAAGTGCTTTGAAGAGCGCCTAGCAGATACTTCTTCAAACGATATAACAAGCTTGATTAATTTTATAAAATGCTTTTAGTCATTCTAAAAATGCTTACAAACAACTTATAAGTTAGGAAGAGAATAATTCCCTTATACCCTAATAAAAGTATTGAATACCCTTGTAATTACTAAATTACTAATGGGAAATTTTTAATGTTGCTGCGTTGTTATGATGAATTATCAAGCATGATATTATAATTGGAAAGTGATTCTTTTCGGATTTCTTCCATCAAATTCATCCCATCAATCAATTCGAATCTTTAAAATTTGATTAAATAATTAAAAACATGAGATCTCTTTAAAAATTGTAATAACTTTAATCGTTTGATCAAATTTTAAAAATTTAGATTAATTGATAAATTTGATGGAAAGGATCCGAATCTCCTGATTTGACTTCAAACCCAACACTTTACACCACCAGAATTCAGAACCCTAATTAAATAAAAAGAAGTCATCAACTCTCAAATGGTAGGGTCCTTTATAAAGTAAAAGGGTCTAATTTCTGAAACTTTTTTCTGATGGAAAACATGGTCCCTCAACAGAAATTATATCATGGTAAGTTGTCTCTTCCGAGAGTTGGTAATTCCCAACAACTTCAGTACTAGTACTGCCAGGAAAATTGGAATACCAAACTCGTTATTCATAATCAACCATTAACTTTTTATTTTAAGTGCGTCGAATTTTATACGTTTTATTTATCAATGAAAAGAAAATAGCAAAAGAATAATATCAAACTCGTCAATTAAATGAGTCAAATTTTATACATTTCAGTCATCAATGAAGAGAAAACCTCATGTGAATTATATGATACATCAAACGCATCATCTGTAATCAAGTATTGAATTTGACATTTAATTGAGCCGCATTGATTGATAAGAAAATATAGTATATGAACTAAAGACGAGGAAAGAGATTTGAACTGAAATCAATGTCACTGACCAAGACTAACCTAATTGTATGAGTAGTTTGCTGTTGCTGTTCTCGTATTTGATGGAAAGGGATCCTTTCCGGATCACTTCTATCAAATCCATCCAATCAATAAATTTAGACATTTGAAATTTGATCCAACGGCTAAAAATAGAGATCTCTTTAAAAATTATAATAACTTTAGTCGTTATATCAAATTTCAAAGACCGAATTTATTCATTATATGGATTTGATAGAAAGGGATCCGCCGTATTTGATATCCTTTCTCTGTTGATGTTATCAGGCTAATGTTATTGAGACACTCACTGCCGTGCGATGGATGGACAGACTGACGTCGCGTGGCAGTTCTTTCACTTGCAGTTTCAGGCTTGCTTGCTTTGGAGGGACTATTTTGTAGGGTTGCGCACTACGGACAACAGTGAGTGAGATAGAATTAGGGTTTCCGTTCTAATAATACGGAATTTGGTGTAAGAGTTTTTAACACTTGTATTATTGGATCGGACATTACATGACGATGAACCTGTTATATATATAAGATGCTATCGAGAAGAAGAGAGCTGGTTTGTGTGTTCCGGCACACGGGCTATGTGGTTCGGAAGCCCATACTGAAGTTTTTCTCCGACTTCGCATGTTAGTCTTTGCAGTTTCATGGATTATGGTTCAACACCGTAGGAGCTTTGAGAACTGAAGCAGATTTAAGAGTGAACTTTATAAGATCATGGGCCGGTTCAAGAACTTGTTTGTTGATTTCATGGAGAAATTGAAAGTTTCAATCACAACTGCTCTCGTACCTCCTAAGAATAAGGCTTAAATATTACATCTCATAACGTAAAATTAAAAGTGCTTTATGGCTTCTCCTAACAGCGTTAGGTGTTTTCGGCAGTAGCAAAAAACACCAGTCCCAAATGGGAGAGCAACCTACATGGGACGGACGCTACAGCAGTGTATGTAAGACCTTCCCAAATGAAAGGGACACTAACTTGAAAAGAAGAATCGAATTAACTATGTTTGATGACCAAGCAAGAGATCGAATCGAAGGTGCTGGAAAATTACGAGACCTTTCACCCTTCAACCACATAAAAAACAGTCGTAACAATCCGAAGTAAGATCACAAAGTTTCGAAAGAGGATGAATATTACAAATCAGAGAAACAAATAATCAAAGCCATTCTTTTTGCTTCAGCTGTTAGTCTGTCATTTTTATTTGCCTCTTTGGCGCCATCTTAACTTCGAAATTTCCAAAGCTGGCTGTTTGTGGTACAAGGTAACTTCAACCAGTAAAACTCAACTCTGCAAAACAATGCAAGGGTAGCCGACACCAACAATCTGATACGATGGCCGAGGACTTGCGCATTATTTACAAACTCTTGTATTTGGAAGGAGCATGAACAAAATCTAGAAAAACAATCACTGTGACGGGGTCTTTTCAAGCTTTTCAATTTCTTCACGGTGCTTTCTTTCGGCCTCCTGAAGTTCTTTTTCAGCATCCTCCTCTTCTTCAATCTGGTCAAGATTATCGAATTCCTTGGATGCAGCCATTGCTTTCACAACCGGATCTCTAAGCTCAGAGATGAGTCCACCACCAACTTTGTACTCTTCTTCATCGCCAATCAGGTACAAACGTTGGTCAGGTCCTGATGCCATGGGAATGTCAACTGCCAGTAGCTTCATATCATACTGCATAAGAAGATGACACCCTTCAATGAGAAAAACTTGGTCATCCAAGTACGGATTTTCAACACCCCATCTACTAACTAACTAATGTAAAGCATCATTTGATTAGTCAAGTCCCAGAGCATGCACTCAATCTGCTCTGTTTGACAGGCACTCCATCTGTTGTTTAACGAGCAAACTTCTACCAGAGGAATCACAGCAGCAGATAGTACACAGACTGCAGTATAATTTTACCAAGATACATTCTTGCATGCACCCAAGGAGATCAAGGAGGAAAATTGAAATAAAAACGAATGCTTAAAAAAAGGTCGTACCCAGTGCTTAAATAAAAACGAATGCTTATGAAGAGAAAAATTTAGGAGCATCCAGCATATCACAAATACAAACCTGGCCTTTTTTCTTCTTTACTTCAACACTAACCAGACCCTTCCTCTCAGAACCTCGCACAGGGAAAATGAGGAAACACCGCTTGCTCCTAAAAGTTGGCTTGAACTTCTTCAATGTAACCCCACCTCCGGACATTACATAGGCTCTTAGATCTGATCCTGAGAGAGGAGCACCCATAACCTCGAGAATCCCAGCAGAAGTATTAAGCTTCCTCATGGCGATTCTATAAACTTTATCAGGATTGATTGTGAATCTCGAGCGGATATGAAGGCCCTAAGAGTAGTAAAAAAGAGCACATAACTCTCAAGTAGTAAACTATAACGAAAAGCAAGATTGTCCTCTAACAGGAAAACAAATACACCGAATAAGAAAATATCACGATTTCAGTTCATGCTATCCTATAGGTAAAGACTTGAACTTTTGATCATACATAGACTCCGAAAAACAGTAAAACTGAACCCATTGGAAAAGAATCTGAATAACTTCATTACAAATCCACCACTAGAGGTTGTAGACTATAGTTCTAAATCATTAACTTGGGTAGCAATTTGTGCATTCTTAGCTACTTATAAATCATTAAATTGACTAGCAATTTGTGCATTCTCAGCTGAGCTACTTATATGTCATTACAAGATCAGCTAGGGATTCAGAGGAACTTACAGCGAATGCGACAATGGCGGTAGAAAGGGCGAGGAAGCCATACTTGGCCATGCCTTCAGAGAGTCCAATGAAGGTGCTAGCAATCCCAAACATGAGCCGCCACAGCAGAGCACACACCAACACTGCGCCGATTCCCAACAGCACCAGATTGTTCCTCTTCCAGAACGCCTCAATCTGCAACCCAATGGCCCCCTGATACCGCGAGAAAGCCGATGACACCGCGGAAAGCGGCTTATCGAACACCTTCTTTGCATCGATTTTGCTGAAATTCGACGGCTTGACGGAGAAGAACCTCATGCCCAGGCCGTAACCGAGTCCCGGCCCGGAGTAGCTTCCGCCACCGCCGCCGGGGACTGGTTTTGGGTGAGAGGGGAATTGGGGAGGAGGCCCATTGGTGGAGTGGTAGCTCCTCCTGGCGGTGGAGAACGGAGGAGGAGACGGAGACGAGGGTTTTGAGATTTGATTGCGGTGGAATCTAAGCAGGCCTTGGATGATCCCAGACGAGGGTTTTGACATTTGAATTTTGGGCGTGCGTGTAATTTGGGGATTCGATTAGGGATTTGGATTCAGCTTCACCAAAATGCAAAGACTTCAGTCGGATTTCGATTTACCAAATTCAACGGCTTTTTTCACCTGCCCGCATTTCCCACCATTAAAAATTGGTAATTTCCTTTTGCTCTCTTCAGTGAAGACTCGTTAGCGCGCGGTCATTTTTGGGAAGCCGCCATGGATTCTGGTAATTAACAGTTGTTTCCAAAGGAAATAAAAAAAAACCCTGCAAATGGACCTTAAGCTCAATTGGGAGTTTGGTCAAGGGGACATGGCTACAATTCTCACTAGGGGTGGGTTCAAAAAACCGAAAACCGAAAAAAACCGAAAACCAAACCGGACCGAGACCGAAAAAAACCGAACCGAAAAAAAAACCGAACCGAAACTGTCAAACCGAACCGAACCGAATCTGGTCAGTTCGGTTTCGGTTTTTGAGGTTCGGAAACCGAACCGAACCGAACCGATATATATATATATATTTAATTATTTGTTTCAATATTATAAATAGTTTAGTCATACAATCATAACAAAATATAACCTGTTGTCAAGTTGGTTTCCGGGAAATTTTTAAAGCCCCAGTGCATGGGTTCGAACCCTCATGCCTCCAGGATTTCAGAAGAGTTTTTAAACTTTTTTTTAGAAATCGTCAAAACCCTTTCTTCTAACCCTAGCCACTAGCAGCCGCACCTTTTATTTTTTTCATTCCTCTCTTCTCTTCTCTCTCGTTCCCTGCCTCCAGTCTAACCCTAACCAAGTAACCATCTCGTGCAGCCGAGCCTCCTCTCTCTCTCGCTGGGTCTCTCTCCGCTTCGTCTTCTTCCTTCCCAGCGACCTGCGACCTGCGACCTGTCTCACATCTCGCCGATGGCATCTCACTATCAGTCTCTCACCCCCGTGACCCATGACCCGGGCGCGACCCACGACTTCCTCTCGCCATTTCGAGTCTCGACCCACAAATTCCCTCTCTTTACAGGTATACCTTCAGCTTTATGTTTTTCATTTTTTGTTTTGATGATTAGTGATTTAATATGATAAAAAAGGTAGGGGAAAAAGGTAGCTGGAAGTTTGACAAAAGGGGTTGTTTAGATTTTGGTGAAAACCCCACCAAGAAAATCTAAAGTTTTTTTCCGAATCGATTTTGTTGTTGTGATTTGTTGATCTGAGCTGTGCAGTTGAGGGTGGTGTGAATCTATGATACAAAATCAGATGTGAGTTGTTTCAAACTTTGTATGTTTGTTTGAATTTAGGAATTAGGAAGTTAGGTTTTGCAGCTTCAAAGAGCGAAGAGATCTTTTTGCGATTGATCATTGCCAGTTTGATCTTGATTTCGCTTCTCAGTGAGTATAATATTGGAAACATTTGTAGTGTCTGTGAGCATTTGTTGTTGTAATTGGTTGTGCATATATTAAGTTGCTTGGAGACGCGTTTAATTGGACGAAGAAAAAGAAGAAGAAAATGGTTGGGAGGACTGATGGAGTGACCGATAATGTCTACTCAAATGGGTTGCTTCACCACTCAAGTGATTCTGTTGAGCAGAAGCTTGATGAGCTTCGGAGTTTAATGGGCAAAGCAGAAGGTGATCCGCTTAGGATAGTTGGTGTAGGTGCAGGTGCTTGGGGAAGTGTCTTTGTTGCTATGTTGCAAGATAGTTATGGTCATTTAAGAGATAAGGTCCTAATAAGAATATGGAGAAGACCAGGAAGATCAGTTGATAGAGCAACAGCCGAACATTTATTTGAAGTGATCAATTCAAGGGAGGATGTACTTGAGAGAATACTAAGAATAAGTACTTGAGAGAATAACTCTTTTGCTTTTATATTTTCAAAACATGTACTTGAGAGAATACTAAGAATAAGTAAGCCAATTTACTACCTTACATTGCATATAACTGGACAACCAAGTGTACTGTATTATGCTGGTCCAATTCTTCAGGTAAATCCTGTGAATCTGGATTAGGATTGATGCTATCATCCTCTCTCTGTATAAATAATTGATGTTTGTTTAAGCATATTGCATATGATTCGCATTCGGGGAGATGGAAACATGTCATATTTTCTATTTCTATCTTATGTTGTGGTTGTTTTGCATTTTTTGGAGGAAAAAAAAAAAAAAAAAAAAAAAAAACCGAAAAAAAAACCGAAACCGAACCGGAAAAACCGAACCGAAAAAAAAACCGAACCGAAAAAAACCGAAAAAAATTTGGGCCGAACCGAACCGAACCGAAAATTCGGTTTGGTTTCGGTTTTGGCAAAAAACCGAACCGATAAGAACCGAACCCAGCCCTAATTCTCACCCCGTTTATTTTGAATTCAAATCCCCTCCGAATCTTGTCTAAACCGAGAGACTGCGTAATCCGAAGTTGGAGAAAAATTTCGACTTTTGATTTTTATGAGGTGGATCAGTGAGATGGACTAGTGATGATTGTAAAATTTGAGATGAGTAGTCTGACTTACTCGGTTTCTTAACTCATAACCATAAGATCCAAACAGGATTTCGATTTGTTTATTTTTACGTTTTATTGAATACATCATGATACTGTAATTTTTCTAACTATTTTGAGCTAGATAATTGTACTATTGTCAATTTCCATACAACATACGTGCTCGTCAACTATGAATCAAATAAAGTGTATACGTGACTTCAGTACTTGCTAATTATATACAAATAAATCTACGCTCTCAATCGAATCGGGATCAAATTATGTTTCTTCCTTTTAAAAAATGAGGCATAAGTAACTACAATTGTTTAGGAGAATCAATGCACGAGGAGATGAATCTTGGATCCCAAGCCATGATAAATTGCACACTATTCTGTACCAAAAAATTCAGGCCCTTGATACAAGGTTAACTCGAGCAACCGTGTTGCTAGTCCGACGGTGGTCGGGAGTCGAAATCGTTCACAGAATAGTAGACCGACAGTGGTCAGGATGCAACGAGTGGCAAAATAACTCCAAATAGACCTGTAAATGGGTTGGGTTTATCAGGTTTGAATTGGGTTCAATTCGACCCGTTAAGTTAACAGGTCATCTGAACCTAACATGTTAAGCTAACGGGTCATCCGAACCCGACCCGTTAAACTAACGGGTCACCCATTAACACCCGTTAACAATTATTATTATTATCTTTTTGCATAAAGTTTGTTTTTTGTTGTCAAGACTTTATTGAAATTACTAAAACATTATCAACTAACAGGTGCTAACGGGTTGAACCAAAGTGACCCGTTATTTAACGGGTTCATCCGTTAACAACCCGACCCGTTAAACATCCACCCAAATACTAATATTAACGGGTCGGGTCCAAAATGTCAAGTCTACCTCCAAAGAATGCTCAACAAAATGATAAACCAACATTTAGTGAAATGATACTGCGTGTTTAGATAAGTCTAACCAGCGTTCACAAATCGCAAATACCATATACCATATTCGTTTGATTCGAACCAGACGAACCCCAAAAGAAATACTCAGCATGAGTTCTACATAGATGCTATGATAAAAGCAATATCATACTTTCAAGCAGTCGATGGGGCAGGTTGAGTGAGGAATGCTTTTCCGGGTTGACGGTTGGCCAGAGGACCATGGCATCTAAGAAGCTGCACAATCAAATATTAAGAATCATTAGTTACGAAGGGCTGCACATTCATGTAAACCCTTCGGACACTAAAGTAAATGATAAGGTTGAAGGATGACAACACAGAAATCGGCATCCAACCTTTCCATTTTTGATAACTTGCATAACAAATAATAGAATGTAGGATATAATGAAAGAATCGTGTATTACCTTAGCGTTAACGCCATCTGGCTGGATTCGGCCTTCCTTCTTGTAATTCACGTAATCAGCACGGCTAAACTTAGTGAAACCCCTGAGAGAAAGGATATCAAGAAGCATCAGCAACAAAAACTGAAGGATTCTTTCGTGAACAACGTCCCGAACAACTAATTGCAACTCTGAGTTCTGGTAGATAATAACTTTAAGGTTCCACCTAGAAATCTACTTATTTCCAATAAAATTTAAAGCCTATGGCACATTGATACAAAATTCCGTAAGAAGCATACCATCTCGAAAAAATCAAATTGCATCAAGGCTTGAACTTGCAAGGCAGAAACATAAAAAGGCAGAATAACAAAAGCATACCACTTCCTGCTGACAATAATCTTTTGGCGACCAGGAAACTTGAACTTTGCGCGGCGGAGGGCCTCCTGTGCATGTTGACTGTTGCTATCCCTGCAGCGAACAGACAAGAGGACTTGCCCGATAGCAACTCGAGCACATGTTCCCAGTGGCTTGCCAAACGCACCTCTCATTCCAGTCTGGAGCCTATCAGCCCCAGCACATGAAAGCATCTTGTTGATGCGCAGAACATGGAACGGATGCACCCTCACTCTCAAATGGAAAGTATCTTTCCCAGCATACTTTGTCATGTACTTGTTGCAAGCGATGCGAGCTGCCTCAAGCGCCTCACTCGAGACATTCTCCTTCTCCCAACTCACAAGATGCACACAGAAGGGGAACTCATCAACACCCCTCTTCTTCATTCCAACATCATAAATTCTGATCTTGGGATCAGGGACACCGCGACAGAAACGCGATTTCGGGTATGGCTTGTTCTTAATCTGCCTATAGCACCTCGCAGGCCCTACAACATTACCAACCAGAACCAAATTATCACCAAAACATGATTACGGCACAAAAGACTTTACAAATATCCAATCTAAACGAATCACATTTATACAAATCCAATTAAAAAACAAACGATCTTCTCACGCAACCAAGAAATTGCAAATTTTACACAGAAATTAATCATAGTAAACCGAAATTACAGCATCTTAATAACAGATAATCTCAGTATTAACAAACTAATCACGTACAAAATAATCCCATTTCTGTATCAAAAACTGAAATCTACGTAAAAATCGTTTAACCACACAAAATTCAGAGAAAGATTACGAAAATCGGTTCGATTAAAAACATCAAAATCCATCCAGCACTAACAAAATGGTAAACTCGATTGGATCTTAACATATAAAATTCGATGGATACATGTATAATACATCGATGTGCAAAGAAGGAAGAAATAATAACAGGAAAAATAAGATAAAAGCAAGAGAGAAGAACTCACTCCTTCCCATGGCGAGCTCTTCGATTCTCCTCCTCCTGTTTACGCTTCCGGGAAGAGCACGCCTCACAAACCTTATCACAGGCTTTTTATACTCGGTACCCCGCGAAAACCCTACTCCGGCTTAAGTGGTTTCATCATAAAGGCCCAACTAAAGAGGCCCAAAATATTTTTCAATTCGGGTTGACCCGGTTCTGAACTGCTGTGCGTCCGATTGCCTGCTTGCTGCCTGCTTATGCATTTCATCTCTTCCGCTGCCTGGTTGGTCGATCCGGTCATTTCCTACATGATTGGTGAACGCGTTACTAAAATAAAGGGATTTCGGATCAATGTGTTAATGAGTTTATCGTTATCATTTATTAGGTAATCCGTTAACACGTCAAATCATTATTTTGTCACCAATAACAACTCAACAAGATGTTATTTGCTCGATGTAGACAATAAACATGATAATTTCTTGTATAACTTGTTAACTAGACATGAAATGAAATGACACTTTAATAATCGTGTCGTTATTGGGTTACTTGTTAAGAACCAGTTAAGATAACGAATTTAACACAACATAATCAATTAAGATAACGAATATGACACAAAATCAATATAAACACGATAAACACGACCTATTTGCCAGGTAGTAGCCTAGTAGGTAATAGCTTACACACAACTCGCCAAGTGGCTTGCATAGCTTAGCGATACGTGTAAAGCTAATACCGACGTGGCCCTCTTTGCTGCCTGTTTGTGTATTTTATTTCGGTTCCGGATCTCTTTCTATCAAATTCACCTAATTCGAAATCTGAATCGTTAAAATTTGATCTAATGCTTACAAACCTCCAAACAGATATCCCTTTAAAGTTATAATAAAGGTAATATGTATCTATCGGCCCGATCCGAACAGGTGGATTTGGTGGAAAGGGATTTCATTTCTTCAGCTTCTAGCTCCTACCAACTGAACTGTTAACCAAAACTCGGAGGATTCCAGAAAAAAACTCCAAGAAACGGAAGATGAAAATCCATCACGTAGCTTGCTTGGAGGACAACTACTCGTACCTGTAAGCCCAAATCCCCACTTTTCATCTCAATTTCTGGTTATCCTGATTAGGGTTTTATTAATGCTTAATTATTGATCATTTCTAAATTCATTTGTTATTGATGATTAGAATTGTTGACGAGAGTACAAAAGAAGCGGCGGTTGTGGATCCAGTTGAGCCTGAGAAGGTTCTGAAAGCAGCCCAAGAACACGGCGTCGATGTCAAGCTCGTCCTCACCACTCACCACCACTGGTATGTTTAGACTTCCTCATCCAATTTACCATTCAATCCCTCATATTCATACTGATATATATATTTGTTTTGGATATTTTTATGGGGATATATATCTTAGTTGGGTAGATGATTGAATATTTATGCTCACCACCCTAATACAGGTGGTTGGATATTTGGAAAAAAAAAAATTAAACCACTTGTATTATGACACTTGTTGTACTGGGGGCGTGTTCCCGGCACACTGAAAAGTTCTCACGATGGTGAAGCTCAACACCCTATTTATCTGGGAGATGAGTTTAATTTTTAAGATATGTGCAATAGATAGACACAAATCTCAAAATTTAAATTCATCCAACGGTGATAAATATGGTGGTGAGCATTATCACGACTTGAGGGTGGTGAGCAAAAATGCACCGGCCACACATGATGTGGTTTAATTGTGTTTGCTGTTGTGCTGATACTGAATATATGTGATAGGGATCACTCTGGTGGGAATGAAAAGATAAAGCAGTTGGTGCCAGGGATTAAGGTGTATGGCGGTTCTATTGATAATGTGAAGGGCTGCACCGATAAGGTAGAAAATGGTGATAAGATTTCGCTCGGGGCTGATGTTCACATATTGTGTCTTCACACACCTTGGTATACGCCTTCCTACAGATTTTTCATTCGTCAGTATCTAGTTTTCTTAAATCTTCTATGTGATGGACAATATGTTAGTCTCTTTGCACTAATTCCTTGCCTATTTTTGGACTGCGTGCTTTGTAAATAGCAACAGCGTATCATTGCCTTTCGGTTACATGAATGTTTTCAAGTTCTGCATTTGTTTGGGATCGAAGCATGGGTGCATATAATTGTGATAGAGAATAGGAATCAAAGCCTGGCAATCTAAAAATATATATTTGAGTCGTAGAACCGGCTGATCAATTGATTTGTTGCTTCCATGCTATCTTAGCAAATTGTAATTCTACGTTGCCCTTTAAGCTTGATGGTTTATTTAGTGGATTATTTAACCTTTTCAATGTATGTACCATAACCTTTTCGATGTTTATAATTTCGGTCTTGCTTTCACCAGCCACACTAAAGGTCACATAAGTTATTATGTGACTAGCAAAGAGGGAGAGGACCCAGCTGTTTTTACTGGAGACACACTGGTAAGTTTGCATACTTGAGTTCCTTAGTCTAAGTTTTTATCTGAATGCATTGTGCAAAATATATGAGTTATTGCCTTGCATAATGAAGTCGATATCTCGTCTGTCATGGATTTCCAAATAGTTTGAATTGAAGGGCTAAATTTCATGAATGGTGTCAGTTTAGGGGGCTATATTTTATCTTTAGCCCTTGCCCTTACCATTAGACATGCTCTTACTGTCCTGTGTGTAGTTCATTGCTGGTTGCGGGAAATTTTTCGAAGGAACCGCAGAGCAGATGCATCAATCGCTATGCGTAACTTTGGCTTCATTGCCAAAGCCAACTCAAGTTTACTGTGGCCACGAGGTAAAAGAAGATTCTGGTTATAGTGACATAGTCAAAACTATTAAAAGTTGTATTCAGAGCAGAAACGTAATGATAAGTTTTGTATTGGTCCAGTACACTGTGAAGAACTTGCAATTTGCTCAAACGGTTGAACCGGACAATGCGAAGATAAAGCAGAAGCTATCATGGGCACAGCAGCAGCGTGAAGCAGGCCTTCCCACAGTTCCTTCAACCATAGAGGAAGAGATGGAGACAAACCCTTTTATCCGTGCCGATCTACCAGAGCTTCAGGTTTGCTTATTCTCCTACCATTTCATGGTTCCCAATTGGAATAAAATAACAGATGAAATCTTATGGAAACTGATGTCACAGTTTGCAACTGAACCCAAAGTGTTGTCCAACAGCACGCATTCTATCGCCAAGTTGTGCCATACACTGCTTCCTTACGAAGAAATATTTACTTGTTTTACAGGAAAGGGTCGGTTGCAAAACCGCCGTTGAAGCTCTTCGGGAGATAAGGCAGCGGAAGGACAATTGGAGGGGCTAATCGATGCTGCGTTCATGTCATCTTTCTTTCGGTTTTTCGTTTCAACAGAAATCGGACCTTATATGCGTAAAGACAATATCTTTTGTTATTGTAACTTGTTGGTTGGACCATGAATGTCTGTAAAACATATGTCGACAGTCGACACCTAAAACTGTTCCTTTTGATGTATTATTATTGGCTTTATTATTTGTTGATTTCGGCCAACCTACCCCATGAGAGTCCCATGAGAGTGGGCAGGTAAGTTGATTATTGTTTGATTTCTGATCTCTCTTTTTTTATTAAAATATAACTTGATGACGTCATTTAATATTACGGTCTGTTTGATTTTCCTTAAAGACGAGTTTAAACTAATATTATTTGTTTGAAAAAAAAAGAAAATATAGCTTGGTGGGGCCTTTTCTTCTCCTACAAGTAATCTCGTAATTATAATCCAAATTATGAATTTTCTTTTATATAAAATGACCCTCATTAAAGAAATTAAATAAAAGCATATGGCACCTGGGAAATGCAATTGAAAAAAGAGAAATAATTAGTGGAGTCGTTGGTTGATGGCATTGTCCAAACTCCGGATAGGGATTGAATCGGTTTCAACCTAAAATTGAGAATATGTCAACAACGATAGAATCATTTGGTTTAGTTTTAACAAATAATTGAAGAAATCGAACCAAACTGAAGAAATTTTGGACAGTTGAATCGTTTTCACCCTAAAATTGAGAATGTATCAATTACAATAGAATCGTTCGATTTAGTTTTAAAAAAGAATTGAAAAAATTGAACCAAACTGAAGATATGTTGGATGGTTAGATTTAGGCAGTGTTTGCCTTCAACTTAATAATTTTTTTCTTTTGCATTTTTCAACTTTTTTTAGTAGTGTGTTACAATTTTCATTTGTTTAGCAAATCATCCTACAAGTTAACAAGTGAGCAAACTTCAAACTTCAACATTTAACAATTTCTTGCACTTCAAAATTGTTATCTAATAACAAACCAATGAATATACTGCACGTGCAAACCAGAATAATTTAGATGTACTTTTAAAATGTTTGAAAACGGTTTTGGTTAAATTGATTTTGAGTACCAAAAGCACTTTAAGTGCTTTTTGAAAGAAGCATCAGATGTGTGCTTATTGCAGGAATCACTTAAAAGTGCTTTTTCAAGATCCACTTGGATTTTTACTAAGGATTTGTATCAAAAACATTTTTACCATAAGCACTTTCAGTCATTTTAGAAGCACATCCAAACAAGTCCTTAATTTAACTGAGGCTAATTGATTTGATTCGATTCTTTTGCCATTTTAATCAAAAGGAAAACTAATGAAAATGGCTTGAAAACTTTGAGTTTTAACGATAAAGACAAAATAAAGGGTAAAGTAAATAGTAACAAGATTGACTTTTTACTATAAAAATATAATTTTTTACTAAAATAAACAGTACCGAAAACTTTTTGTTAAAGTTTCATTTATCAAAACCAAATCAAATCAGCCAACCTGATAGACTGGTCAATCCGTCTGAACTGACCGGTTCGGCAAGTTCGACCGGATTGGTACCACGCCAAGGGTGGGGCAAAGTCAACACGTTACTGCTAACAGCCAAAACATTGGCCAATGCAATGACGATGAATAAATAAAGGAATAAATAAATAAAGGAATAAATAAAATAAAATAAATAAACGAAAAGCAAGACAGAAAAAAGAGGGGAGGGGAGGGACCAGTGAGGAAGCCGACGACGCGTAGCTTGCCGTTCATCTTACTCGAGCAAGAAAACTAAAGCTTTGATCCCCAAATTTTGGTTCAAGCTTTGGAATTTCCAGTCGCAGCTCTCCAAGTAAATAGGGCGGGCCCGTTTTATTCAGTCTGGTCTGTCGTTTTTTGACTGTTTCTTCTTCAACGGTCGGTCGTCTCTGAATCCGTACGTTTCGTCGGTACAAAACCGAAAGGTTGGTTCTTCTGAAACCCCAAAGGAAGAAAATTTAGGGTTTTCGGTTTTCATGGAGGTTTCTTCCGGAAGTAGTAGTCCCGCCAGTGGGGGAGCCACTGGGAATAACAGCAACAGTAATAGCAATACGTCGTCGTTCGGGTCTATGCAATTCCCCGCCCTCCGGTTCTTCCAGTCGCCGCTCTCATTCGTATTGGATTACTCCGGAATACTCTCTCCCAGCTCTTCCCGCCGCGATTCCGATGTTCCGGTGGTCAACGCTGGAGTCGTTGCCGATTCTCGGCCACACTCCCCTACGGCCTGCACCTCCGGGTCGAGCAACACCAGGGAGGTTTCAATTCGGATTATCGGCGCCGGCGAGCATGTGGACCGTGGGAACGGGGGTGCGACGGTGCCGGTTCAAGGGGAGGAGAATGGTGGTTCGCTGGGTAGGGTTCAATCGTTGGATAATCAGGTGGGTATGGTCAATGGGGTCGGGTCGGACGAGAGAGTCCCCTTGGTGGCTCCGTCGTCTCCGGAACACGCTGGGGATACTGGGAATGGCGCGGAGGATAGTTCTAGGGATTCTGCACACCAGAGATATGATATTCAGCAGATAGCTAGGTGGATTGAGCAGATTCTTCCGTTTTCGTTGCTGTTGCTCGTCGTCTTCATTCGTCAGCATTTGCAAGGTACTCACTTTCACCACCTGCTTACTTCAAATTCCAAGTGCCGATTGTGGGTTATTCTAGTTGTTCTTAATTTGCAGTTATCTATAATTTGGTAGGATTTTGGCTTTAGTTTTAAGTTTGAATCAACTTAATGTGTAACGAAAAACTCAGCCTTTGCTTTGTAAGTGTGCAGCTGTAGTGTTTTGGGTTCTGTTTATGTTACTTTAGAGGGCCTATGCTTTGCATTCTCTAGTATATCTTTGTTTTGCAATTATTCTCTTGGTCCATTTGGAGTTGAGTCGCATCCATGTTCTATGGTAACGTTAACTGTTTCTAATTGTCGGTGACATAAAATAGAAATGCTAGCTTTAGGGAGCTCAGTGCCTTGTTCTTTTATCAACTATCATAGAGATGCCAATGTGAGAGACTAACATCGTATACAAACACTTAAAATCTTGATAACAAGTTTTCTTCCGCCAGGCTCATGCTGAATAGTTTTCTGTCCTAAGAATAACTTAAGTCTGAATATTAAGCCTATCGGGTGCTAAAAATATCCTTTCTCGTAAGTAGTGTGATTAAATTGTCAATGGCATTATCTATGCAAATGAATGGCAATCACTTTTTCACCTAAATTGATTTAATGTACTTCTCTTGCATTTTTTTTTTATTATTGCAGAGCTGTATTCATTTGTTTTTCGGGTTGAGAACTTGCAGGTTTCTTTGTCACTATATGGGTATCAGCTGTCATGTATAGGTCAAATGATGTTGTTAAGAAGCAGACTGCTCTAAAGGTGATGTAATACGTCTTTAATCCTATGAGATTGTTTTGTTCATTCTTCCGCTCTGAGATATGCTCAATTGCTAGATCAAATATCTTAAACAGTCATTGGTTTCTGCAGGGAGATAGAAAAATCTCAGTTCTTGCAAGTATTGCCGGTGCTTTTATGCTTCATGTAGTTGGTGTTTACTGGTGGTATCGAAGTGACGATCTTCTATTCCCATTGGCAATGCTTCCTCCAAAAGCAATACCACCTTTCTGGCATGCCATATTCACCATTTTGGTAAATGGTAAGGAGACGGTCTTTTTTGCTGTAATTAATTTCTGAATACAATTGTTTTACTAATATATTAGATGTAGGGAATCTGTTGCAACCGTAAGAAGAGGATGTAGTGGATGTGGGGATAGAATGACAATATGTTTCAAGTTTTGTATTGAAATCATCAACTTATCAACTTAGAACTTATCTGTTAATGTGGGGTTGAGCAGTCGCTTTTTCTGGTTCTATATAGAATTCATGCTTCTGTCCTCTGTTTGTCCCGTTCATGTTGCCTGTTTATTTGCACTATGCCACTGGCCCACTGCTATTCTAGTGCAATACTTGTCTTTCTTTGAATTTGTGGTAGAGTTTCTCTAAATTCTATTACTTTCAGATACCATGGTGAGGCAGGCAGGGATGGCTTTCAAGTGTTTGTTGCTTATATACTACAAGAATGGCAGAGGCCATAATTATCGTCGGCAGGTGATATGATACTGAGACTATGAATTTCCATAATCATATCATCTTCAAGTATCTCATAATTTGGAGTTACTCTCTGAACGTTGTTATCTCATTTTGAAGGGTCAAATGTTAACTGTAGTTGAGTATACACTGCTGCTGTACCGGGCTTTGTTACCAACACCTGTTTGGTACAGATTTTTCCTTAACAAAGACAATGGGAGCCTCTTCTCCTCACTTACAACGGGATTATATTTAACTTTTAAGCTAACATCTGTTGTTGAGAAGGTAAGCCTATAAATAGTAAGCTTTTGTACTGGAAATAATGATATACTTTTGGCACTTGAATTGGATCAATTAGTTATATTTTGTTGCATTGCTTTAGGTCCAATCCTTTTTTGCTTCCATAAGAGCATTGTCACGAAAGGATATCCATTATGGGTCTCATGCAACATCAGAACAGGTATGACATCAAATTGAATTATTTGATTTACTTTGGATTCTGGAAAGGGTTGAGATCACTTTTTTCTCTCTATGAGTTATAGCCTCAAGTTATATCCTTCATTACCCAAGGAAAAAAAGCTCTACCCATCCTTTATGCATCCTTGTTTAATGTTAATATTTGACCTACTACTCTTGGTTTTTATTTTCCTGATACCGAAGTAGAATCTAGTTAGTAACATATATTTTGAAGTTTATAAGTTTTAATCTTTTATTTATAAGTAACCTCTTCCTGCCTTTTGGTAGTGGTGTGCGGTTAACTTGTTTACTGGAACAACTTTGAGGTTTCTTTCCTAGCTTGAATCAAAACTTTGATATCTCTTTTCATGCTAAGAGTTCATCTAAAAAACAATGATGATTTTCCATGTATGTGCACATATGTTTTTATGCATGCAAGCATGTCTATGAAATGGCCGGTTAGAGCTTAACATTTGTCACCTAGAAAGGTGGGTAGTTTCAGTTTGGTTCCTCCCTTGCTTCTGTATGCATTAATCCATGTTTAGTGTTACATGGTGAATACTGTTATTGTTTTTCTGCCTAAGTTGTTACTTGTGCATTCTAGCTCACACGTATATTGAATCAGGTAAACGCAGCGGGAGACCTTTGTGCCATTTGCCAGGAGAAGATACATGCTCCGATTCTGTTGCGCTGTAAACATATTTTCTGCGAGGATTGTGTCTCTGAATGGTTAGCTTATTTACCTTATGTTTCTCATCAAGTTTTAAAATCAATGATCGCGATATTATATCAGAAATATTGGAATGTGAGTTTCTTATGGTTTGTCTTGTAATGCTTCTTGCGTGTTGTTTATAAGTATTAATGATGAGCCAAATATCTCTCTTTAAAAGGGTCATGGCCTTGGAACAAAATTCTGCCTGCGGCAAGTTTCGCTTTGCGCCAAGTAGTTTGGGACCCATCTATTTGCTAGTTGGGTCAACTGCATGACACTTTTTGTGGATGTTGTTGGTTCGTGGTTGAACTAGAATCCTACTAGGTCACTACTGGCTGCGGCTAGTATGTTTCAACTGTTTTACAATGTCGTAGTGCTTCGCTTATGTTCACCTTTTAACCCTTTCAACTAACTGACAACTACTTACCTATTTTCAGGTTTGAGAGAGAAAGAACTTGCCCGCTATGCAGGTCAGTAGTAAAACCTGCGGATTTGCGAACATTTGGGGATGGATCAACGAGTTTATTTTTCCAGTTTTTCTAAACTCCGAGTGTTCTACCTGTGGAGCGTAGATATATGAGCAGCGTTCTTGAGACGGTCTCGCTTTGGTTTTGTTATATAGGCAAAAATGAATGTATGTCTGATAGCATTGTATCATCATCAGGTTGCCTCCAGGTAATCAGATGGAAAGGTATAACTAGAGGAGACGAGATGCGGATCGATATTATGTCAATATGTTGCAATCATGAGGTCATCCATGATCCGAATGGATGATGAAAAATAGTAGATGCAAAACCGTGGCCTCTGATAGCCGGGGGACCCCTTTTCATGTGTTATCTTCTTTGTATAGATACAACTCTCCTCTCTCTTCACTAATAATTACAAGTTATTCTCATGCATCTCTCTGATCGCGGACACAATACCTCACCTACATTGTATTTTGGTCACACTCGACTCCTGTGTCCTGTAACTGCGGACTAAAGAATTCTTCCTGTTACGAGAAACCGAATAGGGGTTTTATACAAAGGTGAAGTGATTAACAGCTGAGGCACTTGCACTATTTCCGATGTGAGATTAGCAAGTAACAAAAGATCGAGGTTAAATGAGTTAGAAATAAGGGAACTTTAACGAAAAGCATCCGGTACTGTTCACTTTAACGAAAAATCATATTTTTACACTAAAAAGTCAATCCTGTTACTATTCACTTTACTCTTTATTTTGTCCTTATCATTAAAACTCAAAGTTTTCAAGCTATTTTCATTAGTTTTCCTTAGAAATAATCTAAAAGAATGTTGCCTGACAAAAAAGGGAAAACAAAAATTATTAGAGTATGAAATGCACTCCTTACATAACCTTTACAAGGACATAAATAAAAGAGTTGCTAATCCCTTCACATGTTTACACATACTTTGATTGGGTAAAGTTATGAATCCGCAAAAGAAGAAATGAGAATGAGATCAAGAAGCCTCCCAGTTAATATGATCTTTTATTTATATTGCATTGGATTATGGATTTGAAGTATTCTTGATTTTCATACATTGGATTATGGATTTGTAGCGAAACCCTTTTTATATATTCCACATGTTAGTAAACTTAAGATAATTAGAACGTGAAATAATTATAATACTCATGTTTTAGTAAATGCGGGAAAATAAAAAAATTGGAACGACCGATATCATTTCACGTAAGTGAACATGCTATTACATAATCCTTTCAAAACCCTCCATTTAATCATCTGTAGGGCTCATTTCTAACTATTGTCCAATTGCCTTGCTATTTGAAAATTCCTCCAAACTTGCCATTACACTTCATGACGTTGCTGCATGCCACGAAATGCAATATATAAGAAGCCTAAGTGGTCCATTAGCTTTTGCATTAAAAGTCAATGAACCTTTTAAGGAGGTTTTTTTTTATATGAGTGACATGAATCTAATAAGGATAATGCAGGATACAGAATTGTTGGTGGTCCAATGACATAGCCTGGCTTGCTGTTGCTGCTCCCCACAGTATATGGCTCCAGAATTGTGGAATCAAAGTCGTACCATCGTCGTCATCTGTCCAATCTTCATTTCTTTTTTTAGTGCTGAAAAAAGTAATACAAAAACGGCTCATGCATTCACACGTTTGGTCAATAATCCAATATTTTACTTGTTCACTTTCCTTATGCGCTTTCCTTATGCTACTCAAATAGTTTCAACTTGTGTCTTTTGGGACCACAATTTGGCAAAACCCTTTATTTGTTTTTGCGTCATGGATCTTTGGCTGAGGAGTTGACGCCTATAATTTGCATCATTTGGTTATTGCTTCTTGGGCATTGGAAGTATCTGACTGCTATCAGTTTATTACATATTTCCCCTTCATGTTTACCAGCAATAGAGCCTTCGAAGAATCTTTGGACCAGCAGGCTAGGGTTTCCCCAACATCTTTACTAATAAGCATCTATTTCCTTCTTGTACTTGTAACTTGATAGGCCTACTTAAAGAGTTTTTTTAGAATAGTTAATGATATGTTTGAGATTGCTTCTAAAAGGGTTAAAAGTTTTTTCTTTTACAACTAATTAAGAACACTTCTGATTACATCTAACATAAAACTTAAAGAGCTATAGTTTGTAAAAGCGTTTTCTGGAAAAACACTAGCTAGACTTAAACATGTTCAAATTTTAAACGCTTCTAGCATAAACATTTTTGAACAAAAGTGTTTTCTACATAAAATAGTCATAGACTGTCGTGCTTCTAAAAAATTAAAAGCGCTTTTAGGATATCAAAAGCACTTTTATATATAATAGCGTTTGATATAGAAAAGTACAATGCTTTTATGTGAAACACATTGTTTCTTACAAAAGTTCCAATATGTTTCTAATAAAACCGATTCTAACAAAACCCTAAAACATCAGCACCCCCAAACATTCTCGTTGAAATTTGATTTCTAGTTGGCCATTACACTAAAACCAGACTGAAAATTGAGACCATCTGGTCTTTTGGTGGTGGCAACGATAACGCAGGACTGTCGTTCAGCAATTGATTTGATTCTTGCGCACTTCCCCATTGAGTGTAGATTTTATGCCATGGTGAAAAATGGGAATATTGCAGTCTCTCAGAGGCTCAGACATTGTCTACAATATGATGATGGCAAACAAGACTAAGCTAAAAAAAATGCACAGATGCCGGTCTGGTTTCCACAATCAGAGAACCGACTGAATTTGTGCATTCCCTCTTTAACACCCAACACAATCAGAATCTGGAACTGTAGCTATAGCTAGGTCCGAACTCGATGATGGAATAGCTGTGCTAGGCAAGGGCTATGGCTGTCATGTAAATTTGTCCATTTTTTTCAAAAAATTTCATCCCAAAGGAACAGTACCTATGGTGAAAAAATTGTTAACAATAATAGCATTTCTCGTACATAAAGTGAAACAGGATGATAGTAAAACCTGTCTCGGTAGAAAATGATAAAAAGAACATGACGTGACTCATGAATTTGATTGTCCTTTGTGCGTACATACCAACCCTAAAACTGAAGGGATGCCCCCCTACTGGCTACTACTGCCACTGTGGTATTTACTGTTTAGAAACAGAACAATTTACATCCTTCATTGATTGCTGCAGAGGCTTTGAAAAGAAAACCCCAAGCGGTAGCTACAGTGGGAGTGGGACTGTGATAGTGCACGCAGACGCAGTAGGCTCTCAGACAGAGACGTGGGCTGTCGGTTGTCCACATTCCATAATATTTTTTTGGGTTAATTGTATTTTACACAAGAAGTTTGGGAGTTATTTGTAAAATCCGCTACGAGTTGCAATTTTTGCATAATAAATCACGTAGTTTATGAATTGTATTAATTTAATCTCTTTGTCAATTTTACGGTCTAATTAAACTTTAAATGTTGATGTAGCATAGACTTGATGTACATTTTAAGCAGATGTTGACCATCAATTTTAGTGTTTAGTCTATGTCACATTAGCACTTAACGTCTAATTAGTTGGTGAAATTGACGAAGATGTTAAATTGGTACAATTCAAAAATCACGTAGTGTGATATAATGTAAAAATTAAAACCGCGTGTTTCATTTTGCAAACGACATCCAAATGTGTAACATACAATTAACCCTATTTTTACCATATTTTCTTGTCTTTCTTCAAATAAATTGCTTTGTACAAGATGATGCTTTCCTGCAGTGGTGGAAAGTAAATGTATATGGGAAAGAGATCCTTTTCGGATCTTTCCCTTCAAACCCAGGGATCAAGTGATCTGGATCTTTAAAATTTGATCAAACGGTCAAAAATTAGTATAGCTTTTGAAAGTTTTTACTAACTTTTCTGTTTTTAGCCATTTGATCAAATTTTAAAGATCCAGATCTCTTGATTCTTGGATTTTGAAGGGAAAGATCCGAAAATAATCTCCTTCCATGTATATGTGGTGGAAATCACATTTGTGTTGATTTTTTTTGGGTCAAATTAGGATTGATGTATGTTATGTACCATGATAACAGAAGGCTACAGTACAAACTCCAAACTCATATCCAATACATGTCTATATATGTATGTGTGTGTGTGTGTGTGTTTGTGTGTGTGTGTATTCTTGTCCTTTGTTTGCGTCAGCCACAGTGTTGTTTACATGTGCGTGTTGGGGTGGGTGAGTGTGACTCTGTGTGTGTGTGTTTGAGAGAGATAGAGAGGAGAGACTGCTTATTATTATCTCTCACAAATCCTTCCATGTTTACCTTCATGATTATCTTACAGCGAAAAATCTTCTGAAAGCAGAAAAGTGACCACCCTCTCTCCTCTCTGGCCTGCGTGAGATTTGCTTAGATCTTGAGTCGCTTTCCTCTGTCTGACTCTCATATGGCCATGGAGACAATGACCCATGATTTCCTTTTGCCTTAAGACATATTAAAACTCTCTCTCTCTCTCTCTCTCTTCTCGGCAACTCCCTTTTTTCTTCACCTGCCAGGAAAATAAATATGGATTAGGGTTTTGAACAACGCTACAACGCTTCTAATTACTTAGATTCTAGGGTTTCGTAGTAGTCTCTTCCACTATTTTGTGCACTGTTTGTGGATCCTATATTCTGCAGACATGGACTACTACTAGCTGCTTGGAAGTTTCATCACAAATCAATGGTTTCTTTCCTCTCTCTATATATTGGTACTTAAGTAGTTTTTATTGGGATTGGGGGATTTTACTCTCTCTTCTAGCTGCAGTACTTTGGTCTGATTTTGTATTTGGTCATTTGAATTTTGTTTAAATTGATTTAGTCTAAAGCAGAAAATGGGTTTTATTTGTAAGATTTAAGTCTGTTTATATTACTATTAGCCTCTTCTTTTAAGTGATATAGTGTTCTCGTGTGATTAGGCCTCTTTGTGTTTCAGTTTGCTACAGATTCACTTGTTAGCTTAGCCTCCTCAAAGAACCAATTTTTTTTTTTTTTGAACTGTAAAAAAATATGCCATCTTCTATTTAAATTCACTTAACGAGTTATTTTTCAACTGTAAATTTATATGCTCGTGATGAAACTTGGGTTCTTAATCAGTAAACTACTCTAGATTTCTGAAATAGACAGTCTTAATTTATTTTAGCCTTCTGGGAGAATCTGAGACAAACATAACTTTTAACTTGTGCGTGTTGGACCTACTCAACGAATTAGAAATTTTTGTGGGTAGTGATAAATAGCCATATTTGGGACTGAGAAAAGAATTCGCACTTTCTGAATCTATATATCTTTACCTATTTTGATCTTCCCCTTTCCCCTTAAGAATCCATAGAAAGGATTAGGGTTGCTCTTAATTAAGCTAAACCTTGGGCATTTTTTCATTGGAAACAGCTCTCGATATAATGAAATAGCAAGCTAGCCCTCTTCCATATGAAAATTTGACTAAACGAATTCAATGTCTCTTTTTTGGACTAAGAATTCAATATGTGTTTGTTTTTCATTTGCAGATGCTGATGTTGCTTTCATTGATTTCAGTTCGTCGTAGTGAAAGTGGTGCAGTTACATGGTGGGTTTAATTTACATGAGCTTAATTTATTGGTTTCTATGAATGTCAGAAAGCAACTTAAAAGTAGTAGTACGACGAATTGAAGGAGTGAATGTGTAGGGCAGTAGAAATTAAACTGTTGCATGGTGGGTTTTGCTTTATTTATTGATACAAAATTACTATCCAATATATCAATTAGGTCTAAAATTACATGGTGAATAATGAAGAAATGGTGAGAGAGAGCTTTCCTCAGTCCACTCATGGATAGGATTTGATAGGGTTGTCGAAGTAGCTGCCGACTCATTCACTCAAGCACTCAGTAGAGATTAAAGGAGTATCCGGTCTTATTACTTTCATTCATTCCTGCTGCACATTCATATGTTGCTCTCAGATGTGGCACTTTCGGACCGGACTCGAAGCGGCTGCAGATGGACCATCATCGGATGTGGGACTTATGCCTTTCCGAAATCATCAGACAATTTGCTACTGTGGTTGTGTGAATGATGCGGGAGATATTTTACATCCCTCTTTCTCTGCGCTTGGACTGAAGGGAGCTCCTCCTTTCCATTGTCTCCACTTTTCTCCTTACTTTAGTTAGGTTTAGCTGCCAAAATTTTAATTAGTTTCATATGCTTATATATCAGTTAAAAGAGTTGATCATTATCATCGTATCATCGTCACTCTTTCCCATATCTTACGTGCTTAAGTTAAGTGATGATTAACCATTTGATATTCTCTCGCAAGAAATACTGTTAGCAACTGTCAATCTGACCCGTTGATTAGGTGGTCTCTTGTTGAAAAGTGTAGTTCAAATTTATAGTTCGGCAAGTAAATTGTCGGATGTATACATGCACTTGTTTTGTTTCAATAGTAAAAAGCCCGTCCTGAATTTCGGATTGGGATCACCTCCTAATCCCAGCTTTCAGAGTAAACTGAGCAAAACATCTCATCCTTCCATTTTCATCTTGCTTTGTTTTGTGTGAGAATTTTTAAATGTTTAAATTTATTTTTGGCCATAGTATCAAAAATGGAAGAATGGGATGCTTTGCACAGTTTGCTCTGGAGGGTGTGATCTGGAGATGATCCCAGTTACTGAACTTCATGGGTTCTACTTTCTAGTAGGTGTACTCTAGCTAGGACTAATGACCATGCATATGAAGAAGGGGCCTACGTCGAGTGCCTTCTCTTGTCCATTGAGTTGATCACAGCTTTCCCATTGTCCTCCTGTAATCAGTTTACCCAGTCCCTTTCATTTCCTCTACTTTTTTCACCCGACAAGTAAATCTTGGTCAGGTGCTTTTATCTCTATTTACCTTCCCATTTTTCTAGATAATGTTTTCAGTCAGTAACTTTTCCCTTTTCCTCATGTACTTCAAAGTTCAAATCATGTGCATGCCATGCCAGTAACATGTAGCAGCATCAAGCATTGCATGTATCTTGGCCAAGCATTCACCATTCATAACATTTCACTGAAAATTTTCCGTGAATCTGTGCTCTTTTTTTTTAGGTTACAGGAAATTGCGTTTTCTGCAATATTGGCCAAGCATTGCTCTGCTTATTTGTGTGTGTGTGTGTATACGTATATACGTATTATATAAATATATATATTCATGTATATTTGAGGCAGAAGGCCTCGGTTCTCTCATTCTTGCATTGCATGTGTTCATCGAAAGACGTACCTTTTGTCACATTTTTAACTTCATCTGGAGTTGAGCCGTCCGGTCTTCTATGCTGTCTTGTCTTTCGTTGATTTATTATTAATTTTTAATTACAGCGATTTATCTAGTAATAGCTGATGCTTAATCCGTACTTAACCAAATACTTTAAAAATAATTGCCATATTTGTGGAACAAATAAGGAAATTAAAGCCAGCATTTTATATATTCGAATCAAAGCTTTGTTGGAGTTGGGTCTGGTTTTTTTTAGTTATTTCTGGAACTGGACTGTGAGTGGTGTTTAAAGTTTGATTATGTAGCGATGTGATGACTGTATATTTCCATATTTGGAACGAATGGAGTTCATGCCTTAAGTCCTCTTTTGGAAATCAGCTTTTGTTTTAAGGCAAATTGCAGAGACAAGCTTGGAGTGCGTCCACTAAAATCTGTAGAATGTGCTGCAGACTGAACTAGATTGTTTTAGCATTGTGATCCATTTATTATTGATTTTTCTTTTCAGGAGTTTCAAGTTCCAATGTGGTTGATGCAGCTCCAGTACTGTCGTTTATTAGGATCAAGTTCAAATTTATTGTTTTATTATTGACTATAATTTAAGTTAAGTTTTGAAAGAAATGCTAAGGAGAATATTTTCAATAGTGAGATACTTCATGGACTCTTTATCATCTTATAATATAACGTTAATTTTATATTAATATTATAAAATATTGTGCTAAAAATATGAGTTGGTAGAGTGTCAATGGAGAGTCTCTTTAACAATACTCATTCTGTAAATTATGTGACGTAGTTGTTGATGATTGAATTATTACTTAAGTTTTGATTAACATGCTTATTTTATATATGTGACTTATAATATGGTTTACAAATTTGGTTGAAAATTAATCAAAACTCTTATTATTTTCACCATTTACAAGAATCTTTTTGTGTTTTTTTTTTTTGGGTAATGATAAATGACCAATATTTGCTGGTGGTAATTCAATTATAAAGCAGTTGTTAAGAACATAGACTTTTTAGGGTTTGGGGTTTAGAAAGAATATTAAATGATGAAAATAGAAAATATAATTTTCAATACAATATTGCTAGTCTATTAAGAAATTAACTGCATCTCATTTTCTTTAATGTAGATAATATCGTTTGTTTAAAAAAAAAAAAACTTGCAATTTGAAAAGGTTAGTACAAGGTAGCTAGCATTTTTATATAGGCCAAATCGGATTAATAGTCCCTGTGGTGATAGGGTATTCGGAGGATTGCCTATGTGGTAAAAAAAATTAAGATTTAAATCCTTGTGGGAAAGATTATTAGCAAAATTAACCAAAAAGCAAACTTCTGTTGAACTTAGTTAAGTATAGGGATAAAAATGTCTAACCACATTCTTTATTTCTGCTAGCCTTCTGTTCCTCTCTATGTGTCTGTATAATTATACCTCCACGGTGCAATGCAAGGCCACGATCGGATCAAATGCAGCATCTCCACTTCCAATTCCACCTTTGATAGTTCCCCGAAGCTTCTCCATACCTTCAAGCAGTCAAAGAGCAATGGCATTGCATGTAGCAAGACATTTGGAGTCTCCTCAAGTTCCAGGCAAGGCTGAAGAAGTTGCTTCACCTCCATTGACGCCAATTTCCCTATCAAACCTCAAACCAGTATCAAATGTTTCTGAAGTGGCCTCTCAATCTAGTCCGATTCGAGGTTAGCGTGCGTTTTTCAGTATTTTCCTCACCAGTTGATGTTCCCTTGAACTAAATTGCTCCGGCACCGGACATATATATGATGGGGGGTGGATGTTGGAACAGTTTGTGCTTCATTCTTCTTGCCATCTAATTTATTATTTGTTGGTTTGGCAGCTGATGAACTGGTATTTGTTGGTTCTCAATCTAGTCCGATTCTAGGAAGCTCATGAAGCTCGCTTATCTTGGGTGAAGAAACAAGGGGAGGTGAAGCACAAGAGGATACCTTTGGAGATGAAGAAGGTTGGGGATTTGGTAAACGAGACAGCATTCCGGAAACTAGTTGTGGTAGTTCAGCTCGCGAGGAGACGTGTTGATCCAATCGGGCCTTGCATTGCACTGTGGAGGTATAATTACACAGACACACAGAGAGGAAGAGAAGGCTAGCAGAAATAAAGAGTGGTTGGACATTTTTATCCTTATACTTAACTGAGTTTAATAGAAGTTTGTTTTTTGGGTTAATTTTGCTAATAATCATCACCACAAAGGTTTAAATTCTAATTTTTTTACCGCATGGACAATCCTCCGAATACTCTATCACCGGGAACTATTAATCCAATTTGGCCTTTTATATATCATTTGCATTAGTGATCAGTTTTCACTCCTCGAATACAACTTTTAACAAAAAGGAAAGGGAAAGAATAAATACTCATTTTAGCCTCTCATCCATCCTTATTCAATCTTGATAATTACCCCTGGGTTGGCTACCGAATCACCAATTAGGAGTAAGATTTTTTTCTCTTTTAATTCCCTTCTCATTTCCTCTCATCCTCTCACATTTTTCATTTTGTCTATTTTTTTATAAAAAAAATTAATATAAGATGTTGATATGACTTAATCATGACTCTTCAAATAAGAAGAAAAGATATACAAAAAAGAGAGAAAATCCTACTCTCCGCTTGGATATTAGGTAGGGCAGTCTCACCTGTTCGATGGCTAACACCAAGAGAAAAATAAAAAAAGATCGTTGGAGCATTTGTTCTTGAATTTCGACCTAATTGGGGTTTTATTTCCTAAATTTAAAGTCCGTGAATATGGTTCAATTCATGAACTTATCACAACTAAATCAATAGTCATTTTGGATAATTCTGTCAAAACTTTCGCGTTTTATATGTCCTTTAAAATCTTTTGTTTCTAGATTAAAGTTTTAGTGAAGTCAATAAAAAATACTATTAATAAAGAATTTGTTTACTATACTTGTGTGTATCTAATATAATTACTATATCGACGATCATATGGTAATTGTATTAATACATGAATGAGGATACTCTTTGTGAGGATTTTGAGAATCCTTAAATCATGTTAGTTTATCGTATATCGTACGATCAATTTTCGTCATGTACTGTTCATGTTTAATTTTAAATACAAATATTTAAAATGATTTCTGACTGCACAATGTAAGATGAACGGATATGATTTGAGGATCCCCATAATTCTTACAAAGAGGATCCGAAGAGGATACTCATTCTTAATACATATATTCATATGAACTATTATGGCCCTCAAATAATGATGATACAAAATACATGTAAATATTGTGACTAATTGAGACGAGAAAGAACCTTATAAATATCAGTTCAAAGACCAAAACACCTAATTGGGCTAATTTTCAATAAAAAAAAGTTTTTAATCTAAAATGGTTATTGAGATTGTCATAACTTTTCACTTTGATCTTTGAGATTGCCAACCGTCAACTATTTTGGTCATGCCATAAAAAATCTCCATTCAATTGAGGGTATTTTTGTCAAATCAACATTTTCACTTGAATTGGTGGTTTTTTTCAATTTAACTGAGATTTTTCACTAAAAAACCAAAATGATTGACGATGAACAATCTCATGATCACATTTGTTGATTTTAAATCTTAATGACCTAAATGAAGAGTTATAACAATCGCATGACTATTTCGGCTAAAACAAACCTTAAAAAATTAAAACTAAATAGAGAGGGGAAAGGAAATAAAAAGAGAAAATCGAAAATAAAATAAAAAAGGGAAAAACAGACGTCTCCTTGTCGTCTCCTCTCGCCTCGTCTGGTGCCAGTTTCAGATCGAAATTCAGCAATCGACTCTCAAACTATGAATCTAATTTCGTCTCCTTCCTGCTGTTCTCCTCCACTCCCCTCCTCTCTCTTTCTCCCATGCATATAATTAATTAATTCGATTAGTCATTTTTTGTTTATAGAACATCTGCGGCTCCAAGAAAGATTCAATTTTTTGCTGATCACTGACGATGTAGCAACTGTAAGTTTGTGAAAATTCGTAATTTTGGTTATTGATTGCTGGAATATGATCCTATCTGAAAATAAAGCTGTCCAGATTTACTTGATCATGATCTTCTCATTGCTTTTACTGTGAAAAGATGGATAATTTATTGCGAAATGTGCTTAATTTATTGGTGATCTGCTAGGTTTTAAATCCAATTAGTTTAATCTGGTAATGGGTATTGGATATTTTCTTTAAAGGATGATAATTTATATAGAATTTGTAAGTTTTATCTCTTTCGGGTTACTTTTTGTTTCGAATTAGTTGGATTTAGCATTCTTCACAATGTTGATTTGATATTGTTATTCAGTTTTTATACTTTCTGTTTGACATTGTTGCTCCTGATGAGTAATTGGTCATCTCCTCTCAGCTTTAGTAACTGATATAAACTGCTTTTCTTGTATTTGAAGAATTTAGCATTGAATTTTTTATTTTTTTTTATTGGAATGGCAGAGTTGATATTGTGGTTATCCATCTTTGATTCGGGGTTATCTGTCGTGTCGCATGATTTTTGATTGTGGAAGTGGGTTGTAACTTGTAAGTGAGCCTGATTCCGACATGAGTTCAACAGTGTCAACATCTCGAGGAATACATTCACCTGCAAGGCTTGCCATGCACGAATCACCGGATTCTGGGGCTTCTGGTTCTTTTAGCCCGCTTGAACCAGACACTAATGACAGTGAAACGGAGTTGCTCTCTGTGTTTTGGAATCAAGACAACGGTTGCTTCTCTGCCGGCACAAGCAATGGATTTCGCATCTACAACTGCGAGCCTTTCAAAGAAACTTTTAGACGTGATTTGAAAAGTGGGGGATTCAAAATTGTGGAGATGCTATTCCGATGCAACATTCTTGTACTTGTTGGTAGCGGGGACAATTCACAATATCCACCTAACAAGGTTATGATTTGGAATGATCATCAGAGCCGATGTATTGGTGAATTTTCATTCAGGTCTGAGGTTTGTGCAGTAAAGTTAAGGCGCGATCGCATAGTAGTTGTTCTTGAGCACAAGATATATGCTTATAACTTTATGGATCTGAAGCTGCTGCATCAGATTGAGACTGTAGCAAATCCTAGGGGATTGTGCTGCCTTTCACACCATCCAAATACATCTGTGCTGGCCTGCCCAGGCCTTCAACGAGGACAAGTTCGAATTGAGCATTTTGGGCTGAACGTGACGAAGTTAATCAATGCTCATGATTCTCATATTGCATGCTTCTCCCTGACAATGGACGGGCTGCTTCTTGCAACTGCTAGTAATAAGGGTACTTTGATAAGAATATTCAACACAATGGATGGGACTCATTTACAAGAGGTAGCATATTGCATGTGAACTTTTAGTAATATGTTATGGTTGTTCTTCAAGTTTATGATGAATGGGTTCAGATTCTGTATGACAAAATGAATTTTTTAAACTAGCATGCTGTGAATTACCGAATAGAAGAACAAAGTTCATTTGTATTTATATATTAGTCTATTGCCTTTCTGTAGGTACGCAGAGGAGTGGATAGAGCAGAAATTTACAGTATTGCTCTCTCCCCAAATGTCCAGTGGTTGGCAGCATCAAGTGACAAGGGTACCTTGCATATATTCAGCCTCAGAGTTAGAGTACTCGGGGAGGATTTATCCGCTCATAATTCTGCTCAAGGGCCGGCAATGTTTCAGCAGAACTCTTCAAATTCCCCGGATCCTCTTATTTCTCCGAACACTGGTGCCAATTCTAGTTCATCATTGTCTTTCATGAGAGGTAATAAAATTGTGCTCAAAATTTATTTTCAAGACTACCATGTGTCATCTGCTTGGATACTACGTGTCTACGTGTTAAAGTGTGTAAGGGACTTTGGTTTGGATTTCTCCGTAACTTCTTGCCCTTGAACGGTTTTAAGTGTTTTCTTCTAAAACTAATCTTTTGGACAATTGCAGGGGTTTTACCAAAATATTTTAGCTCCGAATGGTCATTTGCTCAGTTCCACTTGCCAGAAGACACTCAATTCATTACCGCATTTGGTTCTCAAAACAGTGTCATCATTGTTGGCATGGATGGGAGGTATGCTCTCTCTTTGTGTGTGCATGTATGTGTTTCTATTTGTCCTTGCATTTTCCGCTGGCCTAAAATAGTTGAAATATTCGAGTAATTATTCCTCAACGGTTCATCTAGGCCCATGATTGAAATTATAAGTTATTCCTCAACAGTTCATCTAGGTCTGTGATTGAAATTATAAGTAGTTTTTGTTTCGTAATGAAGATTACTTAAAATCGACCCCCCTTAAGTTGTCCCCTTTTTTTTTTACCAATTCATTTGTCCCCTTAAGTGTTTTCTTCACTTGGTGCGATGACAAGTGCATTCGCCCATGAGCGATAGGTCTCGGGTTCGAGACTTGGGAGCAGCCTCTCCATAAATGGGGGTAAGGCTAGCCGACATTCACCTCTCCCAGACCCTGCGTAAAGCGGGAGCCTTGTGCACTGGGTACGACCTTTTTTATTTGTCTCCCACCCCTGCTTCACTGATTTTTTTTCTTCTTCTGGTTTATCAGTTTCTACAAATGCAGTTTTGATCCAGTGAATGGAGGTGAGATGGTGCAGCAGGAATATGTACGCTTTCTAAAAACCGAAAGCAGGCCAAGATAGAATTTCGAATGATTCATTCAACCATACATTCTTTCATCCCATGTAAATATTGATTCGGAATCTCTGTTGGATGTAAATATTTGGAAGAGTTATGTTCCTTTTCACCGCATCTCGTAAAATAAAGCAATCTTTAAAGCTACATTGCCAGAAGCAAAACCTGTCCCATAAATTGCTAGGATTATCAATCATAACAGTGTTGTTTCAGCTTCAGAAACGGCACAATACATTGAAACCGAAACAATCTGGTTTCTCGAACAATCTTGATCGTGCATTTTGTCCAAATGTTCCAAGTTCTGGCTTGAAAAATCTCAGTCCAATACAATGGTTGTATGGGAAATCCTTGTATATTGAAGAATAATACAATATCTGTAAAACCCCTTCCATTACAGATCTCTGTTTGGATGTTTAATAGTTGTAATTAAAAAGCAACCAACAAATGTTCATTTCATAATCTGATGCTAATTACAATCATGGTCAGAAAGGAGGATCAGTTGATATGGTAAGACTAGCATCTTGTAAGCCAGAAGGAACATCGAATCCTGACATGAAGTCATCACCAAAGATCACAGCACCAGCCGCCAGCGCTCCAGCTCCGATTCCCATTCCAACACCAGCTGCTCCTCTACGACCAGGTGGTGCTCCAGATGCTGGCATATTGATATATGTCTCCTGCATTCGGTCTGTTCTCGGGATAAAAGTAGGTATGTAGCCAACATTAGAAGGCGGGGGAGGCGGTGATGGAGTTCTAGGCGGCTGATAGCTCGGCCCGCCTGCTGGTGGGTAGCTTGGTCCCCCTGCTGGGGGGTAGCTTGGTCTGTTTGCTGGCAGGTAGTTTGGTCCGCCTGCGGGCGGGTAACTTGTTGCGCTGGCTGGTGGGTAACTTGGTCCGACTGCGGATGGATTGGAATAGTTTGGAGGGAAGGGCATTGGTTGTGCATATGGGGAGTTGATACGGAATTGATCTTCCGGCCTTTGTTGTCGAGCTACAGGTCGTATCGCTGGTGCAGATCCGTCTCCGGTAGCCAAGGTGATAGTAATGCTGTTATCCATAGGTCCTCCTTCACTGCCTAAAAACAGAATTGAAGTCGATAACCACATCACATTCGAAACTCAATTTATACAAGATCTTTCGAAGTTTTTCAATGAATTATGAATACCTGTGTACGAGCTTCGAGCTTCCATATCCTCAGAAATACGTATTGAGACATCGACGAACCCTTGAGGTTTGTTGGAATTCTTTTTCCGCAACTGGTAGCTCCCAACTTCTTCAGCTCCATGCCTCGGAGCCTCAGAGTTCTTGTTATGCTTAGCCAGAAACTCTCTCAGGACAATAGTCGCCGTCCCCTGAAGCTTTTCCCGGAGGAAGATAGGCTCTCTGCTGTACACCTCAACGTGCAGCGCCAGATCCTGCAAGTCCGCCTCCGAGCCCTCAATCAAGGTAGCAAACTTGGTTCTCCACACCGGATTCTCATTTCCAGAAGCATCAATCTTGGTGCAGTACTTGTTATTCGGATTAGTCCACCCAACAGCATACCACTGGAGCTTCCACAACGAAGACGAACGCCTGAGCCCTCGGGCGGATATCAAGCACACTTCAACCCAGAGCTTCCCCATGCCAGGCTAGTTGAAGGAAAGGGAGGAGCTGAGAGACAACTTTCTTGAAGAAAAAGAAGGGAAGCTGTTTAGCATTATCTAAACTGCTACTTTACTTTGGAGGTGAGATAACTTTTATACCGTACCGACATTGTGGGGTAACGATAACCCCTTTTGTCAAACTTCTTTTCCCAGCCAAAAGTGCTTCACAGATGGGCAGGAATCGGTAATTAACAATAAAAAAGCACACATGACGAATTGGGCATGTGATAAAGTTAGAAATAATATTGGTATTGTTAGAGTAGGACTCAACGGACCCACCAATCCAAAAATCCAACATGATATCAGAGCCATGTTTGGGCCTGTGCAAGCCAATGAGCTTGTCACCAAAAAGGAAACAAGCTAGGACTCTTAATAGAGAGCCGGCCTCTGAGTTCCATTGAAAACAAGTCTGGACTCTTAATATAGAGCTGATCTCTGAGATTCAATTGTTGATGTGTGGATCTTCACGTGTGAACCACTAAATGGGGTTACACGTGAGGGGGAGTGTTGGAATCCCACATCGGTGGGTGCAAAAGAAAATAATGGGTTTAAATATAATTATCTCGAGGCCTTTTGTGATTAAATCTCACACCTAACGGATTGCCCCACTCTAACTCATATCCTAAAAAATCCAACAAATATGACTTTGAAGGCTATCTGTAACAATGAGACTATTAGTCTCATATAGATTAGGGCTGGGTTCGGTTTGAAACGGTTCGGTTTTTTGCCAAAACCGAAACCGAACCGAAATTTCGGTTCGGTTCGGTTCGGTTCAATTTTTTTTCGGTTTTTTTCGGTTCGGTTTCGGTCCGGTTCGGTTATTTTTTATTTTTTATTTTTTTTATAAAATGTAAACTTTCATTAAACTTACATACATATCAAAAGCCCACAACTAAACACAAACAAAAAAATGGGCCAGCACAACAACCCAAAAAGAACTGTTTGTGCCCGAAAAAGAAAGAAAAAAACTGAAAGCCTAGCTGCCTAGCTGCTTAGTTCCCTTGCTGCCTTCGAAGCAAGCTCCGGCGACCATGAACCAGCAATCCAACAAACACCAGAGGTGAAGACCATGAATCGCGATATCCAATCACGATTTCCTGCCTTTGACGACCCCTGAGCACAAACAAACATAATTTTCCTTCAGCTTATGAATTAACAATCACAAATTTTGCACCTTTATGACAATAAAAACATTATTTCCAGTGTTCAAACAGACTGAAACATATAATAGAACCAACCAACTTCACCCCCACCTACCCTTTTAGAACTTAAACAAAAGGCCAAGGACATTTGTATGTATAACTGTGTCATACAGAAATTCATCCACTGATCAACAAGACGAGGAGTCAAACTTACTGAAGTCCTCTGCTAATTTAGACCACCATTTGCCTCAATGTATATATAACCATTTGACTCAGCCAAACCTACAACGCTGGAACAAAACCAAAGTCATTCAAATCCTTGAACAAGCGAGTTTCGAAAAAATAAATTTAGATTGTATCTTTTTAATACAAAACCAGGAAAGCAAATGAAATACCTCAGCCCTAGTGTCGGTATCTGCAAGCCGTTGCTTTATGTCTCTTGCTATCGAAAATAAAACTTACTCCACATTAAGATTCGTCTTTGCACTCTGCGTTACACAATATCTTCAGTAAACGGAAACACTTATTATTCAACTAGTTTCCGGTAGAGTTGGGGGCTGCGGTAGACGGAGCTGGGGGCGAGACGACGTGAGATGACGGGAACGACCTCGAAAGAGGCACGTAGCAGAGATCGAATCAGTAATCCAAATAACAATTGAAACAAATATCCAAATACACAAATCCAAAAACCAAATGCAAAAAAGGGATTATAATTGTCAGATCCAAACAGATCCAAACAAAAATCAATAAATCATCGAAATCAAAAGCTAAAAAATAAAAGGAAAAACAAGGTTCAGTGAAGGGAGAGAAGATGAAATTACCCTGCTTGTGACCGGTGCCTTTCTCGACGAGTCGACGGTATGGCACTGAGCGCACTTGGTCTTGAAGATTTTCTCACAGAGAGTGATTGAAGTTGAAGACCGAGAGAGAGGGTTACTGGGTTAAAGGGTGTTGCGGCGGCTGTGGCTGCCTAGGGTTAAAGAATTTAACACGAGAGAGAGAAGAGAAGAATGAAAAAAAATAAAAGGTGTGGCTGCTGTGGCTGGCTAGGGTTAAAAGGGTTTTGTAGATTTCTCCAAAAAAATTTAAAAAATTCTCTAAAATCCTAAAGGCATGAGGGTTCGAACCCATGCCTTGCAGTTTGAAAAGCTTCACAGAAACCAACTTGGCAACGAGTTATGTTTTGTTATGATTGTATGACTAAAATATTTATAATATTGAAAATAAATAAATAAATATTTATATCGGTTCGGTTCGGTTCGGTTCGGTTTCCGAACCTCAAAAACCGAAACCGAACTGACCAGATTCGGTTTGGTTCGGTTTGACAGTTTCGGTTCGGTTTTTTTTTCGGTTCGGTTTTTTTCGGCCTCGGTCCGGTTTGGTTTTCGGTTTTTTTCGGTTTTCGGTTTTTTGAACCCACCCCTAATATAGATGTCTCTACTTGTGAGTATTCTGCAACTAGTAATGGAAAGTTTTTTTCTTATTCGAGCGTCTGTTGGAGTAAATATGTTTTTATTTAAAATATATTTATTTTTTGATTTATTACAAACATTAAATATAAAACGTAAACTGTTATTAAAGGTGGGATTCCAAGATCAAGTCTATATACATAACTTTGTCCGTTGTGATTTGTACGGTTTGGTCTCGTCCGTCTTTTAATATTCCTTTTAATTTCCTACGGTTTTGCATCCACATAATAATTAGCACCCCCAACCTCTATTTTCTTATATATATATATATATATATATATATATATATATATTAGGGTAAAAGACTGTTTACTACCCTCATGTTTTGTGGTTTTCAACATTTAGTACATCAAGTTTTTTTCGTCTCAGATTCATACCTAAAGTGTAAATTTTGGGATAGTCTCATACATCCGTTAGTCAAACTGTTAAGTCTCCCGTTAACTATGACATGGCGCACTGACTGGGCGCCACGTGTCATCCACGTTTTTTTTTTTCTTTTCTTTTCTTCTTCCTTCTTCTTCTTCTTCTTCCTCTGACCGCAATTTTTTTTTTCTTCCTCCTTCTCCTTCTTCCTTCCCCTTCTTCCTTCTTCTTCCTTCTCCTTCTCCTTTTCCTTCTTCTTCTTCTTCCTCCAAAATCTGGGGAAGTTTTTTTTTTTTCTTTCTTCTTCTTCCTCCTTCTCCTTCTTCTTCTTCCTCCGACTGCAACTTCTTTTTTTTCCTCCTTCTTCTCCTTCTTCCTTCCCCTTCTTCCTCCTTCTTCCTTCCTCCTTCTTATTCTTCTTCTTCTTCTTCTTCCTTAAAAAAAAAAGAAAAAGAAAAAGCTTTCATCTTCCCCCAGATTCAGAGGAAGAAGAAGAAGAACGAAGAAGGGAAAGGAAGAAGGAGGAAGGAAGAAGGAGAAGGAGGAAGAAAAAAAAAAGTTGCAGTCAGAGGAGGAAGAAGAAAAGAAAAGAAAGAAAAAAGAGAAAAAAAAACGTGGATGACACGTGGCACCCAGTCAGTGCGACACGTCACAGTTAACAGGAGACTTAACAGTTTGACTAACGGATGTATGAGATTGTCCCAAAATTTACACTTTAGGTATGAATCTGAGACGAAAAAAACTTGATGTACTAAATGTTGAAAACCACGAAACATGAGGGTAGTAAACAGTCTTTTACCCTATATATTATATATAAAACAAAAAAATTGTTAGGTATCTTATACGATTTTGCAGAAAGTAGATGAAGAATTTTTTACATATATTGATTTAAAAAGCAACATATCGAAAAGGTGTAAGTTCAAAGGTTCTTCCGGTGTGCAAGGAAAAATCTTATCAGAACAAGGTTCTGGGCTGTTTTATCCTGGGGACAACGTAATGTTTGTAAACTGCTTGCACACTTTGGGCAGAGCCGCGAAACGTCTTAAAGAGAGCGACTTAATCCGCGACTCATCCCAAAAATCATTCACTACTCAAGGCTTCTACATTTTTTGGGTAACTTCGTTCCTTTCTATTTCAATTTATAACAATTTTAAGACGTATTCAATCTGCCATGCATTATAAGGAAAACTCTGTTTTCAGGCAAATCTTGTTGAAAAGCAACTGATTGCAATGATATTAGAAATCAACGTAGTTGATGGATCCGAGGGATGCTGGGTGGACACTGGTGCTTCTCGCCATGTTTGCTATGATCGTTCCCTTTTCAAGACTTATTATGTGGCTGAGGGAAGAAGGTGTTGTTGGGTGATTTGCATTCAACAGATGTTGCTGGTATTGGAGAGGTGGGGTTGAAGTTCACCTCTGGAAAAACCATGATACTAAAAGATGTGATGCACGCTCCAGCGATAATGAAGAATCTGGTCTTAGGCTTTCTTCTCAACAAGGCTGGATTCACTCAAACCATTGGAGCAGATACGTATACTCTCACTAAAAATGGGGTTTTTGTGGGAAAGGGATATGCTACTGATGGGATGTTTAAATTAAATGTTGATGAAATATCTACTTCTACGTACATGTTGTCTTCTTTTAATACTTGGCATGCTAGACTTTGTCATGTTAACAAACGCTTGGTTAAGAACATGAGTAACTTAGGTTTTTTACCTAACTTATCATTGAATGATTTTGAAAAATGTGAATATTGTAGTCAAGCTAAAATCACTAGAACTTCACATAAATCTGTCAATAGAGAATCTGAACCACTTGATTTAATTCATTCTTATATAAGCGAATTTGATAGAGTGCTAACTAGAAATGGAAAATGTTATTTTATTACCTTTATTGATGATTGTTCGAATTACTGTTTTGTCTATCTTATGCAAAATAAAAGTGAAGCTATTGACATGTTCAAAACTTTCTTGACTGAAGTTGAAAATCAATTTAATCGTAAGATTAAAAGATTTCGTAATGATAGAGGACAAGGATATGAATCTACTGAATTTGTTAATTTGTTTAAGTCTCATGGAATTATTCATGAAACTACTGCTCCTTATTCTCCTGAAATGAATGGTAAAGCAGAAAGAAAAAATCAAACTCTTTGTGAATTGACTGTTGCTACTTTGCTTAGTTCTGGAGCTGCTTCTTATTGGTGGGGTGAAATTGTGTTGACTGTATGTTATGTGTTAAATAGAATCCCTAACTCAAAAACAAATATTTCTCCTTATGAAATTTGGAAAAATAAGAAATCAAATGTGTTGTATTTCAGAACTTGGGGTTGTTTAGCTTATGTTCGTAAACCTGATCCAAAAAGATCGAAATTGGCTAGTAGAGCATATGAATGTGTTTTTATTGATTATGCATGTAATAACAAAGCATATAGATTTTATGATTTGAAAAACCATGTCATAATTGAGTCACTTAATGCTAATTTTTATGAGAATAAATTTCCTTTTAATCTTCGAAATAGTGGGGGTTCTAATTCTTCTAAAATTTATGAACCTACTGTTGTAGAACATAGTCAATCTGCATTAGAACCTAGGAAAAGTAAAAGAGCTCGAATAGCTAAAGATTTTGGCCCGGATTTCCATGTATATAACTTACAAGAAGATCCTAATACAATTCAAGAAGCTTTAACTTCTTTAGATGCAGATTTGTGGCAAGAAGCTACAAATGATGAAATGGATTCCCAAGAGTCACATCAAACTTGCACTTGGTGGATCTTCCACCTGGTTGCAAATGGATTCATAAAAGAAAATTAAAACTTGACTGTTCAGTTGAAAATTTTAAAGCCTGACTTGTTGCCAAAGGCTATAGACAAAGATAAAATATAGATTTCTTTGATACTTATTCACCTGTGACTAGAATAACTTCTATTCGTGTATTGTTTGCTTTAGCTTCTATTCATGATCTTGTTGTGCACCAAATGGATGTTAAAACAGCTTTCTTAAATGGTGAATTAGAGGAAGAAATATATATGGATCAACCAGAGGGTTTTATTATTTCAGGACAAGAAAATAAAGTTTGCAAGTTAGATAAGTCACTTTATGGATTGAAACAAGCTCCTAAACAATGGCATGCAAAATTTGATAGTTTGGTTACTTCAAATGGATTTAAAATAAATGAAAGTGATAAATGCATCTATTATAAGTCTGAAAATAATATATGCACTATAATATGCCTATATGTGGATGATCTGCTTATTTTTTGTTCGAATATTTACGTTGTAAATAATGTCAAAACTTTGTTATGTGCTAATTTTGATATGAAAGACTTAGGTGAAGCTAGTGTAATACTTGATATGAAAGACTTGGGTGAAGCTAGTGTAATACTTGATTGTAAACCAGCATGTACTCCTTATGATCCTAGTGTAAAATTGTTCAAGAACACTGCTGACAGTGTTAAACAATCTGAGTATGCGAGCATTATTGGTAGTTTTCGTTATGCTACTGATTGCACTAGGCATGATATATCTTATGATGTAGGTTTACGAGCAGACCCAGTTTGGAGCATTCGCATGCTATAGAGAGGCTTATGAGATACCTTAAAAGAATGATGAATTTCAGATTACACTATGAGAAGTTTCCCGCTGTCCTAGAAGGTTACAGCGACGCTGATTGGAATACCCTTTCAGATGACTCTAAAGCCACTAGTGGATATATTTTTAGTATTGGTGGCGTGGCTGTGTCATGGAAGTTGAAGAAACAGACTATCTTGGCTCAGTCTACTATGGAATCAGAATTAATAGGGCTAGCTACGGCAAGCGAAGAAGCATGATGGTTAAGAAACCTACTGTCAGATACCCCTTTATAGGAGAAACCGATTCCAACAGTTTTGATCCATTGTGATAGCACAGCGGCAATAGCTAAAGTGCAAAACCGTTATTATAATGGGAAAATGCAACAAATACGCCGTAAGCACAACATTATAAGAGATTACCTCTCAAAATGAGCTGTAAGAGTGGATCATATACGGTCTGAAGAAAACTTGGCTGATCCCTTGATGAAAGGACTAGCACGAGAAAATGTTTGGAAAACCTCGAAAGGGATGAGACTAAAGCCCGTAGAAAATTGAGTCATTTGTGATAGCAACCCAACCTATAGACTGGAGATCCCAAGAAATAGGTTCAAATGGTAATAACAAGTCACAAGTGATATGAGTGAAGTCTTGCTAATTTTAATTTGGAATATTATTCCATGTCCATCCCTAAGAAGCATGGCATCCTGAAGCGTTTTTAGGTTGAGAATTTTTCTCTTAGTAAGGTCTATACTCTATGTTGAGTGGGATATCTAGCTACATGAATATCCTTGATAGTCTTACCTATGTGAATGTGGAAGTGAGGCTGCTTCCTATGAAATCTTGGACAAGTTTCTAAAGCGTTCACTATACTGGGATACAAGCACATGGCCGTAATGTGTTGGCTTTTTGAACTTCACCTTATTAAAGTTATGTTTGTGGTGTTGTCAGAGATAAAGTTCAAAACTATAAGTTACTCTAGTATAATCTGGATCACTAACACTATGTACAGGTTCAAGTTGAGAAACACCTTTACTTATGCATAGCTTTATAATATGTTGCTTGATTAACGATTTTTAAACAAAAACAAGTGGGGGATTGTTGGAGTAAATATGTTTTTATTTAAAATATATTTATTTTTTGGTTTATTACAAACATTAAATATAAAACGTAAACTGTTGTTAAAGGTGGGATTCCAAGATCAAGTCCATATACATAACTTTGTCCGTTGTGATTTGTACGGTTTGGTCTCGTCCGTTTTTTGAATATTCCTGTTAATTTCCTACGATTTTGCATCCTCATAATAATTAGCACCCCCAACGTCTATTTTCTTATATATAAAAAAAAATTGTTAGGTATGTTATGCGATTTTGCAGAAAGTAGATGAAGAATTTTTTACATATATTGATTTAAAAAGCAACATATCGAAAATGTGTAAGTTCGAAGGTTCTTCCGATGTGCAAGGAAGAATTTTATCAGAAGAAGATTCTGGGCTGTTTTATCCTTGGGACGACATGATGTTTGTGAACTGCTTGCACACTTTAGGCAGAGATGCAATACGTCTTAAAGAGAACAACTTAGTCCGCAACTCATCCCAAGAATCATTCACCACTCAAGACTTTTACATGTTTTGGGTAACTTTGTTCCTTTCTATTTCAGTTTACAACAGCGTCTAATCCACATAGGAAATTGGTTGTAAGAGAGGTTTACAGTATGCAACTGCGAAGATATGTTCCAAAACCAAGTCGGAATGATATCTGAAATTCCTGTATTGGGTAGGATTAGAACCACCAATTGCGTTTGAGTCTGATTCCACATAGGAAATTCAGGCCCTGGATGCCAATAATCCAACCATAAACGCCGAAGTTGGAAAGTAGAAATCCAGTCTCGACTAGTTTTCAAAGTCAAGTAAACGGTAACCTCCTCCATCTTGCTCAACTATTCGCAGTACCATCCTATTTGATTAAGCTGAAAGAATTGTTATCATCATAAAAGTGGATAATCACCAAATTAATCTTCTGAGTTCTGGCTGGGAACTGGCAAATAACAATAGGTGCTTGTTTGAACATCGTAAGTGCTAGTTTTTTGCCAATGCCACGCGCAGATTTCCGTTGCATAAACCAACACTCAAAATTCAGGAATGGTTGCAAAGTTGGAAACCTGGTCATCAGTAGTATGTTTGACAGCTCTAATCGGCATCGCCATGAATTTATGTTATATAACTTATATGACTCAAGTACGTGATGGGGATGAATACACGAGACATCTCTATATAGATGTTCAAACGGAAACTTGGTGCAACGAAAATTTGAAAACAATGCTTTCAGGTCATATCAAAGTGAATAGATTGTGTCATTGTAATTCTCGTTGTAACATTTGCGAGAAAATCACAACCAAGCAAAAAGAACAGCATTGTGTCAAAATTATACAACAATTACACCATAAATTTTTCCTACGATACTATTTAGGAATCTTAAGATAACATTGCTCAATGGCGTGTCAACCAGCAACAAACCAAGTAAAGTCCAAAAACCGAACATGAATCCCAATCCCAAGCTAACATAGAACCACTTGTCTTCAAGCAAATTGTATTCTCTGTCTTTCTCAACTGCTGCCGGTATCACCCGAGTTGCACTGCAATCGTCAAGTGGAGCACCACAGAGTTCATTGCCGATAAAGCTGGACGGATCAAGGCTCTGGAGCTGAGTGCTTTCTGGAATCTGTCCCATCAAATTGTTGTCGGACAAGTTTAAGTGACTCAAGAATGTCAAACTCCTCATGCTTTGAGGAATTTCTCCATCAAGCTGGTTCATCGAAAAGTCAAGAGATTCAATTCGTCTCAAGTTTCCAACCTTTGAAGGGATTCCTCCAGTCAAAAGATTTTTTGATAAGTTCAGTGTTCGTAAATGGAGTAGGCTGGTCAGTTCCTCAGGGATCTCTCCGGATATAATGTTGTTCGAAAGGTCCATGCTAGTTACCAATCCAAGAATTTCGCGATATTCCACTTTTCTACCCTTGGTCACCAGGATTGCTTCGACTAGGTACCTCCCATAAGAAAAAATGTCAAACAACAAAATATTCGGACTGTTTGAATTTGACAAGGTGGCCATGGCACTAAAATTGTGGAAGCATCTTGGTATTGTCCCTGAAAGATTGTTATCCGCTAGGTCCAAGATTTGGAGATTTATGAGATTACAGAGTTCATGAGGAATGTCTCCATGAAGCTTGTTCGAACGGAAGTTCAAAAGCATCAAATTTGAGAGGCTTTTCCCTATCCACATTGGCAAGCTTCCGATAAACTTATTCCCACCAAGGTCAACAACAGACAACTCGGTACAGTTCTGTAGGGACAGAGGTAATTCTCCGGATAGTTGATTATTGAGCAACTGCAATGATTTGAGGTTGAACAAGTATCCAATGGAGCTTGGAATGTACCCAGTTAAATTGTTGCTTTCCAAATTTAAGACCGCCAACTTTTGCCAATTCATCCAACAATCAGGAATTTTTCCGGTGAGAAGATTTTTTCCAAGATTGAGAAGATAGAGTTCTTTTGGTTCGTCCACACTATCACAAAAGAAGCGGGAGACAGATCCGGAAAAGGATGAATTGGAAAGATCTAGCATATAAACTGTGGAGGGAACCAAAGGTAATGAACCATTGAACCGGTTAGAACCCATGTCGATCACTAATGAAGGGCCAACCACCATATCTTGAACCTCTCCACACAATTGATTGTGAGAGATATTCAAATAAAGTAATTGGGAAGATAAGTTCCAAAACCAAGTTGGAATTGCACCCGAAATCCCTGTATTCGACAAGCTTAGAGACCAAACTTGAGTTTGTGATCGAAGCCAGTTAGGCAATTCAGGCCCCAAATGCCAAGAATCTAGGTATAACTGGTGAAGTTGAAAAGGAGGAAGCCATTTTTTACTAGTATTCAGAATGAATGAGTTTCCTTTTGCATTGAACTCCAGCAGTCTTGTGAGCCTAGTAAAATGGACTTCAGACACCACGCCTTCTAATGAATTATATGACACATCCAAATTCGTAAGAAATTCGAGCTGACCAATAATTTCTGGAAGTGTCCCATTGAATTGATTGTCAGAGATGTCTAGGTTTACTAGGAATGAAAAATTCCCTAGTGACACTGGAACGGGACCTGATATTGAATTACCAGAAAGATCAAGGTTGCTTAAATTTTTAAAATCTCCTATCTTCTCTGTCAAATGACCAGAAAGATTGCAATAACTCAACGACAAAGACTTCATTTTAGCTGAAGCACACACACCGGACAAACTGTCGATGATTTCTGATACCTTTCCAACTGTGAAGTTGTTCATCGACAGATCAAGATCCATCAACTTACAAAGCTTTTCCAATGACTTTGGGATTTTCCCTTCCAGCTGATTATTATCCAACCGAAGGCTAACAATGGATGTCAATTTTCCAACGGAGCTTGAAATTTCACCCTGCAAGTGATTGTTAGAAAGAAACAAGGACTCGAGATTGCTAAAACTGTACAGCCATTCAGGTATAGTACAATTGAAGAGGTTCGACTCGAGATTAAGAACTTTAAGACCAGTCATGTTTAGAATACCATGTGGAATTGGTCCTTCAAGAGAATTGTATCCTAGATTCAAAGAAGCAAGGTCTTTATGGTTGAACAGCCATTTGGGTATCGGAAGACTAAGATTGTTCAACGAGAAATCAATTTCCCTGAGAGAGCTGATGTTTTGTGGATAGTTTGGGATTGGACCCCGGAAACCACAGTTACCGAGGGAAAGAGAAACTAGATTTTCAAGACTGAAAACCCATTTTGGAATCGAAGAAGCAAACATGTTTGCAGAAAGATCGAGAATGGCAAGCGAAGTAAAATTAATTGAAGGCAGAGGTGGAATGTGATCAAGTCTGTAGTCGAACATATGCAACTCTTTCAAAGAGGGGAGCATGTTTGTGACTTGCAACCAGTCGGATGCTTTGCTAAGATCAACAGAGTTCATGTCCAGGTGTTCCAAATGAGAGAGACCAGAAATCCATTGAAGGTTATCAACCTTAAGCATGTAATCACTGAGAGAGAGGTAGCGTAGACTCGAGAGATTTCCCAACTGATGAGGAATTATTCCTGCGAATCCTGCTTTTGAGAGGTTAAGATATCTTAAACTTCTAAGAGAACCAAAGAACTTTGGAACCTGTGCTTCTTGAAAATCATTGTTGCTTAAGTCCAAGTAGTTGAGATGCTTTAAATTGAGCAAAGAATGACTTACCTTGCCACCCAAGGAAGAGTTGAAATTCAATGAAGGGTTGGAATTACCAAGATGAAGCTTGCGGATGTGACCAGTTAAGTCATCGCAGATAACTCCGGTCCAAGTACAACAGTCGGAATCTTCTAAAAGATAACTCAAATGAGGAATGGCAGACAAGACAGCAAAAGTAAAAGAAGGTATTTTGGCTCAATCCCTCGATACCTTAGAGGGTGCATTATCATTGATTTAAATAGTGTACAATGACTTGATTTACAAGTATAATTAATCTACAAAGAATACATAAAGGGAATGTTTTAATAAAACAGGGAAATCTGGAAATCATGATGAAACAGGAAACAATCCCAAGAGATCAGGAATGTATCATCCTTTACGCCCCCGCAAGCTGACAGTACAATCAAGTACAGGAAGCTTGGAAACCAGAAGTCGAAAACGAGGAAGAGAAAGGCCCTTGGTGAAGATGTCAGCAATCTGATCATGAGTAGAAAGATAACGAACATCAATCTCCTTGCGAACAACCTTTTCACGAACATAATGGTAATCCAGCGGGCATGAAACACCGGGTTGGAAGCAAGGGATATAGCACTGATATTGTCACAGAACAGTGTAGGACAATGTAGAGGAAACTGGAGGTCACGGAACAGCATACGAAACCATGAAAGAGTGGCAGCGGTGATTGCAAGTTGACGATACTCGGCTTCAGTGCTGGACCGAGAGACCCCATTTTGTTTCTTGGCACTCCATGAGACAAGATTGGAACCCAGATACAAGCAATAGCCCCCGGTTGAACGCCGATCATCAGGATCCCCGGCATAATCGGCATCGGAAAATGCCGTAAGACAAAAGGAACCAGGCGTGTAGGTAAGACCGTGAGAAGTAGTGCCGACAAGGTAACGAAGAATGCGTTTGACGGCGGCCCAATGAGTAGAAGTCGGCTGGTGAAGAAATTGGCAGACTTGGTTGACGGCGAAGTTGATGTCAGGACGAGTGAGAGTCAAGTATTGAAGGGCCCCGACAACACTTCGGTATTCAGTAGGATCCGGCAGAGGGTCACCATCCTGAAGACTGAGCCGTCGCCCACTAACGGCAGGAGTAGGAACCGGCTTGGCACCATGCATTTTGGTGCGGTGAAGTAGGTCAGTGGCATACTTTTGTTGGGAAAGAGAGAGACCTGATGGAGTGCGGACCACCTCCATGCCTAAGAAATAATGAACCGGTCCAAGGTCCTTCATAGAGAAACAGATGCCCAAATTCTTAATGAGGGTGACAATATGAGAGGGATTATTCCCGGTGACCAAAATATCATCAACATAAATTAAGAGATAAATGCGAGTAGAGCCATGAATATAGGTAAAAAGCGAGTGATCCGCGGTAGAGGGACGAAAACCCAAATCTTCCAAATGAGTGGAAAAACATTGGAACCATGCACGGGGCGCCTGCTTGAGCCCATATAAAGAACGACGAAGGCGGCACACATGATGAGGGAACTGTGGATCAACAAAGCCACGAGGTTGGTGCATATAGACCTCCTCAGACAAAGAGCTATGAAGAAAAGCATTCTGAATATCCAACTGACGAACAGGCCATTGAAACTGAACTGAAAGAGCCAAAATTAAGCGAATAGTAGAGTGATTGACAACAGGACTAAAAGTTTCACCATAATCAAGGCCGGGTTGCTGATGAAAACCATTGGCTACCAAACGAGCCTTATACCGCTGAATAGACCCATCAGAATTCTGTTTAATATGAAACACCCATTTGTTTGGCAAAATATTCATAGAAGCAGTACGAGGAACAAGAGTCCAAGTACCAGCACGTTGAAGTGCATTAAATTCATTGGCCATCGCAGTACGCCATTCGGGAAAAGTGTTGGCCTGACTAAAACAAGTAGGCTCAATAGGACCGGTAGAAGAAGAAATGGCAGCAGAAAAAACATATTTAGGAGGCTTAAGAGAAGCCGTTTTGGACCTGGTGAGCATACCATGGGAAGTAGAGGGCACGGCAGGTGGTACAGCAGCAGATGGAGCCTCGGGAGGCGCATCAGGTTGAATTGCAGAGGCAACAGCAGGCGTGGGCCTGGGAGTGACAGATGGGGTTGCTGCTTGTGCAAAAGAAAGAACCCGCCTGTGAGGGTCACGGGAGTAAACCTGTAGGGCCGGCTGTGGTGGGTCGGATGATGGACTGGATTGATGAGTCTCCAAAGAGGGGGACACAACCACCGGTTGGCTGCTAGACGGTCGGGGGGCATGCGGAAGAGGCCCAGTGATTTCTAAAACAGAAGGAGGAGACGAGGCCGGGGAGGATGGGGCAAGAGAGCCAGAGATGGCCTTGAAAGGAAAATTACCTTCATCAAACACAACATGGCGTGATAAAAAGATGCGGTTAGTAGAGATGTCTAAGCACCGATAACCTTGATGATTGAGAGAGTAACCAAGAAAAACACATTTAGTAGAACGAAATTGGAGTTTATTAATATTATAGGGTCGTAGGTAGGGAAAACATGCACACCCAAAGGTCTTTAAAAAACTATAATCAGGTTCCTTAAGAAACAACTTTTGATAAGGAGACATAAAACCAAGTACTTTAGAGGGGAGGCGATTGAGAAGATAAACTGCTGTGTGCATGGCCTCAGCCCAATAGGCAGGAGGCATCGACGCATGGGCCATTAAAGTAAGTCCAGTGTCGACAATGTGACGGTGTTTGCGTTCCGCCAAACCATTTTGTTCGGGATGGTGAGGGCATGAGAGACGATGATGAATACCATGGTGAAGAAAAAAATTCTTGAATTGGTGACTACTGTATTCGCCCCCACCATCAGACTGAAACATCTTAATTTTAGTGGAGAATTGATTTTCAACCAAGGTCTTAAAGTGAGTAAAAATATTAAAGACTTCAGATTTCAATTTCATGGGATAAATCCAAGAATAACGAGAGAAATTATCAACAAAAAGAACATAATATTGGAAACCACTAACAGATTTATTGGACGCACTCCACACGTCGGAGTGAATAAGCTCAAGATGAGCTTGAGTAACAGACAATGATGCAGAAAAAGGTAACTTAACACTTTTGCCTAAGGGACAAGAATGACACATAAAAGTATTGAGATTGAGGTTGCCAGAAACAGGCAACTTATTCGAATGCCTAGAAAAAAGAAATTTTAAAATGGAAGAAGATGGATGGCCTAAACGAGAGTGCCAGACATCACTACCAACACGAACACCAAGAAAAGCAGCACGACCATAAGCAGTCGGTGATGAAGAGGAAAAGGGATAAAAGCCATTGCTACTCTTGCCCGAAAAAAGAATCGTCCCCGTCTCCATATCCTGAATATAGAAACAAGAAGGAAACAATGTAATATAACAATTGTTATCCAACATAAACCGATTAGCAGACAACACAGAAGTAGAAGCATCCAGACAATGAAGAACATCATTAAGCTTAAAAGAAATATTATTATGAGAGAGAGTGGAGGAGCCAATACGGTTAATGGGCAAACCTGTACCGCCAACGACACCACCGACGGAATCACCACCACGATAATCACGGGACTGAGACAACGTATTGAGATCATTGGTGATATGCGAGTTGGCCCCGGAATCAATGAGCCAAGGCTGGGAGTGCTGAGCAGTCAAGGCAGTGAGACGGGAAGAAGGAGGACGACCTTCATAAGCCAAATTAAGGCGTTGAGCACAGTCAAGAGCACCATGACCAAAAGTATTGCAAATCTGGCAGCGAGGACGGGAGGAACCGTGAGATGGGGCTGGACCAAGAACCCCAGAAGCATTGTTGGAGCCACGGAAGCGAGAGCCATCGTGCTGAGAACGACCACCACCACGATCGCGAAACGGACGGTCATGGAAACCACCAGCACCGCGATAGCCACGATAGCCGTCACCACCATTGTTGCGAAACCCATCATGTTGAGGACGACCACCCCCACATGAGAAACGGCCAGAGCCACGATCGCCGCCGCGATCAGAAGAGGAGCGGCCACGAGAGGCAGAAGAGCCGCGGGAGGCTACCAGGGCCGAGACGCTGGAGTCCGGCGGAGCAGGAGGATCAGCAAGGCGGAGTTCAGCAGCGAGAAGAAGAGCCTCAAGATCAGGAAGGGAAATGGGGTTGTCACGGGCCTGAGCAGCAGCAACAGTGTTCTCAAATTTGGGGCCGACATTAGACATGACGACCGGCACCATGTCATCAGCAGAAACAGGTGCCTCGGCAAGGGCCAATTGATCTGCAATACCATTGATCTTATCAAGAAAGTCAGAAATTGAAGAATCACCTCGTTTGGTCTGGAAGAAAGCAGTACGAAGTTGAAGAATGCGACTTTGGTTTGTAGAAGCAAAACGCTGCTAAAGAGCAACCCAAACATCACGGGCAGTGGAATGACGAGCAGTGGCGGCGAGGGCCTGGTGACCAAGAGAACCATTGATCCAAGAAAGAACAAGCTGGTCCTTCTGAACCCAGTCAGCATACGCGGGGTTGGGTTTGGAAGAGGCGTTGCCGGTATCGTCGGACAAGAACGCCGAGGGGCAGATGGAAGTACCATCAACAAAAGCCAACAATTGACGACTGCGAAGAACAAGTAGCAACTGAGCCAACCAAAGAGGATAATTGGAAGAGTCAAGTTTGATGGAGATCGCATGAGAAACAGAAGGGAAGATGTCGGAGGAAGGAGTAGTCAAACTGGTTGAGGCAGCCATGGAGAAGAGTAGGAAGAATCCGAAAAAAAAAAGACGTTAGTCACTGGCTCTGAGTACCATAAAAGATAACTCAAAGGAGGAATGGCAGACAAGACAGCAAAAGTAAAAGAAGGTATTTTGGCTCAATCCCTCGATACCTTAGAGGGTGCATTATCATTGATTTAAATAGTGTACAATGACTTGATTTACAAGTATAATTAATCTACAAAGAATACATAAAGGGAATGTTTTAATAAAACAGGGAAATCTGGAAATCATGATGAAACAGGAAACAATCCCAAGAGATCAGGAATGTATCATCCTTTATCTTCTTCATCAACCCACGAAGAAAGCCGATTTGCAGGTCCTTGAGATCTTGCTTGAACATCAAAAGGGATTGCTTTTCGTTTTCTTTGCAAAGCGAAGTCCAGCCCAGATTTTCATTGCAGGAACCAAAACTAATTGAAATGGTTGCAATAGCTAGAGCCCTGATTAGAAGTAAAACAACTATCATGGTTATGTCCATAAAGTTTTAGTTTATGAAGTAGATGATGTGCGCGCGCGTGTATATATATACATACACAATGGCAGACAGTCAGACTTGTTGAACCTTTGACAATGTTGAAAGGTTGAAAATTCATACAGAAATAATCAAAGCTTTGATTATTTTATTTTTTTCGGACTTTCATCTTCCCCCGAAATTAACGGAAGGCAAAGTCACCAGCCTTCGTTTTCTTGAAAATTGACAGATCAACGTTCCATCGAAGTGGTGCTCTCTGACCAAATTGAGTGGTCGGTGGTGTCAAACAATCAGCCTATGCTAATATTAATCAAAAAGTTCACAAGTGGCAGCACCGCTCATGAATACAAGTTATATAGAACAGTCACTTGAGAAATGTAGTCGAAATACAAACTTTTACATTCAACGGGTAAAAACCAAGTCTTGCAATCTACAAAAGTAGCTACATGTATTGAACAACTACATCGTGAAGTTTAAATACAATGCTATTCAGGAATCCAGAAAGAAGAATGCTCCATGGCATGTTTACCAGCAAAGAAACAAGCACGCTCCAAAAATTGAAGAAGAATCCTAGTCCCAAGCTCAGGTAGAACCACTTATCTTCAAGTAAACGGTATCCTCCTCCTCTGTCTTGCTCAACTGTTGGCGGCACCATCCTATCTGCACTGCAATTCTTGTCCAGTGGAGCTCCGCCAAAGTTCATGCCGATGAAGCAAGCTGACCAAGGCTCTAAAGCTGAGTGCTTTTTGGAATCTCTCCCGTCAAATTGTTGTAGGACAAGTTTAAGTTACTCAGAAATGTCAAACTCCTCGTGCTTTGGGGAATCCAACCATCAAGTTGGTTCATTGATAAATCCACAGACTCTAACCATTTCATGTTAACAAGTTCTGAAGGGATTCTTCTGGTCAAAAGATTTTTGGATAGATTCAATGATTGCAAACCGCGGAGGCTGGTCAGTTCCTCAGGGATCTCTCCTGATATCATGTTCTCTGAAAGGTCCATGATTACTACCAATCTAAGCATTATCCAACCATATTCTGCTTCTCTCCCCTTTGTCACCAACTTTACATTATCCAGATAAGTGTCGTACATCAACAATACCTTGTAAACATCTGGCGTGGTGGTCATGGCACTGAAATATCTTGGTATTATTCCGGAAAGGTTGTTATGTGCAAGGTCCAATACGTGGAGACTTTTCAGCTGACAGTTCATGAGGAATGTGTCCTGGAAGCTTATTTGAACGAATGTTCAGAACCCTCAAATTCGAAAGGCTCTCTCAAATCCATGTTGGAAGGCTTCCGGAAAGCTTATTTTGGCCAAGGTCAACAAGAAGCAAATTCGAACAGTTTTGCATGGACAAAGGCAATTCTCCAGATAGATGATTATCTTGCAACTGCAGTGCTTTCAGCTGTTTTCAGTACCCTATGGAGATTGGAATATTCCCAGTTAACTTGTTGCCTTTCAAGTTTAAAGTTAACAACAATTTCCAGTTCATCAAACAATTAGGAATTTCTCCAGTGAGAAGATTGTCCCGAAGATATACAGAAGTAAGTTCTTTTGGCTCGTCCATCCTATCACCGAAGAAGTGGATGAGAGATCCAGAAAGTGAAGAGTTTGCAAGATTTAGTATCCTTACTGAGGAGGAAACCAGAGGCAATGACCCATTGAACTGGTTAGAACTTAGGTCAATATGGCGCCCCCCACAACTATATTTTGAAGCTTCCCATGCATTTGGTTGTGAGAGAGATTTACAGTATGCAACTGCAAAGATATGTTCCAAAACCAAGTTGGAATGGTATCTGAAATTCCTGCATTGGGTAGGCTTAGAACCACCAATTGCGTTTGTGTTTGAAGCCACATAGGAAAATCAGGCCCTAGATGCCAACAATCCAACCATAAACGCTGAAGTTGAAAAGGAGGAAGCCAATCCTCTTGCATTATTGGCATCTAGGGCGTGAGCTGACCCTATTCCTTGTAAGAAATTATAAGATATATCGAAATCAGTCAGCATTCCGAGCTGACCAATACCTTCTGGAAGAGCTCCCTTAAACTGGTTGTGAGAAATGAGCAATCGGGTTAAGTGCGATAGATTTCCTAATGACTCTAGGATGAGACCTGATATTGAATTGCACGAGAGATCAAGGTGGATTATTCTTTTAAACTTTTCAACATGCTCTGTCAAATGACCTGAAAGATTATTAGACCCCAACAACAATGACTCTATTCGAAATGAACTGCACCCGGACAAACTCTCAAAGACTTCAGATACACTTCCATGGAACCTGTTGTGTGACAGGTCAAGATGAATCAACTCACAAAGCTTGTCCAACGAAAGATCAGTTCCCTTGAGAGATGTAGTGGCATTTGTGGAGGGATGGATGGAAACTGAACCTTGGAAACCACAACTTTTGAGAGAAAGAGAAATTAGATTTGTAAGACTAAAAACCCATCTAGGCATCAAAGAATTAAATGGGTTCCCGAAAAGATCGAGGATGGAAAGGGAAGTAAAATTTATGATAGGCAGAAGAGGGGGAATGTGATCAAGTTGACAATAGACCATACGTAACTCTACCAAAGAGGGGAGCATGTTCACTGTTTTCAACCAGTTAGATGCTTTGCTAAGATTAACAAAACTCATGTCGAGGTGTTTCAAGTGGGGAAGACCAGAAATCCATTCGAGATTCTCAGCCTTCAGTGTGTCATCACGGAGGCCAAGATATCGTAGATTTGTGAGGTTTCCCAATTGAGGAGGAATTAATCCTTGAAAACCAGCTTCTGAGATGTTAAGATATCGTAAAGTTTTAAGAGAACCAAAGAAGCTAGGAATCTGCAATCCTTGAAACTTGTTGTAACTCAAGTCCAAGTAGTTAAGATTCTTCAAATGGAGCAAAGAAGGATTTACCTTACCACCCAACCAAGTATTCCTATAGTAGTTATCTCCATAAGACTCATGGATATCCTGATGAGAATTGGGATTAGTGAGGCGGAGCTCGCGAATGTGACCAGTTAAGTGATCACAGACAACTCCAGTCCAATTGCAACAGTCTCCATAACTAGTCCATGACAAGAGCCGATTTGAAGGATCCTTAAGATCTTTCTTCAACATCAGAAGCGCTCGTTTCTGACCTTCTTTGCAAGGTACACCCGGACTTCCGCTGCGTAAACCGACACTGAAAAATGGAATAATGGTTGCAATAGTTAGAAACCTGATCATCAGAGGTAAACCAGCTCTCATGGGGCTCTCCATAAAGTTGAGTTATATGAATCAAGTATGAGCAATGAGGGTGTGTCTATATATATATATATATATATATATATATATATATATATATATATATATATTTCTAGATTAATAATTTCCACAACAAATTTCTTAAAGAAGTTATATAATCTTTATTAAAGGAATATAAACTTATTTGTAGTCCACATTATTGACTAGATTTCATATCTTGAACGTCAAAGGTTGAAATATTTCAACATTTGACGTTCAAAATTTGAAATTGCAACGTTTGATGTTCAAGCGTGAACTATGAACTAGACTATCAATTTCCAGTTGTTAGAGCTTTGATTTAGATTGTACAAGTAGTTGTGCTCGCGTGTTGTTGTGGGGTTAAAAATATTGTCTAAGGTGTAGAAAGTATTGAAAATATGTGTCAAAGAATATTGTTTATACATATATTACATCTACAAACAAAATATACATATTGTTAGAAAGAAAGTATGTGTTTACAAACTTGTAGTGAAAAATATAACAGAATCCTGGAACACTCAAATTATTGAATTAGTATACAAACTTATGTGTATTTATACCAATACATACATGTGTGTGTTATATTTGGGGTCAATTCATGAATTAGACTAAATAGAGATGGTCTTTTTCACCCTGATGAAGTATGAAAACGTACGAGTATTTTGACTTTTACCACCAGAACAAAGAGCCGTCCTTCGGCTTCACGAGTCAGTTCACCCCATACCATTAAGGACGGAGCTTGAAATTCTTCTAGTGGCGGCAACCCGAAAAATAACTAGCAAAACTTTACTATAGTATGGCTGCTTACACCCATAAGATAATGAGGATGATTTCAAATAATAACATATCACAGTTTCATCGGGGAGAGAGGAGTTTTTTTGTTTGAATGATGGAACAAAAACACTTGTAAATCGTGATCGTATAACATTTAATATGGAGTAGAAGTAGTTTTTAGGTAGTGCTTGATATTAGATACATAAAAATAAATAAATAAAAGCACACGACCGGAGTCTGAAAGTGGAATTGACAACAGTGCATGCTTCCAGTCCAAGGTCGACCAAAATTCAAATTTTTTGTCATCGTAATTTCAAAGAATTAGTCTTTTATTTATTTATACTAGCTTAAATAAACGTATTATGTATCACGATTTGACTTTGATCCCAAGATAGCTCTGTTTTCTTGTTCGAAAATTGCCCATTTTTGCTGCCGAGGACATATTTGGTTTCATCAAATTTTCAAATGTCGTGCCTTCCTTCAGTCGCCCGCAGGCCGGCGAAGGCGGCGAGCTCAGTAAATCCAACCCGTGTACAACTATATATATATACAAGCGATAATGAGAGAGGAAAATTGAACTTACAACCTTCGAGACGGAAGCAAATGTTAACCATTTTAACTACAAGCCTTTGAACCAAGGTGGATGGTTATCAACGATGCTCCAATCTTAGTCAAGCTGTTATCAATAAAAAAGTTGGCAATTGAAAGCAACAAGCAGGAGATGGATTGTAATTGTCTAGGAAAAACCAAAACCAAAAGTTTGAGTTCATCTCAGCATTTTCAATATAAACAACAAAGCATAACTTCAAACTCTTATGTTCTCACGAAATGGAAAAGGTACGATAAAATAGAACTGCGGGCACACTGACATGTTTAGTCACGCAACATATTCATCCAACCTTCATGGCCGAAAGTTCCACGGGTTCCAATCACATCCCTCAGAGCTTGCAGGAAGAGCTCCAGCGTTTGATCCCCCAGAGTGCCGAAAGTCACAAGGAAACATGTTTGTTTCTGCGGCACCTAGCCCTAGTGAGCTTGCAGGAGGAGCTCCAGTGTTTGACCCCCCTCCACTCCGACCATGCCCAAACCATTGATCTATGTCTGACAAATTTATAGGCCTCATGCTGATTCCAGAGGCTGGTGTGCCCGAGCCTTGCCCTTGCTGCTGGAATGGTTTGAAGTCAGGTATTTGTGGTCCTATCTCCGCTTGCCTCAACCCGTTCAGACCTTGGCTTGCCTGCTCGAAACTATTACTTCCATACAGTGTGCTTCCACTACCACCCATAGGTTGAAATTGATGCTGTCCACCTCCAAAACAATTTGAGTTCAGCCCATGTGTGGAGCCAAAGGCTGGGCTCCAACTTGAATTAGAAATAATTGGAGGGCAATGCCACCTTATCGAAGAAGGCGGTGACTGGCCATAAACCTTTTCACAGTTCCCCCTTAGATCTGAAGCAGGCAGACCAGCTATAAAAGGATTCCTACCCCTACCAACATCAGTCCCAATGCTGTTGTTAAACAAGGCATTGATTGAGGGCACAGTCCCAATATACTGACCATTATGGTGCTCAATGTTTGTTTGAGCACCGGAGTATAGAGGTGGGGTGGAACTCCGAAGGATATTTGAAGGTTGAGTATTTATGATGCCATTCTGAAATAATGCCACATTAAGATCTAGATCACTAAACTGAAAGTTTGAAGTTGAATTACAAGGATTAAGAACTCCGGCTGTTTGTAACTTCTGCTCGGCAACCCCTTGCGCTGTTACAAGCAAATGCAGAATACTGAATTAAGTCCTTGATCAATATCTCATATGAAATAAGGGTAGTCGAGTACTTTATAATTACTGTAGCCAAAATGTAAATTTCAAAGTTGAACTTGGGGCATGCGTAGTTTGTACTTACACCGACCCCTTAAAGGCATCCCATAAGTTGACCTATCAGCATAACTGTTCATGATGTTCTTGCTCCTCTTACCAGCTCTTGATATTTTCGAGGAACATACACTTTCAAAACTTTTATAATCTTTCTCGAGGGCTTCAAACAATTCCACCGCTAGATTTTTCATATCACAAGCCTGGACAACCATAAATTGAATATAGTTAAGGAGAAAATGGAGATTTCAAGAGCATAAAATGTTGGTCAACCTTGACGATAACAACAGTGCTCAGTGGACTGACCTTTCGATTAAAGATGGAAGATGGAGCGTTGTATGACATTGCATTACTGAATACCAAAAACACATCGTGCTGTACATCAACCAAATGAACATCAAAACTAAAGCACCAGATTTGTGTATCAGTATTAACAATACAATCACAAATGTGATGGAATGGAACAGAGTTTCTTTTAATCCTACCACCATAAAGTAGAACAAAAACTAAATTTGATAAGGAAACTTATGAACCAAACCCAGCCGACCTGTTTACGCCGAAACAAATGTGTATACACATGCTGACTCAAATTTTTCAGCAAATACAGAAGGGGAGAGGAGATTAAATACAGAAGCTCAAAAACCAGTTCTCTCTTCCGAGCCTTACTGAAAGGAAAAACAAGTAGAGAACTAAGGAGTATAGAAGCACACCTGAAATTCTTCCAGTGTTCTGTAGCTTCCTCCACTGAGTTTTTCTGAAATCGTGCCGAAATCCATTGGCTCTTTAATGATATCATTGTACCCTTTAACCTTTCACATCAAGAACCATATATTAGCAACTATAAAAGTATATACACTTGGAAAGACCATAAATAAAGAGGGCAAACCTCTTGTGGGTTTACTGGTTTTGCAAACATATTGTACAAGTCTTTCCTGTAGTTAAAGTTGAAGAAAGATAAAGGCATTAACTTTCTTGATGAGGAATTCACTGAAGAAGGAGCTAATCACTTATACGAGCAAAAGAAAAAAAAATTCACTTCGTAAATATTATAGCATGGCTAACTATATATACTCCCTAAGAAAAGATGTCATAACCCAGTGTTTACTTTTGCAGAACGCTAAGAAGCAGTTCAAGCTTCCCTGATTCTGGTAGAGGTGTCTCCGATAGTGCAGCTACTTGATTAAATACAAGAAAAATGAATTAGTGAGTCTTTTCCATCATAGCATAAATATATATAAAGTTGCAATTTAAATCTTAAGAGGAAAAGAAGTACATACCACCACCGGAGTTTGTACAATTGTTGTTGCTCGAATTACCAACCTACAATTTATGAACAAAAGAAAAAAGAATAAAAAACAATGACACCTGTGCAAAATCCACAATAAATAAACTTGTCCTTCCATTCAAAATAAAATAACTTAAATAAAACACAAGTATTTAGAAAAGAATGCAGAGTGCCTACCAGATTTTATTACTAAGAAATTATGCTTGATTAAAAAAACTCAAAACAATAAATTAATCATCATATAGTCTGATATATTTATTTTATATCAGGTATACATACATAAATATATACTATGTTAACACAATTCAACATTTCCACCTCTTGTTCAATAACTGTTCCAGTTTTCACAGCATTATTAAGGACACACCTCTGTTTTCAAAGGATGCTCATTTCTACTTGCAGCCAGATCTTGGACAGGTCTACTCTTAACCCTTTTTCTTCTCCGTTTATGGCAGGAATCATCTTCTTCAGAAGACACATCCTCTTCTGCATAACATATTAATGTGCCCTTACTTTCCGCCCTTGATTCAAGTTCCAACAATCTCGCACTTCTTCTTCTTTCCCCATTCGACATCATTGCTACTGCTATTTGTTATTTTCCAGTCTCCTGATCCATAAATCAAGTGATAAATATTAGGGAAGAAGCATGGTAATTTCAAGAAGACTCTTAGATATTCATGTTATATATTCAATTTTGGAAAAGTAAAAGTGTCAGAAAAATTAAAGGCACTGAAATTCCTTGTGATTCCACAAAAGTTTAGTTTTAGTAGAAGGGTAAGGGTTACATCGGATATATTTGTTCCTAAACTAATCTGTGGGGAGGTTCTCAGACTTCACAAAACCAAGTTGATAGGTGCTCCTCTTACTACAAAACTCACTTAAGAGCATAGTTAGAAAACTCACTGAACTTTCATATTCTCTCACATCCTCTTAGATAGGAAACCATCACATCTTTCAGGCTTTTTTTAGATTGGGCCCCCTTTTCATCTCATTTAAAAAACTGATTTGCATTATAATCCACCATGAAAAATGGGGAAAAAAATGAATGAACTGATGCCACCTGATCTTAGATTTACAATGTGATGGAACACAAATTCAGGTATTACTCAACTGAAACATTGCAAGTTTTACAATAAATGCAAACCAAAAAAATCAAACCCACAATCGTATTTTACTATGCAGAATGAAATATGAGTAATTATGTTAACTTTCATAAGCTAAATTTCTTATTTGCAGTGAAACATGAGTAATTATGTTAACTTTCTTAAGCTAAATTTCTTATTCGCAGTTCAATCTCCTAAAAGGACACTTCAGGGAATTTTCTAGTCCAATTCTAGTAGAATACGTATTCCAAAAGAACAACAGGCAAGTGTTTCTGCATCAATGAGTACTACCACCACCATATTTTGGCATTTTCCACAAAAGAAGATGCATGAAAAAAAAAAAATACTTACTGAATGACAGGCTACATAATGAACAAAGCAAATGTGCTTTTTCCTTATTTATTTGTTTCTTCATTATATTGCTAATTTGATAGACCTGTTTTTTCTATGAGGAAAATTTCTGTCTTTTGTACCTAGAAATCCCTCAACCTGCATTCTGGACCTGGATTCGAATTAGGGACATGGCAGAACCCTACAATCCTTTGACATTCTAATTTATAACCAAACTAGAGTATACAAGGTTATCTTTTCCTCCATCCATTTGACTTCTCCCCCTTGGGCATGAACTGTTTAACAATCTGATAAGCAATCAGGTGTTGGAAGTTTGAACTAAGCTCAGATGCCAAAAATAATATGACTCTGGGTTTAGCTTTATATCCAGCTAGTGTGCTTGAAGATCTGATGCCAATGCAACTGCTTCCAAGCCTACTCCAAATCTATCATTTTTTGCACCAGCCACAACATTTTTTACATCAATGAACTTCCAAGACTACTCCAAATCCATCAATTCTTACCAATCACAACATTTTCGGCATCAGAGCTTCTCTAAGAGGCAAAATCTTAACGCATCAATATCATAAATTGATGACAACCACAACATAAATGATAGGATTGAATACAATTAAGCCCAAAACACCACTTGATATAAAAACAATTAAAGAATCAACAAGGTACAAAGCCCTTTGGGAAGGGCTAAAAAAAAATTCACTCTTATATTTATGATTATCAGAAATACTCTTCCTTTCTAGCAGGACTCACCTACCAGCAGATTACCTTGATTATTGTAAATCTGATATCCGTGCAACTGATCTACTCAAAACAATTCACCACTGGTAAACCTTCAATCCCTTTATATCCTGATCATGGCAGCAAAAATTATTAGTGAAAATACAAAATCATAGAAAGATTATCAAAGAGCAATCAGGATCTGCAATTGTTCTTCTTAGACTCTCCTGCGGCCATCAAAACACAATTGAAGACAAAATGCAAGACTTTCATTCAAAAGCGATAGTTACCAATTGCTCTTCTTCAAGAAACCGACCAGAGAAAGAATTTATAAGACCTGCACCGCGATAACATCGATCCTCATTGCTCAAATAAACCCTAAGAAGGCCATTTTATAAAGCGCCTCAATAAATACCACCCCCATTTAAGGTAAGTTAGGTGGATTTTATTGGATATGAACGAATAATGACTAGCACGGGACACCCGGTGCATGAAACACTTTACCTGACAAATGCGTTCTGCTGAACAAGTGCAGTGGCATTTGTCACATCTGGCAAAACACTGATAGTGAGAATAATGCATGGTTCAAAAACAAAACTTAACAGTTAAACTCAGATTTACTTCTCTAAACTGCAGTGATAAAAGCGATTAAAATGAACAAGAGCTTTATTTTTTTCAAAAGTCATGTAAATGAAAATAAAATGAGGAGTTACAAATTATTACTTTGCTTCATTTCCATGTGTGATTTTGAATTCATTCCTCATAAGCCTTTACAAACCAAATCTTCACTATTATAGCAATTTCTAAGTAACTCTCTTAATGAATGAACAAAAATGAAAAACACATATCTAGCTTAGATATGATTTCTGAAAAATGCATCATCCGTTATAGAACTTTTGAACTAAATCAGTAAATGAAGCACTTGATAATGCCTACAAACTCCTTGTGTGTTTCCCAAATATACTTCATTCGTTAGAGACTAGAACTAATACACTATTGGACTTTTCGAAGCTCTTGATAAAACCACATTAGTTTCTACATCTATTTATTGATTAATGCCTTGTGCGCAATGCTTTCAAACACGAACCAATTATGTGATAAGGCTTGTTCATATGGTACATACTACAAAGAAAAAAGTAAGTAACAATTCATGAAGCTAAATATCAAGTCAATTATGTTAAATTTTAGATAAAAACGGCACTTAAATAAACAGGAAAATGCAGACACGGGCATACCAGCATCCATCTCCGCAACCATTGGAAACCGACTTATGGTGGTTTGAACCAATCCCAAGTACTCAAGAAGATTCTTGCAATATCTACTCTCACTGCAAAATTAATTCAATAATTGCATAAACTGCCTATGCTGAAAATTAACAAAACCCTAAGAGAGAAAGAGAGAATAGAATAAAAATTATGGGTTTTCTTACAAATACTCACTCTCAAATTTGTAAGCAATGATGAAAGCCCCAGAACTGTTGGACCCAGATGAATGATAAGGTGTTCTTGCACACTCTGAGAGTCTGAAGACATTCCAAGCAGCTGGAGCACTCAAAAGTTGTGATCTTTTGGGGTAATTTCAGTGGTTCTTTGTATGAAGGGAGGATTGAGAGCCCAAAAGTCCATAACTTTGATGGGTTGCACTGAGCTCCTTCTTCTGGATCGGCATCTGACACCATTATCGCCATTCAAGTAAAAGAAGGCGGTGCTGAATCGATGCTGCTTCTTTGGTCTCTGTGAATTTCAGGAAACATGGTGGAGGAGGAGGAATTGGATAAAGCTTGTATGGAATTGCTATTTGCAAATCGTCTAAAAAATCTCGTGATGGTTTCAATCCAAGTTACAAAGTTGCGACGGAAACAACATAGGCGCCAACTCAATCATGTTTCTCATAAATTTGGTACGACACTACGAACCATTCCCACAATTTTTTTTCGTGAAATTACATTAATCACCCACATATTCTTACATTACATCAATTTTCTAGGGTTACACCAAGGAATTTTTGCCAACAATACAAAAAATAAAATTAAAATTAGGGTTGGGTTATTCACACATTCTTTTACCTTCCACGCAAGGAAGAAAATATCGGTAATATCGGAAATATCGGTAGTTCGAAAACACGGAAATATCGATGGAAATATCGGGATAATATCGATATCGATAAAAATTACATGGAAACCACGGAAATTGTAAGAAAAACTTGGAAATTTTTATTGAAACTTTGCAGGATGTTTATTTAGTCAATTATCTATTAGTTTATCACAAAAAATTGGAAGGAAATGCATTGCATGATGGATTTAACATTATCAAGTTGATTATATAGCGAGCTGACAAATATTGTGAGTGTAGAAAATATGTAGAAATTAATGAAAGAAGTCTAAACACACCATAATCATTTATATATAATGAATTAGTACAATATTTTACACTTTATACATTGTATGGTAAGATACATGAGTGACTTAGTACCACATAGAGTTCCTATGAGGTTCAAAATTTTCACTATCTTCATCATCTCTATGTGTAGAGTGAGTGTATTTTGAAGAGTAGTTAGCAACCATGACAATGGTTTTCAATAACCAAAACCCAAAAGTCAATAGGAAACCGAATACTTCGGTATTTTTCGGGATTACCAAACAAATGGGATTTGGAAACCAATCCCATATCGAAAATTTCGGTATTTTTCGAGATGGGATTCCCAAACTTCAGGATGGTTTTGGTTTGGGATTTTTCAGTTTGGGTTTGAGACTTTTTCGGTTTGGTTTGGGATTTTCCGGAATTTTTTCCAGCCCTACCATGTAAGTGACCAAATAAAAAATAGAAAAATTAAAAACCACATGCCATTGACTAAGTAATTAATTGACACAATTTAAAATATAATACCACAAAAAATTTGGAAAATGTGCAAATTTGTTTCTTGTAAAAATAATTCAAAACAAAAGAATATATATAAATATTGTAGCATATTATCACAACAACATAAGTGGTATAGTGGTTAAGGCGTTAAGGAGTTAAGTGGGAGGGGTTCGAACCCCTCTATGCTCAAAATTGAGACTTCAAAATTTTCAGAAATTTTTGGACTAATATCGCGATATTAGGCGATATTATATCTAATATCGCGATATTATCGATAATATCGCGATATCTTAACGAAAACTCATTGGATACTCATTAAAATATCGCTAACTCAAAAAAACGTATCGGCGATATTTTGGATATTTTCTTCCATGCTTCCACGTACTTATATAAATTTTTGGTCATTTGATTGAATGCATTAAAGAGAATAAACAAAAAATTAATAAGGGTGTGCTATCCACACACTCCATTTTACTTCGCACACATCCCTTGATAATTTCTGTCCGTTGATCTTTTTCAATTCATCTTATTCGATAGCAGAAAATTAAAAAGGTGTGTGAGAAGTAAAATAAGATGTGTGGATATCACACCCCAATTAATAAAGGATGTTGTGAGATGTAAAAAAAGATGTGTGAGACGTAAAAAAAGATGTGTGAATAGCACTACCAAAAATTGTTGTGCATTCTTTTCTCTTGTATGTGATTCCATGATTTTATAAGGAGATTGTTGTTAACTCCATGACACATTATCATGCACTTATTTTTCTCTTATTTGGTTTATTAGAGAGAAGTGCATGATGACTTTGTTTGAATGCATTCCTCTCATCCGAATGTAATGTACATATTTCTTTTAGATCCATAGATCGTTCGATTATAAAGACAATGTAAATTTGCGAATTTCATTCGGATGCATATTATCGGCCTATTGGAATGACGATGTAAATTCACTAAGTTATGTCTGAATTTGCTTTCTGTATTGTTTATTTGGTTATGAAACAATTACTATTGATTTCATGAGTTTTGACACCTTCGAGTGAGATGAAATGCGAACAAATTTCAACTCCTAATAAATAACGAGTCATTTTTTATTACAAGTAAATCAAAACTTGGCATATGTATACAAATACTAGATAGTAATTGAGCAACGAAATTTAAAAAAGAACAATAAATTATATAAGAAAACGTTCATCTACATTCCACCATCCCACATTTTGCAGACATGACATATTTTATCTATATAATTCCGATCAACAAACACCTAGCTATCTGCTTGGGGTTTGGATTCCATCTGGACCCAAATTGTGAAGATCCTATGGATCGTCACATCTTAGTTATTCATAGTGTATCGTGTTGTTAAAAGTCATTTAACTTTTTTATTTAAAATTAAACACAAATACTGCCTGATGAAAAATGGCCGCATGATATATGATAAATGGATAAGATATGAAGATCCCAGAGATGATCCTCTTCCATCTGCTTGAATCATTTTGACTTATTTTTCAATCAGTCAACAGATTTTCTGGAGAATAATATGTACACCATTTCCTGGCCCCACAATCATTTTGTAGGCAGGAGAATGCTTGTATTTTGGAGATAGAGAGAAAGAAAACTTGGAGATAACAAGTGAGAGCACAACCTTCAGTTCAACCATGGCTAAGTTTTTGCCCAAACATGTCCTAGGCCCCAACCCGAATGGGATATAAGCTTGGGGAAACTTGCATGCCTTTGAGACTCCATCGGTGAACCTCTCTGGTTTGAACTCATTTGCATCTGGTCCCCAAATTTCTGTGTCTCTGTGCAATGTTGGGATCAATGTCCATAAGCATACGCCTTTTGGAACGGTCATGTTTCCCACTTGAGTGTCTTCGAGTGCCTCTCTCGACACAAATGCGGCTGGCGGATATAGACGCATGACTTCTTGAATCACCATGGCCATCTGCATGGTCAAACAATCTAACATGTTATGTTTTCAGGTGGACTATTGTTTCAATGTGCAGACAATACTTAGTTGTATTGTCACACTGTCAATTTGGATCGTCAACTTAGTAAGACTTTGTTTGAATGTATAGTGACAACATAGTATGGTATCAGAACATTACTAAACATTGAACATAATTAACTAACATAACGAGCAATGCAAACACCCGTACCGTTTTCAACTGAGGGAGGGAGTTTGCGTCCGGCAGGCCATCCGGGCAAGCTTGAACCAACTCCGCCCTGATTCGGGCTTGCCACTCGGGATGTAAAGCGAGAAGCATCAAACACCAAGAGGCAGCAACAGCTGTGGATTCATGGCCTGCAAAATATATGTTCTTGCAGTTGTCAACTATGAAGCCCTTGGATGAACCTTTCCCTAGGGTTTGGTCATTGATGGCTCCCTCTAGTATTGTCTGCAACAAATCTTTTTGGTCACACGAGCCTTCTCTTTCTTCCACTGCCTCCCAGATCAAAGATTCAATCTCCCTCTCCAAACAGCCTATCTCGTTTGTCTTCTTCAATCCACTGCATTTTTCAACATTTATGAATTATTTTTTCGTGTAGCGACAATCGAATGTAATCTAAACTGCCAACTACGCTCAGATCTGCAGTTTAGTGTACATTGTTAAATAATGGAAAGTTTACGTACCCCAAATTACTAAAGAGGAAGTTTTGCTTGGATATCACTTCTTGAAGACTTCTAAGCTTTTTGAAAATCTCTTTGCCCTTTACGTAAGAGCTTCCAAAACAAGCTCTTGATATAACATCTGCAGAGAAATCTCTCAAGTCCTCATCCACCTGAATCTCCGCTCTCACACTGCCTTGTGCTTCAATGGAGTCCTCCCATTTTCTAAGCAATGTCTGTCCAGACTCCAGCATCAGCCACACCATGCCCTGCCACATTATCTCAATGATAAGTCTGAGTTTACATATTAATCATGGAATAAAACATTTTTTCATTGTTCGAAATTTTGATTCGGAACCGGATTTAATTACCTTGACTTTGTCTGAGAAGAACTCAGGGGCAACAATCTTCCTTTGCTGTGACCAAACAATGCCATTGGACCTCAAAATGCCATTGCCAAGCATGGGTGCAAGTCTCTTGCTTACATAAGAAGGCTTGCCTAAATCCAAACTCATACACTGGTTCATCTCCTTCACTAGCTCTGGGTTGTTCACATACAAATGTTGCCTCATTCCTGTTGAATATGTGTACACTGGACCTGCAAGCATTTCATACTTCATGTCACTACTTTTCTTACCAACAGATAAAAGAGAGATAATAAATTGGAACATCTTTCAACGTTCGAAAGAGAAGTACAGTAAGATAAGAGCTTTTTTGATAATATTTATGCAGGAAACACTTTTGCTTGTAAGTGTTATTGCTGAAACACTATTATTAGCAGCACATCGGAAAATTCATTAAAAATCTGAAATTTCTTCCCGTCATTCCTGACGAAACACTTTTGAATGTTTAACTTTTTCTAACCAAATCATGTTAGAGCATTTCTAGTTATGTTGAAGCGTTTATGGTCATTTGAAAGAACAGATATGAATTGATCATGAGCATATTAATACATGATTTGGAGGAGATGCCCACGTGCCGAAGGAATTGAACAAGGTATAAAGAACAGAAATGAAGCCCATTTTGATCATTCGAGTACTTCAGATATGACCCTCCCATGGTACAACCATTTTAATCATTACTTAATACTCATAAACCTTCATCTAAATCTTCAAACTTTTATAAAATAACTTTTATTTTTTGTTATATTATCAATCATGCCACATCAACAATTTTGGTTGATAATTTTGAGAATAAGAATTTTTATAATCTAATACTATATATTAGATGTGGCCCCCCCGTGTTCTAATCATCCTAAATAAAATAGTAAAATTCTAGTATATTGTATTAAAAATTTGTACAAAATTGTCACTTAAAACTACGGTCTAAAGATATTTCTCTAACATTTATGCAAAAACATATACACAACCCTAAGATGGCTTAGTTTTGACATGCCCTAGTCAAACTCTAACAGGTGTGTATGGAATCCAAGCATCTTAAAAATGGTTTGCATAGGCCAGATTCCGCCAAATCCCATTGACTGAGCGGGACCATTGACTCCCCTCTTCAATCTCCATAATTTTCACAGCAAAAATCAAATTCTTATGAACTCTATTTTCTTCTTAGCTTTATTATATCCATTCATTTGTTTGGATTTATTTCCCTAATAAATTTTCTGTTTTCACGTTTAATAAATAAAAAATTTACAGACATGTGTAGGAGTCATAGCCTTTGTGTTACGTATAAAAATTCATATATATAACATATATAGCAGGCCACAGATAAATGCTTAAAGAACAAACATTGGATTGGATGGGACTATAACAAGCAGAGAAGGATTAATGAATACCGTATTGTTTTCTCCAGTGTTCGAAGTATGGGAAGAGAGTGGAGGTGTAGTCATGGGCTACAAACTCAGCAGCCAGCAGGTTTGGAGGCTTCAACTCTTGCTGTTGTTGGATTTTCTGCATCTCGGGAAGATTCCCATACAGAAAAGAAGGTGCAGGGCCTTTGATGCCTTGCAGTCGGAGATTCCTTCTGACCCTCTCGGATTTTAGCCAAACAGTGCTGTAGAGGTGGAGGAAGAAGCCAACCAGTCCCACGACAGCCATGGAAGAAATTATTCTCAACAGAAGAGACACCTCCATCTCTCTCTCTTTCTCTATCTCTCTCTCTCAGTTTCAGTATGATATATATAGGCTATGAACCAGCAGAAATGTTATTATCAAACGTTTGTCATTTTGAATTATTGAAGTAAATATACTTATATTTATTTTGAATATTATAAAATATGCTAATTGTCTAACAAAAAACTATTACCACAGTCGCTTAGCTCCATACAAGTAAAGATGTATTTATTTCTTTCTTAATTGTAAATCACATTATAAATATTTTATTGAAGCCAAAAAAAGAAAACATGTCAATTCTAGTTTGTGTGCAATGAAGAACGACTTATATATTCAATAAAAAAAAAACGACTTATATATATATAAAGAGTTTAATATTTTTCTATATAGAACTGAAGCATTTACCATTGTATTCGTCTATTTTCTTCACTACAAATGAATGTCTTATTGGTTTTCGATTTGTCTTTTTTTTTTGTTGCAAAAGATGATCTATAAATGATATTCTAAAAGATAGATGGTTCGGATCATTAAAATACATTACGGAGTGAGCCTCACAAAAAATATGTGTTAAAAGTTATGTAAAAAAATTGGTACCAAGGTTCCGCCCCCCTTTTGTTTATTAAGCAAGTGATACCACCCTATCTATTCTAATTAGGATCCACTTTGAAAATAATTTTTGAAGAATGCTAGCTACTTTCCCTATTTACATTTTCTTACTTATTTATTTATAACTCATCACTTGACACGTATATTCTACTAACAAATTGAATTACATAATTCATGTTTTTGAGGTAGAAAGTTAGAGCTAAGATTTTAATATATTAATTATATAATTTAATTTGTTAGTAGAATACACATATCAAGTAATGAGTAGAAAAGATACATAGAGTAAAGCAAATGAAAAAAATAGACACCATTCCTCACAATTTTATACATCATTTTTCTCCTTTTATATACCTAAATTTATTTCCGTCTCTTAATCCTTCTTGATTTTTCTTTGCTTCATTCAAATTTAAATGCAAATAGTAGCCAACTTCTCTGGTCCTTTACTTTGACAGGCAAGATATTGACATATGTACTAAATAATCAATGAGGAAAATTGTATGCAGATTTGATATGTCTGGCATTATTGATATAAAATAGGACTCTGCCCAGTAAATCTGTACTAAATAATCTGTACGTGGAAACACATAAAAGGTTGAAGAGCTTACCATGTTTAAGAGCATGTTTAAGAGGAGGGAAGAGAAGGGAAGAGAAGGGAAGAGAAGGAAAAATACTAAAATGATTCCCTTAGAGTAAGATTTTTTACTATTTAATAGTTTAACGTTAATTTTCATACTAATATTATAAAATGTAAAAACATAAAAGGACTCAAAGTTCACCGAAAAGTTTGCTTTTGAGAAAATCTCTTGAGCATTTATCTTATTAATATGAATGGATTAGCATTATTTGCAAGTCGGTAGGCATGAAGCCCAAAAAGGAGCTGCAAGACAAAGGCACGTTTTAACTCCTTTATCATAATGAATGATCATGTACTTGTTATGCCGATGACAAGATTGATGAAATGGACAAAATCAATTTCGTTGAATTTAATTTTATTAGGGTTAGTCGGCAATCTTATACACTGATGTCCGCAAGTTAAATACGGTGCTGATGACATGCATTTTTACACATATAATAGGATCCAAAATTAAAAAATGGAAGTTTATGTTTTGCTACATATGAAGAGATGTCGTCTCCAAAATAATTTAGCTAAGTTAGTTAGAACAATATACTTTCCTTTTTACATTTGAATTAGAATAATTGAAATTCATGCATGATGAAACAAAATGCTTAGAGCCTGTTACTTGCAACCTCATAAGCAGTTTTCCATTTGTTGAGCCTGATAATGGACAAGGATCCTCTCCTGAGCTAAGGATGAGGATCCTCCTCATCAATAAGTGTGGGCCGTTGGATGAAAATCCAACGGCTTATTCATCCAACGGCTTCAAATAAGGAAGTCCCTTTAAAGTTATAATAATTGTAACCGTTGGATTTTCATCCAACGGCCCACATCCCTTAATAAGGAGGATCCTCATCCTTAGCTCAGAAGAGAATCCTGGTCCCTTATAATGGCACGGGGATCTTGCGAGGGAAAAAGGCCCACGATTTTATTGTAAATGATTTATTATTTGTAAAAATAAAAAAAATAAAAAAAGCATCGATAACATTTTAGTAAAAATGGAGCCCAATTACAAAGTGAAACCTCTCTCACACCAACCATTTTAGAGTCAATCGAGAGTGGGTGAGGTAGAGTCCTATCCCAAAAAAGAAATATTTTTGCTCATCGCTTTAAGGTAGTAGTGATGTCTATCACTCCATAATTACCGTTGGATGAATTTAATTTAATTTATTTGTTACACAAATTTTAAAATTCAAATTAATCCAACGATAATTAATATAGCGGTGAGCAAAAATTACACTCTCCCAAAAATAAACTTCTTCAAATTTTGTTTCAAATTAGCAATAGCACATGCAAGAAAGTAAAAGTATTTGATACTTTATTTGAATCCAATTTTTTAAATTAAAAAACACTTGTATAGTTTTAGGTCTTAAAAATTTATTTGGTATGACTATTTTACAAAATTGAACTCAAGATTAACTTAAAAACATTAAAAATAGTTTTCAAAGTCTTTAAACTTAAAATCCATTTTTTATATTTTCTCTCTTCCCCTCTCACTCCAAATCTCTTTCTCTTTTCTTCTCTCTCTACACATTTCCTTTCTTTTTCTTCTTTCTCACTCCTCTAGTCTGCTCTCTTCATTTTCTATCTTCTTTATCTCTTCCCTCTTTCTTTTTATCTCTTCTGATCCTTTCTCTTTCTTTCTTTCCCTCTCTCTCTCTCGTCCTTCTCCCACTCTTGCGACCTTTCTCTTTGGATTGCTTTTGTTCACTCTAAGTTTTAAGATGTAAAATTTTTAAATCTTATATCAAATAAGTTTTTTAACCTTAAAGAAATTTATTTTTTTAGAAATAATGTTCTTAAGAAATATTTTTTTTAAATTATGAAATTTTTTGAATAAGACACCGAACAGATCATAAACATCTCATCGATATTATCTTAATAAAGTATTTAAAATACATAGACTAAATAATGGATTTTAATCTTGGAATAATAGATGGCGACTCCAAAACTATGTGAATCACACGCTTCGAGTCCCTTCAACAACCATCACTGTTGTAGATGCACGCGGGATGGGCTATAGTAATATGGGAGTGGCAACAGTGAAAGTGGCGATCCCGGGCTCCACCTAAGCTAGCTAGCTAAACCATTGGCGAGCGGAAATAGTGATTTACAAAGGAGGAGGATTTTTTCCCCTCTTAATCTCTTTTCCCTTCTCTTCTATTTGAACAGTCATGGTTAAATCACGTCAACATTTTATATTAATTTTTTTATAAAGATAATAAGATAAAAAATAATGTGTGAGAGAAGGGGAGGGAAAGAGATGATAATAGAATGAGAAAGAATCCTACTCCATTTACAAAACATTAAGGGGTGTAGTCAAACTAAGATTTTAAAGGATTTTAAAAGTGATAAATTTGATAGGATTAAAGAGGATTAAAGACTCTTATAAAATTCATATGGATTTTAAAGAATTTGAATCGATTGTGGTGGATTGTGGGGGAAAGATTTGAAATCCTAGGGGGTGAGGTTGAATTCTTTTTAGTTTTGGTTATACATACTTTTTGCTTTCAAATCCCACAAAATCCACAACTTAATGAAATTCTCATGTATTCTAAAATCCTTTAAAATCTTTTAATTGACTACACCTAGATTTTAATGGATTCTAAAATCTTTTAATTGACTACACCTAGATTTGAATGGATTCTAAAATCCTTTAAAATCTTTTAATTGACTACACTATAATTTTAAAGTCTTTTAAAATCCTCTCAAATCCAAGTTTGACTACACCCATTTAACTACATGAGAAATGCAAGTATAATTAACTTAATTAGTTTCAGAGAAATACTAAAGAGACACTTTTAAAAGTGCGACTCTTTATGGACTTTCTGTTACCTCATTTTTTTGCATAATATTTTATAATGTTAGCATGAGAATTGACGTAAAACTTGGAGGTGTCAGAGAGTCCATAAAAAGTTTTACTTTGAGAAAGTTTCCTTAGTACTTCTCTTAGTTTGATTAGCATTACCCCAAAATTGTCTTAGTTTTTTTTTTAAAACAAAAAGTTTAGGGGAAGGGCATGATATCTTATCTCAAGGACAAGTCATACCACAAGTCTTTTTGAAAACTTACATAAAGATCTTAGCTCCATAATTTTTTTGTTTTTATAAATTGCCCACCACAAAAAAATTGTCTACATCGAAACTCGCTAAAGACTATCTTAATTACTAAAAGAGAAATGTTAAGGAGATTCTCTCAAAAGTGAGACTCTCTATGAACTCTATGTCAATTCGTGTTTTAGCACACTATTTTTTGTAATATTGGCTCGAAAATTGACGTTAAACTGTGAGATGATAGAGAGTTTATGAAGAGTCTAACTTAAAAATAATATCTTAACATTTTTCTTACTAGAAAATAACACATGCGTTGCAATTTGCACACACTCATATGTGAGAAATTGACAAAAGATCTTCGAGGTTCCTAATTACTTTTTAGGACCACTTTATAGTTTATACTTGAGTTATCTCATATATCTAATGGACCACTGATGTGACCAAACTTATCTTGTGAATTGATCTTGTTTGAGAGGCTTTGAAACTATCTTCTTGTTTCCAACTCTCAACTAATTATGCCCTAATCGCACTTGCGGCCGAGATTGTTTGTTATATGAACATACAGAGTGTACCGTTATATTAGCACAACTATAATGACCTAATAGTTCAAATCACTATTATTAATTACGCGAACACATTTTGAATTACTAAATTAACATAATTTAATGATCCATACAGCTATTGCACGAGAAAATTCCTCTCAACATTGTACAATTACGCATATCATTATTATTTTTATCCAATTACTTCTTGGATTACTAAATCAACGTAATTTTGTTAATCTACGGTTCAAACAGTTATTGCCAGCTAATGGCTATTAGTTGTAGGGGACTATTGGAATAGTAGCACAAGTATGATGCTCCAATAATCAGCAATGTTTTTATGCATTATTGAGTACAATAGAGAGGACGAGCCCTTACGCAATGAAAATGTTGTTTTTTTATGACCAAAAGATCATTGGTTTGAGTTGTAGAAATAGTTTATTTATAAAACAAGTTAAAATTATGTACAATAGACGTTCATCTTTCGATCATTGTAAAGCATGGGGCTTTATTAGCTTTTGAGATCGTCTTTTGTTGGATACATGTAGAAAGTAAAGAACAGGAACAGGCGGCCCGCGCCGTCCTTGGAACATAGGATTGCCCCGTGGCTAAACAATGTGTGGGGACTGGGGGTACTCCCTGTTGTCCATCAGACAGGTTAGGGTTCTTCGTTAATCAAATAGTCCTTCACTTTAAGGACAAGAGCCAGCCACGTTCCACTTCATCTCAACAATTTTCAACCATACAACACACACACATGGGCGTAGAGAGGAATGATGGGGATCCACCATCTTAGAGAAATTACAGAATGTGTTCAGTGAACTCAATTGTCAGTTTCACTGGTGAATTGTCGGGTGAATGAACGCGGTTGTAGCTGTTAGATTGACGAGTTCATCTTCTTTTTTGCGTTGTAATTTATCATAAGCAGTTGAGTTTATGTCAGCACGGTAGTTTTAAATGCCAAGTCTGTACATGCTAACCGTCGCTTAAGCTAACACCATTTTACATGCTAGGTTGACGAGTTCATCGTTCTTTAGTGCAATATAATGGCGTGTTTAAGTATCCGTAATTGGAATGAGAATGTGGAATTGAATTCAAATTACGGAATACTCCGGTGTTTACTAAACATGGAGGAATAAAAAAAGCAGTGGGACCCACACAAATTTTGGAATTCAATTCCTTGTATTGGTTCCTAAATATAGATGGTAATCTCATTCCTGATTATTTGGGTAATCGGAATGACACTTTTGTTCCCTTTATACCCTCACTTACTTTTTTTATTTCCAAGACTATCCTTTATAAACCCATTAAAGTATATAAAATATTTGATTTGGGACAAGGGCATTTTAGTAATCATACTGGTTTATATTCCGATTCTGCTAAATTAGTAAACAGCTTTATGGAATTCTATTCCGATTCCAGAACATTTAAATAAACAGCTTTAACAGAAATCTGATTCTGATTTCTCCTCATTCCAACTCCTTAATTCAATTTATCCTCAATTCAATTCTCGCTCAATTCAATTCCTCATATTTTCATTACCGTTACGTAAACGCGCCATAAGTTCGTCATAATCTATTGCATTTTGTCTAACACAACAGTTTAAACAATCACTTTTGCACGGTAGTTCTTAAGTAAGAACATAATTGTAGCCGTTAGATTGATGAGTTCATCATTATCTAACCATCCATTCGTGTTGGACTGTATGGTTCAATAATTGGTTACACCAAGACAGAAAGAGATCTCTTGGTTGGATAAAGTGGTGATACTATCTTGTTACTTCCAAGAAGAGAGAACAAAATACTAAATAACGTTATACTGTATTCATGTTGTACCAAACAAATCATTCTTTGCCATTTCCATACATGCAATTTCAAAGTGCCGTTTGGAATTTAGGTATAATGCATGACACTACAAGATACTTACGCATTTTTTGAAACCGTCATTAGAAGAAAGCATTTTCAGATAATCAAAAAGTGTTTTGTCGCGATATGTAAGAAAATAAAAAAGTGCTTCTAAATTATAAAAGAATTTATTTGTGCTTGCTAAAGAAATAACTCTTCTTTAGAAGTCACTTGGAATTTTAAGAAAACATTTGTTGCTCTTCCAATAAATATGTTTCTAACAAATCACTTACGAGCATTAGTAGTTCTTACACAAACACTTGCACCATGTTAGAGATTACAGACTCGTTTGTAATTACTTTTAAAATGATTGAAACCTCTCTTAGTGAAAATATTTTTTGAATCAATTTTTATAAAAATGCAAGTAAATCTTGTAAAAACACTTGAAGTACTTTTGAAACCCAAAAACATTTTCATCTCAACATGCTTTCAGTCATTTTAAAAGTACTTCCAAGCGAGCCCTACTTATAGAAGAGCTAAAGCATCTTATGGAAACCAAAAATGCTTCTACCTCCATTTGGAAGAAAACTTGGAAGAGCTTATGAATCATAAAAATACAATTTCTGGAGTAGCACTTGCCATGTGCTTCTTTCATTGAAGCACTAAAGACCAAAAAACCAAATTCACAGTTTGGGCTTTAAACCGGGCTTCCAAATTACAATTGGGCATCATGATAACCATCCGAAACCCAACAATGTTGGTCTAAACACTTGGATGGGCTCGTTCTGATCCAATATTTGATATAAAAGCCCACCAAACCGCCGTCGGTAATTGCCGTCTACTTTTCCAAAAAGAGAGATTTTTGAAAATGGATCAGAGCAAGACACACTGAGCATCCACAATCCGACAAACAAAAATCTCCCTCTCCGTCGCAGAGCTCGACCTCCGAGTGCTCCGCTTACAGAGAGGGATAGAGGGAGACGACGCCGTTTTGTCTCTGAAATTAGGGTTGTGTGTGTGTGTGTGTGTGTGTGTGTGTGTGTGGGTGTCTCTGCAGCTAAAGCCCTAGATTTTTTGTTTATTCTCCTCCCGAATTTGCTTTCCTTGAGTTTTTAGGGTTTATGCGATGCTGCAAAAGATAAAAAATTGGGTAATTAGAGAGGAATTGGAGGAGTAGATATGTGTTACTCTCTGGTTCTGGGTTTGAAGTGAGTTTACTGGGGTTTTTCTGTGAGAGAAATTGATGGAAGGGGGAAGGAGAATCTCGGCGAGTCCTCGGCCTTGCAACGGTAGGAGAGTGGTGGCGAAGAAACGACCTCGTATTGGTGGGGTTGATGGGTTCGTCAACAGCGTTAAGAAGCTTCAGAGGCGCGAAATCAGCTCCAAGCGCGACCGTGCTTTCACTATGAGCGATGCCCAAGAGAGGTTTCGCAATATTCGCCTCCAGGTACTCTTTCTATCTTTGATGCCTTTTTACCTGTTATGCTTGGTTCGATGGTTTTCATTTAATTCGAAAACCAAAACTAAGTAATGGGTTTTTGTTGATAAGTTATTAGGATGTTAGATCCTCTCACAAAACTTGAAAAAAGGGGGGTTTGCTATGAATTTTTTGCATTTGTAGCTTAATTTTGATTGATCTTTCTGTTAGCTGTTAAGAAATGGATTTACTTTGTCAAGTTCCCTAGCAGAAAATCCTTCCTATGGCATTCAATCAACATAAACGTACTTATGCTTCTGTATTCGTGTGTGTGAATGTTTTAGTTAATACTTCCTGATTAGTTTGGGCAAATGCATCTTTTATTCATGTGAGGTTCTTACCATCAAATTTGTAGTGCCACGAGTAGTTGTTCTGGGTCGATGTCGTGTTACTAATGCCAACACTTGAAAGCATGCTGTATAAAGAAGTACCACGATGCAGTAAGGAAGTTTTGAGTTTCAAGATTGGTGATTTGAATTTGTGCTGTCTAGTTGTCTCATGTTATTGTGTACACATGCATTTGAAATATGAGTGGAATTTTTTATTTTTTTACTTGCGGTGTTAGTGTGTGTCCGCAAAACCTAATTTCTGCTTGTCATGATATTTGGATGCATAGGATGAATATGATACGCATGATCCGAAAGGTCATTGTGCCATGGTTCTGCCTTTCCTGCGAAAGAGGTCCAAAATTATTGAAATTGTAGCAGCACGTGACATTGTGTTTGCCCTCGCACAGTCTGGTGTTTGTGCAGCATTTAGCCGAGGTAGTAGCTGTATTAGCTGTATTTCTGATCTTATATTGCATGCACTAGTCTTGTAACCTATAAATGTTTGAAAAAAAGGGAATATGTAATGTTTATATTGTTGTATGCAGAAACCAACCAGAGAATATGCTTTCTGAATGTCAGTCCTGATGAAGTGATAAGAAGCTTGTTTTACAATAAAAACAATGACTCACTTATCACTGTCTCGGTTTATGCTTCAGACAACTTCAGTTCTTTGAAATGCCGAAGCACAAGGATTGAGTAAGTAAAATTTCTCCACGCTCCCCCCTTCCTTCTAGATACACAGAAAAGGAAAGGAAGTTCAAAAGAAATGACAGTGTAGTTGTCCCAATTTACTTCCCTCTTCTCTTATTTCTTTCTGAATATTCTGTCAAATTGTATGATCCAGATACATACGAAGGGGTAAACCAGATGCTGGATTTGCTCTTTTTGAATCCGAGTCACTGAAATGGCCTGGTTTTGTAGAGTTCGATGATGTAAATGGGAAGGTTCTTACTTATTCTGCACAGGATAGGTAAAATATTCTGTCTTATCGGTCTTTGTTTTTAATACACTATTGTCTTCTTGATTTGATTTACCTTCCTTATGCTTCTATATTGTTACCAGTATATACAAGGTGTTTGATCTGAAAAACTATACAATGTTGTACTCCATATCGGATAAGCATGTCCAAGAGATTAAGATCAGGTAAGCTTAGTTCGGACGCCTCTTCCTTCTTAAACATGTCTCTGTGTGTGGCCACACACTCGCACTAGTGGTGGTTTATGCGTTTGGTACTCCTTTTGTTATTGCTTAGTGGACATTTATGTTGCTTCTGTTTTCCAATTTTTCTTTTGTTTCTGTTACAGTCCTGGGATCATGCTGTTGATTTTTACTAAAGCTAGCAGTCATGTTCCTCTTAAGATTCTGTCTATAGAGGATGGTACTGTTCTCAAATCCTTTAACCATCTCCTTCATCGGAATAAGAAGGTGGATTTCATCGAACAGTTCAACGAGAAGCTTCTTGTAAAGCAAGAAAATGAGAACCTTCAAATTCTTGATGTGAGGACTTTCTTGATATCTTGCAGAAGTACTATAATCTATTCATTTGGATTTACACGTCTGACTGCTATCATCTGTAGGTTCGCAATTTTGAGATGACAGAAGTAAGCAGAACTCAATTCATGACCCCATCAGCCTTCATATTTCTATATGAGAATCAGTTATTCTTGACGTTTCGGAATCGAACAGTGGCTGTTTGGAACTTTAGAGGAGAACTTGTGACTTCATTTGAGGATCATCTTTTGTGGCATCCCGACTGCAATACCAATAACATATATATTACTAGTGACCAGGATCTTATTATTTCTTACTGCAAGGCTGATTCTGATGATCCATTGTCGGAAGGAAATGGTAAAGTTGTTTTTTGCCTTACTACCACTATCTGATCTGATCTTTGACTATCCACCACTGGATCACCATTGGAGATCTAATTGGATGGAGGGTCCATTACGTCTTTGAATCTCTAACGCTGTTTAAATCTCTTTTGCAGCCGGATCCATCAATATCAGCAATATCTTGACTGGAAAATGCCTTGCTAAGATAAGAGCTACCAACAACGCTGAAAAAGAATGCATTTGTAGTGGTGAGGCTTGTGGCAGCAGTTGCAATTCAAAGAAGCGGTCCCTTTCCTCCCGAATTAGGAGTACAGTTGCAGAAGCCTTGGAAGACATTACTGCCCTCTTCTACGACGAAGAGCGCAACGAGATCTACACGGGCAATAGGCTCGGTCTAGTTCACGTATGGTCTAACTAATAGTTTCTCCAAGTTTATTCTCCATGTCCATTAGATTCTTTCTTGGTCATCTAGATGTTTGATTTGATCTCGCTGCCCCCCACCGCAACAACTCCCTAGAACTGTACCATTAATTCCCTCTTGTACCCTTAATCCCTTTGTTTTACCTTAAATCCGATTTCTTTCCTCGTGTCTGTTGAGCTTGAGAACTTCTTGTACCATTAGTCTCTTCGTTTTACCTGAATTCCGATTTCTTTCATGGTGGTGTAATATAAATGTAGAATTGAGTTTGCCTCGGTCCTTTGGACGCTCTTTTTATCTAATTTTTGGCACTCTTTTAACTCTACTTTCCTTTTGATTTGAAAAGTACCATGAGTGATTTTTTAGAGTAGAAATGTTCTTAACGTTAAAAGTGAACAGTATCAGAAGTGTTTCGTTAAGGATCTTTACTATAAATGGAGCTGGAAATGTTAGGAAGTGGAATTGGTGTGACCACACGAACATGGCGCAGCTAGCTCACTTTTTCCTACTTTTTCTGAGAGGGATAGGCTTTGTGTTGAGAAAGTGGAGTTGGTGTGAAAACTTTACATGGATTAGAAGGCTCGCAATAACCAATCAAGCGTCATATGGAAATACCAAGGCATGTGTATGAGTGGATCGGCAGCTTTACGATTTGCCAACCGAAGGTCCCTTTGAGAGGCTCGTGCTACTTCTGCAGCACCACCACTCATTTACAACAAGATATATGGTCCCGTTTGCGATTACTTTTGTAGAAGCACTTCCAAGCAGCTTTTGATGAAAGCATGTTGATATTTTACAAAAACTCGATTATTTTTTATAAACACTTGAAAATGTTTTTTGAAGGTGTCAGACCTGTTTGAAAGTGCTTCTCTAATAATATTTTTGTTCATAAGTGATTCGAGTGATAACGCGTTTATTAAAAGAATATTTTATAAAAATGTAAATACTTTATGGATAAGCGCCTAACACATAAATCAATTCAAGTATTTTTTACAACCGAAAATACTTCTTTTTTTCATGTCAAACATCGTCAAAAATGTTTCTGGTAGTTTAAGTTTATGAACTCTTTTGAAAGTGCTTTTAAAATGACTAGTAGTTTTTTTAGAAAGTGTTTTTGGGTTCCAAAAGTATTTTAGTGAAATGTTTGTAGGCCCCAAAAATATTTGAAGTGCTTCATAGAAGAAGCACATAAACCCGTTATATGCTTCACTTTAAGTGCTTTTCAAGAATTAACTATCATTTTTACTAAGAATTGATTTAAAAAATATTTTCATTAAAAACGCTTTCTGTCATTTTAAAAATAATTTTAAAAGTAATTTCAAAGAGTACTTAATTATTTTAAAAACACCTCTAAATAATTTGGTTGTGGCAATTAATATTTTTGTTCAATAACACTTTTAAATTTTTATGTCCAAACAGTGGTGGCCCTATGTACGTGTCTTCTTCGTGCCGGCTGTTGTGCGTGACAACATATGCAACATTTTTCAAGAGGTGATAACAATACAGGACGAGAGAGAATTCGAGTTGTTAGTGACATGGGAAACGGAGTCGTTTCGTCTTGTATGTTGGATCTTAATTGCAGCAAATCGAATTCTGAAAGATTGCTTTCCTTTTGGAAACAAGTTCCTCTCTTTATTCTTGTCCTTGAATTTTCTAATCAACACGACACGAGCTGCATGTGAAATTGGGAATAACAAACCAAACGGCGGTCGCTTTTGGAATTTCCAACCCCAAAACATGGAAAGAAAAAGTTAAAAATAAATTAAATTAAATAAAACAATTACATTACTTGATTTTCACCTTTTTTTTTTTTTTTTTGAGAAATACTCGATTTTCACTTTGATTCTTTGTGATCTTGTTAATTATTACATTTTCATTAAATACTGTTTAGTTTGGGTTTGAAATCAAAGTCCTAATCATAAATAAACAGATAAATCAATTTAATACATGGAATCCAATGGGGGTAAAGTAATATGCAACTACCACCATGCCATTTAATTTTCTTTTAACAATTTTAGACATGCAGCGGCATTTGGTAGATTGGATGAGATATGTTGTAATCAATTAAAATTGATTTGAGTTATGTTATTTGTTGTGTGAAATGTGAGATGGAAATGAATGAACATGATGAGTTTCGAGTTCAAAATAGAGTGAGTTATCTAACATATTCTTATACTTAAGTTACAAGTCACTGCCAATCTAATCCTATCTCTAAGGCTGAACCACATTCAGCCCATCAAACGGGGCCGTAGGACTTCGCTTGCTAAATAAACAAGACTACAAGACTAAAAATGAGTACTCCTATCTGAATCATATCTACAAATCACATGATTCACATCTCGTTTTCAATATATACGTAGTTCACATCTCTTTAAGTATTAAACAAATTTACGTGGCACAACCGGTGTTTGTGTCAATGATGCAACGATATATGAAAAGAAAGTTATACATGTCAATCGTATCTGTGATATCGAACGTCTCAATGACATTGACAATAAACGCATGTCAAATGGAAGATAAACTCTTTCAAAAAATCGATATGTGTTATAAGTTATAACACAAGTAGAAAGACATCAAAAAACATATTCCCCCTCTACTTATATGATGACAAGTGAAATACCGACTTTGAATACCAAGTACTTGAAAAATCTGTCGGCACAAAAGTGCTACAACTAACATTATTCTCAAAAAAAAAACAAACATGCTAACATTTATGTATCACACGTTGTGTCTGTGTTAATGATGCAACAATATATGATAAGAAAGTTATACATATCAATCGTATCAGTGATATCAAACGTTTTAATGACAGTAAACATGTGTTATGAAAGCTAAACTCTTTCAAAAAACATATCATCTCACTACTTATACGATGAGACGTGAAATACCGACTTTGAATACCCAGTACATGAAAAAATCTGTCGGCACGAAAGTGCCACAACTAACATTATTCTCAGAAAAAAATCAAACATGCTAGCAATTGAAATGAAAGTGACTAAAGTGGAAAAAGTAAAGTTAAGGAAGGAAAAAAGCCCGCAGGAAAACGAAGGTGGAGGGAGAGCGTGAGAGGTACGCGAGCGGAGGACAAGTGGTACCATCCAATTCCAATCCGCCACAAATATGCGTTGGATTTTTGGTTCAACAAGCAACAGCAATCATGGCGGTGTCTTTATTTCTACAAGTCTTGTGCGTTGCATTGCAGCTGCGAGCTGGCTACCTACACTGAGAGAGAGTGTGAAAGAGACGACTGGGAGATTCAGACGCTCCTCCTCCTCCTCCTCCTCCTGCATTCGCCGTTTGAGCTCACAGTCTCTCACTCGCGGTCCTGCCCGCTCTCGGATCTCTCAGCCTGAAAGGTAGACATTGGCTGTTATGTTTTGCAGTTACTATTTTAGTTTTCGATTTCGATTTTTTTTGAATTTTTGGTTTGATTTGGTTTCGACATCAATGAAGTGCGGATGAAATGAATTGAATCGGATTTATTTGATATTGCGATGTATTGTTCTTGAGATGTTTGGTGGGATTAGGAGTGATTGGTTTGGTTTGTGAGTTTTCTAGATCTGCATTTCAACTGCGGAAATTTATAGTATATGAAATGAAATGCTCAAGTTTCAGCTGAGTTTCGATCGAAAAAGAAATATGTTTCAAGTGAATTTTGGTATTTTTGAGCAATGGTTTTGATATGGAGAAGCAATGTACGACTGTGATTGCATTTCTCAGTCTGAGAAGGATATTTTCATTGTGTTTTTATTCCTTTTCAAGTACAATTAGTTTGAATTTTGGGTTGTCGGTGCGCCTACGCCTTACCAGAATCTGCACTTGTGCAGCATAAAAATTTCTACTTTTTAGCAGCCTCGGCACACACTCTCTTTGTCTCTGCTCAGTTGAAAATGGAGGCGGAAATTGATGCTGGTACACCCTTGGACTACGCTGAATTTCAGATTTTTCCGTCCCAGAACAGGTTAGGTTCTCGCCTTTCGGTAAATTTAATTCTTTTAAGGGTATATTTTTGCTCTTCGGTTCTATTGGATCATAAAAATTTATTCTTTCTGTATATACTAGTGCGTTATCAAAATTACAACAAACTTTACAAAACCTTTGATCTTGACTTTAACTAGAATGGGTTTGTGGAGATATGATTCGATGAAAAATTCAAAATGTCCATGAAAGTGATTCCTTTTATTTGTGGTTTGCTTCACTAATGTGTTTGAGGATGGTCTAGGTATGAGGCGCTTGTTTCCAGTGACGGAGAAGTAGAAAAGTTAGCAGGCGGGGCACTTGAACCGTTGTTGCCACATTTTCCGGAAGTAAATGAATTGCATTGCAAGGGATCAAATGCTAACCTCACACTCCGACTTCCTAAAAGCCTGCATGGTGCTGCCTGGTTCACGAAATCAACTTTAACCAGGTTTTAAACACTCTAATGTTTAGTTTTTCTTGTTTCTTTATCTTCAGTTTAATTATCCATTTTATTTCCTGATACACATTGTTTTGCTTCATCACAGATTCCTGCAAATTACTGGTTCACCAGAAGTAATGCATACTGTTACTGCTACTGAAAAAGAAATATCTCAATTGGAAGACGCCAAAAAGTTTCATGTTTCTTTATATGGCCAGGTCCCTTCTCCCGTCTTTCAAGATTGATGTTTGAATGTGTACGGTTTAATAACTATTCTGTTATCCGGCAACTAATGTGTGATTTTATCAACAGTCTGAAGCTGAGATTGCACCATCAGATGCTTCGAAGTATGTCCTTTTAATTCTTCATTTAAGATTTCGTTTGAGTTGCATCAGCATGACGCTATAGGTATTTGTGCTGTCAGGAACGAACTTTTGCGGGCTCTGGACTTGAGGCTTACAGCATTAAGAAGGGAATTAACTACTGCTATTGAAAAGGCTTCTCATTCCTCATTCAACTCTAAGGAGATTTCAAATTTAGCAATTTTTTCTCAACATTTTGGAACAACAGATTTCAGGTAAGGTAGTCACTTAGATTAATAGAAAGGGTTAGTTGCTCTGAAAGAGTCCGTTGTTTGAAGATTTATCTGCTGAATGTTCTTACAAAGGCAGTATCATGATGAAAACACAGGAATACTCTGTTCAAGATTTTAGAACAGTATCAACAAGGCAAGAGCAATGATCCTCAAAATGATGACAAGTCGGGTAATTTTGGAGATGACAATGTTGAGACGGATGGGAGTGCTCAGATATCCAAGCCGATGAATTTCGCTACGCCAGTAAAATATAGTGTTTCACCTGCAAAAGCTGCCCAGGTTGAGCGACAGAGTTCAACCGAAAGCGGGGAGTCTTCTGAGTCAAGTGACGAGGAGCGAACATCTGCAGAAAGAAGTCGGAGTCTTATGAGAAGTGCCGCACCTAGAAGGTCAGCATCTCCAATGCGGAGGATTCAAATAGGAAGAACTGGGTCACGCAGAGCTGCTGCATTAACTATTAAGAGCCTCAATTACTTTCCTTCTAGGGAAAAGCCTTTTTCAGAAGAGGGTGAACCTGAACACTCAAACAAGAAATCTGAGAGCAATGCACGAAGGATGAGTGTTCAAGATGCAATTAGTCTTTTCGAAAGCAAACAAAGAGATCAAGCTGCTGCCGATGCTCAAAAAAGGAGCTCGTTAACAAATATGTCTGTGAGTACAAATAAAGCTGTATTAAGAAGATGGAGCTCGGGTTTGGGGGAAACTTCTACCCATAGTCAATCTGAAATTGCCTCTGGTGACAGTGGTCCAGTGACTTCCAATGATATAAAGAATGGTGAGGCGCCAACATCTTCAGAAGAAATGAAACCAGAGCCTGATCTTTTAGCCACAGATCAAAATACTATTGAAGCTCCTAAACAGGCAGTTAACGAAGGAAGATTTGAGAAAAATTTATCTAGTCCAATTGATACTGAAGCAGACTCTACTATAACTCTGGGAGAGAAAAGTAATCGAAAACCAATAGCTTCAATGGAATGGAGTCAAGAAAGGGAAGCAGAATTGAACCAAATGCTGATGAAAATGATGGAAACTAAACCTGTTAAGCCTGTGAAGCCTGTTAAATCTACAAAGCCTCAAGCTACCAGAAATCAAAGCCTTCCTTCTGAACAGAGAGGTGGCTTTTATGACCACTACAAGGAGAAGAGAGATGAAAAACTACGAGGTGAGAATTCTAGAAAACGAGCAGAGAAAGAAGCACAATTTAAAGCAATGCAGCGAATTCTTGATGAAAGGAAAGCCGAAATGTCCTCTACAAAGGCGAATGATATTGATAAAAAACGTGCTACGCAGAAGCCCCAAAAATCAGTTGGAAAAGTATCTCAACCTGCAAATCCTAGAAAGGAAAATGCAAAGCCTTCTGTTACAAAGAAGGCTTCACCTAGAACATCACCAATGCCTGCTACACGCAAGTCGTGGCCATCAACACCAACACCAAGAGCCACAGGGGCATCGCCAGCTAGAACTCCTGTTGCGGTTACCAGCACTACCCCGACCCGTCAAAAACCCAAGCCAACACCACCCAGCGCTAAAGTGGAAAGACCCCCACAGCGACAGAAGAATGTGAAGGAATCTGTGATTACTAATGATAGAAGCTCGAAGGGAGTAAATGAGAAGCAGCAGCAAGCAGTGAAAAAGAGTGGTAAAACAACAAAACCTAAAGTAGTGACAACCTCTGGTGATTATTCTGATATAATTCCAGCAAAGCACAACAAGGTGACCAAGAAAAGCAGTGTAGTGCCAGTGGAATCAAAACCATTTCTTCGGAAGGGTACTCGAACGAGCCCTGGTGTTGGTCCTGTCGTTAACAAGACAAGAACTTCTCCTCAATCGGAGGAATCTTTGGGAAACAACACAAATATTATTGAAACTCAAGAGGATGAGGTGATTGGTAGCGCTTCTGATCCTGTGAGTCAGCATCAAGAGCCAGATATTGTGTCAATCAGCCTTTCAAATGATGCTGTGGAACCAGAAGCTCTGGTAAATGATAGCCTGATGTGTAGTGAGACACAGCATGTTGACCCAGTTTCTCCTGATCGTAATGATGACTTAAAAAATGTTGCAGAATCGTCAATGCAAGTTCAAGCTGAAGAAGAATCAACCATCTCCCCAAGTGCTTGGGTGGAAATAGAGGAGCATCAGGACATGTCTCCATGTAACAACGACTCATCTCAAGTAACCACTTCAGCCAATGTTGCACCAGCTGGACTGTCAAGTCCTCGTGTCCGCCATTCTTTGTCCCAGATGCTGCAAGAGGAAAGTAATGAACCAGATAATATTGAGTGGGGAAATACTGAAAATCCTCCTGCTATTGTGTTCCAAAAGGATGCACCAAAAGGACTGAAGAGGCTCTTAAAATTTGCTCGGAAGAGCAAGGGAGATGCCAATTCGACTGGTTGGTCTAGTCCGTCGGTTTTCTCTGAAGGAGAGGATGATGCTGACAGTGTACTCAGAAAGTCTTCGCTTCATACAAAGAAGTATGAACCGTACTCTAGTAAGTTTCCTGCTTTCGTTAGAATTTAGTCATGCCCTTGTGTATTTTTTCTTTTGCTCCTTTCCTCCCTCCCTCGCTAACCCTTGCTTTAATTTGTTGTGAAAGCAGATAGTTGACAAAAGAAGATTGTATTTCATATTGTAGTAGAGAAAAGTTAGATGGTCGGATGTTCATTTTTCCCTCATGCTAATAATCATTTTGGATTTGTGCATGCAGCTCAATCAAATATTAGCAGATTTGACGGGCAGAGTTCACATAAGTCACAAGAGAACCGGGATGCAGCTGCAGGACCTGCAACTAAAGGTTGTCTTTCCACGTGACTAGTACACAGTATCGTTTTCTATGATTTTTTATTTTCCTGCAAAGTTTTTCTACACCTGCGTACAGAATTTCAACGCGCCATTTCTAATTTGCTTGATTAAGATTCCAATACTCTACTATCTGTGTTTCAGCTGCAACAAGGTCATTCTTCTCTCTTTCAGCATTTAGGGGCAGCAAACCAAATGAGATGAAGTTTCGCTAATCCTAGAGGCTCGTAGAGTACTGGAGTCAGATTCTGCAAAACTTTCTATTCTTCCTTCACTGTCGTCGTAGCATGCATGATGCATTCATCCACACGCAAAGACGATGGACCGTCCCTATACTTCTGGCATTTCTTTTTTCTTCTTTCCTGTCGTAAAACTTTGTTTCCGGGTCTTTTGTACATGCAATATATGCCCTTGTTCTGTACCTCTCAAAGATTTAAGCAGACCTCTGTTCTTAACCCTTATGCTTAGGATGTCAAGCAATTACAGATCGGTACATGTCGAGTCGAGTTGATTTTATTTATTCTAGGAACAAAGTTGCTTCATAACGTATCCAGTTTCAAGTCTGTAAACTTTGCATCAATACGAATGCTTTGTGACAGAGAATGCCTCTAAATAACATAGGAATATGCTAACTCCGTCGTCACCATTTTGCTTGCTCCACGAGCAATTCAAAGCTGCATAGCAATTGGGTTTTCTTGTAGAAGAGAGAGAGGTGTCACGTGAATTAGTACGAAGAAGAAAGAGAAGAGAGAGAGAGAGAAGTAATGCCAAGAAGGGGAGAGAGGAGAGAGAACAAAAGAAAGATCCATGGGGTTAAATTGTAAATGAAAAATAAATAAAAATACAGCCACGAAATCATGTGAATAATGTGAGTTTGCTGATAATTAATTAATAGGATGCACCGAAAGGACTGAAGAAAGTAACGAACCAGATAATATTTTCATTTACAATTTAATGACATGGGAATTGAATGACATGGGATTATTTCTCATTTCCCATAGATCTTTCTTTTATTAATTAATTATCACACATTTCCCATGTCATTCAATTTACTTTTGCTGAATGAAGAGTTACTTGTTCAGAAAATAAATCTTTTAATTTTATATTGGATTATTTTTTGTATTTTGTATTTTTTAAGAAAACCTCGACGGTACGAGGGGTATTTTATTGATAACGAAAAGAAAAGTTACACCTAGTCAGGGGGGACATAAACCTTACCCCTCATAATGCCTAGAAAAGGAAAAAAAAACAACATTGAGTAAGAAGGGGGGACATAAACCTTACCCTTCTAGAAACGAAAACAAAAACAATACAAGGAAGGGGGGACATTAAACCTAACCCTTCTAAAGCCAAACCTGAAAGAAAAATACAATGAAAGAAGAGGATAAAATTTGACAAAATCATACAACACAACCATACTGGCATATTCGTCACAGCAGAGAAAATGCCAACAGACTTACTCAAAGTACAACACAAAGCTAAACATATTCAACAATTACATGATACATTTTAAGCACTATCCTATTCAGCAACTGTGAAAGAAGAATGCTCCATGGCATGTTTACCAGCAAAGAACCAAGCACAATCCAAAACCCCGTGAAGAATCCAACTCCCAAGCCCACGTAGAACCACTTGTCTTCGAGTAAACGGTATCCTCCTCCTCCGTCTTGCTCAACTGTTGGTGGCGGCATCCCCCCATTTGCGCTGCAATTCTTGTTGAGTGGAGCTCCGCATAGTTCGTTGCCGACGAAGCTAGACTGATCAAGGCTCTGCAGCTGAGTGCTTTCCGGAATTCGTCCCCTCAAATTGTTGTAGGACAAGTTTAAGTGACTCAGAAATGCCAAATTCTTCATGCTTGGAGGAATTTCACCATCAAGTTGGTTCATGGAAAAATCGAGAGATTCTAACTGTGCCATATTACCAATCTTTGAAGGAATTCTTCCGGTGAAGCGATTATTCGATAAATTGAGTGACTGCAATGTGAGGAGGCCGGTAAGTTCTTCAGGAATCTCTCCATACATAAAGTTGCATGAAAGATCCATGCTCTTTACAAATTTAAGATTCTTGGTATATTCCAGTTCTTTCCCTTTCGTTACCAAGACTGCATAATCTGGAATCGTAAAACCCTCATCAGAAACACCAGTGACATACTGTGGAAACCAAAATGATCCTGACAAATCAGCCATGGCGCTCAAATTGTGGAAGCATCTCGGTAACCTTCCAGAGAGTTTATTACGTGCAAGGTCCAATATCCGGAGACTTTTCAAATAACAAATTTCAGAAGGAATGTCTCCTTCAAACTCATTCGAACGAAGGTTAAGAATCTTCAACTTTGAAAGGCTTGTACCCATCCATATCGGTATGCTTCCGACAAACCCATTTCCACCAAGGTCAACAACTGACAAACTGGTACAGTTTTGTAGGGAATGTGGCAATTCTCCGTACAGGTGATTATTGCGCAAGTGCAGCGATCTCAGATCTTGCAAGTATCCCATGGACATTGGGACATTCCCACTTAGGTTGTTGTTTTCTAAATTTAGGAATAACAAGTGCTGCCAACTCATCCAACAATCGGGTACTTTTCCAGTGAGAGAATTGTTCCCGAGAAAAAGAAAAATAAGTCGTTTTGGTTCATCCGGCCTATCACAGAAGAAGTGGGAAACAGATCCAGAAAATGATGAATTGGAAAGATCTAGCCAAAACAATAATGAGGTGGCAACAATGGGCAATACACCAGTGAATTGGTTAGAACCAAGATCAACTAATGAATTACGATCAGCAACTATATTTTGAATCTCACCGTACAATTGATTGTGAGAGAGATTTAGATAACCTAACTGGGAAGTTAAGTTCCAAAACCAAGTTGGAACAGTACTTGAAATTCCTGTACCAGATAAGCTCAGATATTTTAATTGCGGTTGTGTCTGAAGCCACATTGGCCATTCAGGTCCCAGATGCCATGAATCCAATTGCAAACTTTCAAGTTGAAAAGGAGGAACCCAATCTCGACTAGTTTTCAGAGTCAATGAGTTTCCATTTGCATTGAAATACTTCAATTTTGTAAGGTTACTAAAAGAAACTTCCGACACCACACCTTCGAACAAATTATAAGATATATCCAAATCCGTTAGCATTTTGAGTTGACCAACAACTTCTGTGAAAGTTCCATTAAACTGATTTATAGATATATCCAATTTTTCTAAGCTTGACAGATTTCCTAGTGATATTGGAATGGGACCTGATATATTAGTATACCTCAACGACAATGACTTTATTCCATCTGGACCACATCTGGACAAACTTTCAAAGATTTCGGATGGTCTTCGAACCGTGAAATGGTTCTCTGACAAATCAACAACTTTCAACTTACAAAGATGTCCCAAGGAATTTGGGATTTTCCCTTCCAACAGATTATTATCTAAGAGAAGATTGACAAGGGATGTCATGTTTCCAATGGAACTCGATATTTCACCACGTAAGTCATTGTTAAAAAGAAGTAAGGACTCAAGATTGTTCAAGCTATACAACCATTCAGGTATGGTAGAATAGAATTCGTTCCACCCGAGATTAAGAGCTTTAAGACCAGTCATATTCTGAATACTGCTTGGAAGTTGTCCTGTAAGATGATTGTTTTCTAGACTCAAGGCAAGGTCTTTTTGGTTAAACAGCCATTTGGGAATCAGATCAAGACTAATAAAATTGGATGACAAATCAATTTCCCTCAAAGATGTGATATTCTGTGAAATGCTAGGAATTGGACCTTGGAAACCACAACCACTAAGATGAAGAGAAACTAGATTTTTAAGACTGAAAACCCACCTCGACATCAAAGAATTCAAAAGGTTTCCAGAAAGATCAAGGACGACCAGGGAAGTAAAATTTGCGGTGGGTAGATGGGGAATTTGATCAAGTTGACAATCAGACATATGTAACTCTACCAAAGAAGGGAGCATGTTTGTAACTTGCAACCAGTCAGATGCTTTGCTAAGATTTACCCAACTCAAGTCCAAGTGTTTCAGCAGAGAAAGACCAGAAATCCACTGAAGGTTCTCTACCTTCAGAGTGGATCTATAGAAATTAAAGGAACTATTGAGATTGAGATAGCGTAGACTGGAGAGATTTCCCAGTTTATGAGGAATTATTCCATAAAACTTTGATTGTCCAAGATTAAGGTGTGTTAAACTTGTCATAGAACCAAAGAAACTAGGAATTTGTGTTGTACTGAAATTATTGTAACTCAAGTCCAAGTAGTTGAGATGCTTTAAACTGAGCAAAGAAGGATTTATCTTACCACCGAAGGAAGATTTGAAACCCAAATGACGGTCGGTATTATTAAGGTGCAGCTCGTGGATGTGGCCGGTTATGTGATCACAGACAACTCTTGTCCAACTGCAACAGTCTGAATCTTCTTCTGCAACCCACGATGCAAGCCGATTGGCAGGGTCCTTGAGATCTTGCTTGAACATCAGAAGTGCTTGTCTTTCACTTTCTTTGCAAAGTGGAGGCCAACCAGGATTTCCATTGCATAAAGCAATACTGAAAGTAATGGTCGCAAAGGCTAGAAACCTGATAAGTAGTAAAACAATTCTCATGGTTCTCTCCATAAAGTTATAGTGTATGAAGCAGGTGATGTGTATGAGCAATGAACAATCCAGAGGAGTGCTACCTATATGTACTAGGGAGCCTCACCTTTTCTAAACCATCCTCTACGGCATGAGACCGCATTTTGAAAATCGGTGCACATCAATGAGAGTAACAGTCGTCGGACGGACTCTTGGAATCTTGGACAAAAGTTTCATAGATGATAAGATGGAATTAAACTAAGCGGCTATATAGGACTAGCTAGTCCACATCTATAGAGACAGAAGTTAATTTAAGACCCCACTTTGACAAGTCTTTTGAGTGTTGGAAGTGTAACATAAATAGAGATGAAAATTAATTTCTTTAATGGATGTGATATTTACTGAGATATGATATTATAGGGATTGGAACTTGGAAGTTACAATCCTAATGCAAAGAGAAATGCAGATTCACTTGTTTCATGGACTCTGTTATCACACAAAGTTGGTACAAGAATTGACATTAAATTGTGAGGTGTCAAAGTCCATGGAGGCTCCACTTCAAGAGAGTCCCCTTAGCATTTCTCAAGTGCAAATGAAAGTAAAATTTGTGATGCTTTCTGTAACAGCGTCAAAAACATTTTTTATAAGTGTTCTGTGCCAAGTCATGTGGCACTTTAATGCAATTTTCCAATAATATAAAATCGCCAACTGTTCAATCAAATTCAACACGAACAAAAAACGATTTAAGCATCAAATGTTGAAATAGATATCCTTCTCGATGATCACAGCTTAGGGGTAAGTGGCATGGTAGGAAAACAGCACCTCTGCGTTCATAATATCTGGAAGCAGGGGCGGTTTACTAAAACTGAAATAGCAGATATTGCAAACATATGACACCCTAACACTAAGAAAGAAACATTAAGAATGTAGCTAACGTATTATACAAGTAGGAAAAAGAAAAACAGAGGAGTAAAACTACCTGAAAGATGCAAACAAACAAGTAAAAATGCTATGTAATAACCACCAAGTCTGCAGAACATTCCTTGATGAAGGTAATTAACTAAAATAGAAATTCAGGAGAAAAATTGGAACCCCTTTGCACGTTCGGAGATCAAATCAATAAGTATCTCTTTCCTAAACCGTCCTCTACGGCATGAGCACTTTTTTTAAACCATCTTCTACGGCATGAGACCGCATTTTCCAAATCGATGCACATCAATGACAGTAGCAGTAGGACCGACTCTTGGAATCTTTGACAAAAGTTTTATAGGTGATAAGATAATTGGCACATTAACATTGGTGATTTACTATGTATATAAAGTTGAAGAAAAAATGGGGTAAAAAAATGATGTTGAGGGAACAGCATCTGTAAGAGCAATTAAAAAGGTGCGAGCAGGGGCCTCCATGAACTAAATGGAAGAAAAGTTGAAAATTACTGTCAAGATTTTCCTTGGAAAAAAGAATGAAAAAAAAAAATTGAGATTCCTACAGAAAGTAAAAGTGCTATGTACAAACCCCCAAGTCTGCAGAACATTCCTGTTGTGAAATAATTACCTAAAATAAAAATTCAGGAGAAAAATTAGCACCAATTTATGAGTTCGGAAAGCAAGTCAACAAATACTTTTTTTCTCAACCAATTTCTTTGAAAATGTTATTTGCTGACTTATTTGGCATTTTTATGCTACTTTAAAATAATTTCACTCTAGTCACTCTTCAAGTTTTATTTTTCATTTTAAAAAATTAATATTTTAACTCTATAATATCTTGTGGGACCCAAGTTTTATTTTTAAACTCTACTAAACATTACTTTTGAATAAAATATACTGGAATATTTTTGCCCACCATTCTCGAGTGATGAGAATGCTCACCTACCTATTTATTATCGTTGAATAAAATATATTGGAATATTTTGGCCAAAAACTCTGATATATTCCATAAGATATGAATGCATCAAAAGTCATGCAGAATAATTAAAGCTTTGACTTTTCTTGATCAGAGATGAAAAGAAGGGTTGAAATATACATACAGCCATTTAAGTAGCTAGTCCATCTGTAGAGACAGAACTTTAAGGCTAATCGTATTCGCAGCCCCACCTGGAACTGGGAACAGTCCTTCGTACATGTCGTAGTTAAGACTATAGACCCTCCTTGCTAGCTAGGCATATCAAACATGTAAATGATTTAATCCACAACTCTAACAATCATATTCTCTTCTAGTATCGACAAAATTCATATCAACCGAGGTCTGCAGAACAAATCTCACTCAAAGATCACAAGGAATTACTCACTCAAAGATCAAAAAGTAAAACAAATCTGTTTGAGTAAAAGTGCTATGTAATAACCCCAAAGTCGGCAGAACATTCCGTTGGTGAAAAAGTTAGATCTAAACTCAAGATAGCGAAAATGTTAGATCTTAGCTCAAAATAGTGGCAAACTGACAATAACAAAGTAGCATAGAAAGGAGCATCAAATTGCCTTCTGAAGGCAAATGTGCATTCATAGCAATAAATCCAATATCGTGGTCGGCAGAACTATTAGGTAAACTCGTCATTTCAGACAATAATTGTTAAAGAAGCAATATCCTAGTAAATAATGAGAAGAAAAGGCTGAGTTTGAAGAATTTACCTTCTGTAGGCGGAAAACGAATGATACAAACATCAAAGAAAAGTAAAGTGGAAACTTTTTCCTACATGCTAGGGAGCCTCACTTTTTCTAAACCATCCTCTACAACATGAGCACTTTTTCTAAACCATCCTCTACGACATGAACACTTTTTCTAAACCACCCTCTACGTCTACGGCATGAGATTGAGACCGTATTTTCTAACACATCAATGAGAGTGGCAGTAGGACAGAGCCTAGGAATCTTTGACAAAAGTTACATAGATGATAAGATGGAATAATTACGTTGTTTGAATGGTTGGTCCTTCAAATACGTTTTCTTGAGCATCTCGCACGAACACGAATAGTAAGGATTTTAAAGATTCGGAATGTAATGAAGAGAGGAAAACATGCTTATATGGCTAACAAGATCAAAGAAATTGCAAAAAACAACAAATGGGGAAAACTACAGAACATGGGTATTTCCTAAAACTCCATCATGTTTTCAATTCAAAATTTTCTGGGCATACAAAATGAAGCTTATAGAATGAAGAGTAGAATTATTACCTTTGCCAAACCCAAAGTGGTTGCAAAAGCTTGAAAAACCACATGCCAATCCTAACAAAATCGAATCGACAAACGAAAGGAAACCCATTAAACCCACATTCCAATTCAACCAAAATTCAAACTTCACCTCAAATTAGATCAACAGAAAGAGAAACAGGGGAAAACCCAAATGCAACAGGATAGAAAAACAGGGGGGGGGAGAGAGAGAGATTACAATGAGTGAGTCGGCAAAATTTGAAAGCTTCAGTGAACTCGCGGCTCCCCTTCGACTCGTTGCATCAAGAGGATTAGAAGAATCTGGAAATAAAAAAAATTACTGAACGGCTATAAACTGAATTAAATAAAATTCTCAGAATTTCGTAAAATCAAAATCAAATACCAACATACTTCCTCATGTGTTATGTTTTGCGAAAACTCAAATGAAAATGTACAAAAAAAAAAAAAATTATACAGTAGCAACTCTTCATAGAATTCTTCCTCTATCTCCTCCACTTTTTGACCATGATGTCTGCTTCCATATTGAGCTCAATTCTTCAGAGCTTGATGAAAGACTAAACCTTTGATGTGGAGGCAGTCCAGCAATAGCATATGCAACCACTGCAGCAGCCGCATCTTGCGTGGGAACCTGTTCGAGAAGGTAAACAACGCATGAATACATTTATGACAGAAAATAAACGTTTATTTTAACCCTGTACCAATCAGCTAAATTTCGCAGTAAGCACAACATTTTCATTCCCTACTTAACAATGAATTAACTACGACTGCCAGATTAATAAGCATTGTTCTTAACCAAACTGTTATTCAGTATATAATGCAAAATACACATGAAACCGCAGATAATCTACCAAACCAAAATACAAATGAATTAACTACGATACTTATTAAACTTAACCTTCTTAATTAACAAGAAACCGCAGATAATCAACCAAACCAAACTGTTATTCAGTATATAAAGCAAAATACACATGCTTGGAACAAACATTTCAAATTATATGATCTAATTACACAATTTCAACCAGCTTTTACTCCGAAACAATCGACTTTCACACAACTAAACACTAAACGCATCGAATTGGAGGACTTAAAAGCTGCATTACGTGCAAAAACTGAAATTTCAATCACCTCGGGGCGATCAGAAGCAGAAGGAAGAAGGCCGAGCGACCTGGCACACCTAACGGAGCTCAGAATCTTCTCGCCGACCTTTGACAAATCCATCGCGCCACCTTGGAACAGCAAAAAGGGGACCAAGAACGAAACCCCAAAGCTCTCAGCGGCATCGCTCAAATGGCCATTGAACACAAACGGATTCGCCAAAACGCTGCCGAAGGGAGATAGATTCAGCTGCATTTCAATTCGAACCATGGAAAATGACTAACCCAATTTTCAATCACTTAAAATTAGATCGAGAGAGAGAGAAAGAGTACACTGTCTAGATAAATAAATAAAAATCAAAAATAAAAAAAATCAAGCAATCACGATTTTCTATCAGAGCAATCAGGAAGAGAATAAAATCCCCAAGAGCAGAGAAAGAAGTCACCGACATTGAATGGAATGGAGAGAACCAACCACCGGGAGATGAGGAAAGTGGCAAGCCAAGGAGAGGGGCGAAGGATGGGTGAGTTTTGGGCTGTGGGTTTCGGATTTCTTGATCGGGGGGAAGGGGGAGGATCCTAGGGTTGGGGAAAGCAAAGAGCAGGGAGAAATAAGGAAAAGCCTAGGGTGTGGAGATAGCATTACGTAAAACACTAAGAGCAACTCCACATAGAGCCTTCCTGTTTTAAACAGTAAATGCTTTAAATGAATAGTAACTGACATTAATGAATAGTAACTGCCTTAAATGAATAGTAACTTACATTAATGAACAGTAATTGTCATTTGCATCTCCACCCTTGGAACCCTCCCCCAGGCAATAGGCAATTAAAATAATAGTTTTTTTTGTTTGTTTAAATAATACAAAATAAAATTATTTGTAATTTCGGATAAGAATTCTTAAATCGTTCTCGTTGCGCCACGTGTTATTTTATAATTAAAAAAACAATTATTTAGCGAAGGATTTCGATAAGATTTTTATTCAATGTTATCGTTTCATGTGTCGTTATCTTTTCAGAATCTTTGGTAAAAATAAATAATTTTTTATACATTAAAAATATTATAATATTAATCCAATTAAAAAAATTGTTAATTAAAAAAAAAAAAAAAACAGAAACCCGAACCCAGATCCATTTCTTCCACCTCTCCTCCCACCCCCGAGAACCCCCTGCAAAAACCAGAACCCAACTACCTCCCCCCCCCAACCCGCCGCGACGACCCACCCCCCACCCCCCCCCCGCCCCCGCGACGACCCACTTCCCTTCCGCACCCATGGAAGCCCAGCTCCGATCCCCCCCTCTCTCTCTCTCTCTGACACAAAAAAAATCTCCGGTCCCCCTCTCTCTCTCTCTGACACAAAAAAAAATAAAAAATTGCAGAGCCCTCGGGCCACAGGCCCGTCGACTCCCCACCCCCCTTCGCTCGGGCTCCCACCGTCGCTCGGGCTCCACACGGCTGGAGCTCAGTCCACAGCGCCTCGGGCCCTTTCCTCTCCACTGTCCCCGAGCAACCAGCAAGGCTGGAGTTGCTCTAACAAAGATGCCGTTCCGCTGCGGATTTGAAATCGTAATCACAATTTAATATCCTCATTATCTCAAGTAATGAGACTAATTAACCTTTTCACCAACGATAAGCCACTAAAATTGATCCACAAATTAATAGAAAGGAAAGACCAAGTGAAAATTTGTACACTATTAGCAGATGCATACATATACAACTTTATCTTGCGTGGGCAGCGTGCAAAACTTGCCGTCATATTTCAAACAACATACAGTCTGATTCCACGATCAATGTGTCACTACACACCATCCCATACTTCTGCACAGTGCCATCAAATGTAATATTTGGCATACTTTTTGGCGATCCATAGAATATAACAAATGGTTTGTTATGTGGAATTGTGATTTTCTCGTTGTACACTCTCCCTTTGATGTACACAAACACGCGTTTTATGTTCCCGGCTGGAATGCTATCGATGGTGTCGGTGATGGTCTTGAAGTTTCCACCTCCATCTTGCATGACCTTGATGACCTGGGGAGCATGCTTAGCTGCAACAAGGGCAGGGTCAAGCGTTGACTTTCGTTCATTGTAGGTTTTCACATTATTATCGAACCAGCTAGCTACTTGGGAACTATTGGAAGGTATCGGTATCGTATCATCTGCGATGGCAGCGGTACTTGAAGTGAGTAGAATTGTTATTATCATCAGAGATGCATGAATGAACATGCATGGCGTTTTTCCGGCCATCTTTCTCCTTCTTGACTCACAATATATTAAAAAAAAGTTACGTTTTGCTCAAAAACTATACAAAAACAATCTAAACTTTTCTGAAATCTCAAATCTACGTTTTTCAGCTTTATTCTACTGATTAGCTAGAGCAGTAGGTTGATGGTTGTTTATGAATGAATAATACCACAATCCATGATTATAAGATTGACCCAAAATATGTGAGGTTAGACAGCTCTAGCTCTTGCACATGTTGATTTTTTATGGTAATTATACTTTTGAGATTCTAAGGCTCTCTCCCTAATATTTTAGGGCTCTCTTGAGAGCTAATTGTATTACCTACTAAAAAAATGCATAGCCAAAATTAAAAGTAGCTAAAGACAGTAATAATCCATAACATTGTTGCACCATAGCGAGGGGAGCGATAAACATTTTTAGTGTGGGCAACCTTAACCTTCAGTTATACTTGAGAAAAAAAAATTAAGATAGTATAATATCTTCTACAATCTCATTGCTTTTTTTTTTCCTCTCAAATTTCATTAGGCCAACTTGTATGCATTTTTTTTCACAATGATCGCTTATTATTATACATATTATTTGGAAATTTCAACTGATCGTGAAAGTACTTAAATATGATAAATTCAAGTTATATATGTCTTTTACATTATATTTATTTGAAGAAGCATGAATAATATGATACATATATTCTCTGCCCTTATGTAGGCATCATATTATTATTTTTCCTTCGCACAAAACTTTAATAAGCATGAATAATATGATACATATAGTGTTGGAAAATTTAGTTATTATTTTATTATTGTTTGTGGTTTTCTTGTGGGACAAGGATATTAGAGTTTCTTGCCCATTAGTATTAGGGTTTCGTTTCCTTGCCTATTGGGGTTAGGATTGTGCTTTAGTTTTCTATATCCTTTAAGGATTACGGTTTGCTTTAGTTTTCACTATATATAGTAGTGCTTGTATTAGTTAGTTTTAATAAGTTATTCACAATGTAGTCTCTTAGGGTTTTGTAGCCGTTTCGGCATTCTCGTTTGATATCAATAATATTTCTATTACTTTGTTAGTATTGTTCGTTGCGCACTCTGATATTCAACTTGGTATCAGAGCAAGTTCAATCCTTCGGGATTTAATCTGCTTTGGTTATTATCAATTTGTCATCTGAAGCCATGCCAGAATTGAGCCATTCCGCACTGCTGTTTGTCATTCATTGAACTCACACCCTCGACATTGCATTCCTCGCAACCTTGCCCTCTTGCAGAATCACCCACTCCTGGACCACTCATGCACCAGTATAAGATCTGCTGCATCTGCACCAGTTCAACTCGCCCCACTTCACCTGCATGATCCACTGCTGCTGCAAAAACTCGCATCTTCGCATCACTACCATGCTCGAATGCTTGTTTGTTCGTTCGTTTGTTTGCTCATTTGTTCGTTCGTTTGTTTGCTCGCTTGTTCGCTTTGTCTTGTCTTGTCCGCCTAATGGAGCTTGCATCCACATCTGCTTGTTTGCAAACCCATGTCGTATACTGCCATGAGTTTGACGGGGGGTGTTGGAAAATTTAGTTATTATTTTATTATTGTTTGTGGTTTTCTTGTGGGACAAGGATATTAGAGTTTCTTGCCCATTAGTATTAGGGTTTCGTTTCCTTGCCTATTAGGGTTAGGATTGTGCTTTAGTTTTCTATATCCTTTAAGGATTAGGGTTTGCTTTAGTTTTCACTATATATAGTAGTGCTTGTATTAGTTAGTTTTAATAAGTTATTCACAATGTAGTCTCTTAGGGTTTTGTAGCTGTTTCGGCATTCTCGTTTGATATCAATAATATTTCTATTACTTTGTTAGTATTGTTCGTTGCGCACTCTGATATTCAACTGTGTTGACTGCTGAGAGGTAGCAACGTTTAGATAATCATCAATATAGATGCGTGGTAGATTTTCTTGCAAGATATAATCTTTCTCTTTAATTTATTGTGTCCTATGCTCAAATTCACTTATGTTTTTTAGTGTAATTTAGAGTAATAATATCACTTGTAATAACTAAAGAAATATATAATTATCGTGTACTAATTTTGAAGCAATTCCTTAACAATTAATCTTCTTGGAAATATATAGGTTTGTTGTCTCTGTTGGTATTAATTTATTTTGTCTCCGCCTTTACAGAGATACTAGTTCAATTATCGTCAAAAACGAATTTGAACCACATTATTATTCGTTCACTATAAGACTTCGCTCACTTCTCACTCTTATAATATAAATAATATTATTTATTAAAAATAAAAATGACGTAGAAGTTATATGATGGAAAGATGAGAACTTTTTCTCTCCTACATGATGGAAAGATGATAACTTTTTCTCTCCCCCGCATCCGCAACAAATCAAAACCCTTTTGACTGATTGATAACTTAGCAGATATCGGATTAAGATTTTCTTTCCCCCTACTTTTCCTCCTTTTTCCTCTTTTTCTTACAACGGTCAGGATTGTGTTGATTTCACAAAGTTAAAGAGAGAGAGAAAAAATAAAGAGCGAGCGGAGGGGAGAGGTCCCACTCCCACTCTGCCACTTTCTCCCACGCTCTGATTATTTTATCGGCAAAGTGACAGAAGACAACTGAAAATGGCGGTCCGAATTGCGTTCTCACTGGGATTTGGCGGACGGCGTTTGGGTCCGAGCCGAAAAGGAGGTACTGGTTCTGGGTTTTTGGTGTTGCATGTGGGTTTTGTTTTCCGATGCATGATTTTTCAAGGTTTATGGTTGCATGGGGTTTTTTGTGCGTTTATTTATGATTTTTTCTTTGAAGATTTCTGACATGGGTTTTCATGATTTAAGAACATGCAGGTTATTTATGACTTTTTTTTTGAAAATTTTCTTATGCTATATATGGTTGTCAATTGTCATAGACAGAAACTGATATTTTTCCCTATTGTTTCAGAGATGATGATGGGATCAAATTTCAACCCTGGGACAGCAGTTGAAATGAATCCGGACGAAGAAAGACTATTTAATGCTTGGTTTCCGGCAATTTATCTTGGTCAACTGGGGATCGACTCTTTCTTGCTTCAATGTAAGAAATCAAACAACAGCGATGTTAAAATTGTCGTAAGTGGGGCCATCAGATTCGGTCTCAGCCTCCAAATTCGACTGAAAGAGATTTTAGCTTGTTGGATAAAGTTGATGCATTCCACGACCTAGAGTAGGACATGATAGGAGGGCAGACCACTGAAATTGCATGGTAAAAAAATCAATAGTCCTCAGAAACTGACCGAATTGCTTGTTGAATACTCGAAGGATCCAGCAATAGGTGTGTATATGTCAAAGCTACGGCATTCTGTGGATCTGTAATTATTTCAAAATCTAATGTGGGCAAGCATGTGCAGGCGAGGAACATAATGGCGGTGGATCTATGGCTGTGGACTGCACAAATGATATATTCGAATCGTCTACGATCACAAGGTTGGATTTGAAAGGTATGAGAGGCTAACAACCCTAAAAATCCACTAAGCACAGTGGAATAGAACACTGTAGCCTAAATAAATTCTACTTTTGCAGGTGAGAAGCACAATGGAACTGGAGTTGTTGCTCAAGTTGCTAAAGATAAAGGTATGACACATTACAACCTGAAGAACCTTCAGTTCATAAAAAGTAATTACAGGAACTAATGTGTAATTTAATTTGAAAACTTCTTACTCTCCCTTTCCCATCACTGCTCTGCTTTTGCTTTGTCAAAATCTCAGGTTCTGAAGATGCAATGGTCGAAGAGGTTGCTGTACATTCTGCAGTTGATATCGATAAAGGCATTACAAGTATAACATTGGGCTCAAGTAAGATATCATGATTATTTTAAAGGAATTTCTTTGGCTATAGTTGTTTGAATAACGTCGATGTTGTGTTATAGGTAATCCTGCTGGGATTTCCAAACAACAAAGTGAGGTCAGAGACCAGGTCGAAACTGGTGTAACAGGTGACATTGACAGTCCACATTTGCCTTTTCTGAAAAGTCCTACAGTTGGGGAAAAACATTGAAACCATGGATGTATTCAAAATATTGCATCAGCATGACACTATAGGAATTTGTGCTGTCAGGATGGAACTTTTGCAGGCTCTGGACTTGAGGCTCACTGCATTAAGAAGGGAATTAATGACCGCCATTGAAAAGGCTTGTATTCCTCATTCAACTCTAAAGAGATTTCAAATTTAGCAAACTTTTCTCAACATTTTGGAACAACAGATTTCAGGTTAGGTAGTCACTTAGATTAATAGAAAGGGCACTGGCATATTAGCTTCTTAGTTGCTCTGAAAGAATCCGTTGTTTGAAGATTTATCTGCTAAATGTTCTTACAAAGTCAGTATCATGGTGAAACACAGGAATACTCTGTTCAAAATTTTAGAATAGTATCAACAAGGCAAGATTGGTGATCCTCAAAAATATGACATGTCGGGTAATTTTGGAGATGACAATGTTGAGACAGATGGGAGTGCACAGATATCTAAGCCGATGAATTTCGCTACGCCAGTAAAATATAGTGTTTCGCCTGCAAAAGCTGCCCAGGTTGAGCGACAGAGTTCAACCCAAAGTGGGGAGTCTTCTGAGTCAAGTGACGAGGAGCAAACATCTGCAGAAAGAAGTCGGAGTCTTATGAGAAGTGCCGCACCTAGAAGGTCAGCATCTCCAATGCGGAGGATTCAAATAGGAAGAACTGGGTCACGCAGAGCTGCTGCATTAACTATTAAGAGCCTCAATTACTTTCCTTCTAGGGAAAAGCCTTTTTCAGAAGAGGGTGAACCTGAACACTCAAACAAGAAATCTGAAAACAATGCACGAAGGATGAGTGTTCAAGATGCAATTAGTCTTTTCAAAAGCAAACAAAGAGATCAAGCTGCTGCAGATGCTCAAAAAAGGAGCTCGTTAACAAATATCTCTGTGAGTACAAATAAAGCTGTATTAAGAAGATGGAGCTCAGGTCTGGGGGAAACTTCCACCCAAAGTCAATCTGAAATTGCCTCTGGAGACAGTGGTCCAGTGACTTCCAATGATATAAAGAATGGTGAGGCGCCAACATCTTCAGAAGAAATGAAACCAGAGTCTGATCTTTTACCCACAGATCAAAGTACTATTGAAGCTCCTAAACTGGCAGTTAACGAAGGAACAACAACAACAACAACAACAACAAAGCCTTTTCCCACTAAGTGGGGTCGGCTATATGAATCCTAGAACGCCATTGCGCTCGGTTTTGTGTCATGCCCTCCGTTAGATCCAAGTACTCTAAGTCTTTTCTTAGAGTCTCTTCCAAAGTTTTCCTAGGTCTTCCTCTACCCCTTCGGCCCTGAACCTCTGTCCCGTAGTCACATCTTCGAACCGGAGCGTCAGTCGGCCTTCTTTGCACATGTCCAAATCACCAGAGCCGATTTTCTCTCATCTTTCCTACAATTTCGGCTACTCCTACTTTACCTCGGATATCCTCATTCCCAATCTTATCCTTTCTCGTGTGCCCACACATCCCACGAAGCATCCTCATCTCCGCTACACCCATTTTGTGTACGTGTTGATGCTTCACCACCCAACATTCTCTGCCATACAACATCGCTGGCCTTATTGCCGTCCTATAAAATTTTCCCTTGAGCTTCAGTGGCCTACGACGGTCACACAACACGCCGGATGCACTCTTTCCATCCAGCTCGTATTCTATGGTTGAGATCTCCATCTAATTCTCCGTTCTCTTGCAAGATAGATCCTAGGTAACGAAAACGGTCGCTTTTTGTGATCTTCGCTAGATTGCTCCGGTCATTAGTGTGGATAAGTATATAAATGGATAGAGATAGGAAAGCAAACACAAGATGTACGTGGTTCACCCAGATTGGCTACGTCCACAGAATAGAAGAGTTCTCATTAATTGTGAAGGGTTTACACAAGTACATAGGTTCAAGCTCTCCTTTAGTGAGTACGAGTGAATGATTTAGTACAAATGACATTAGGAAATATTGTGGGAGAATGATCTCGTAATCACGAAACTTCTAAGTATCGGAGTGTGGTGTCGTCTTGACTTGCCTTATCTGTCTCATAGGTAGATGTGGCATCTTCTCTGGAAGTACTCTTCCTCCATCCAGGGGTGGTATCTTTAACTGGTGGAGATGCACAAGGTAATGTATCAATTTCACTTGAAGCTTACTTGTAGTTTCAGGCTTGGTCAAGCGCGATACAAACCATGTAGTAGGAGTCCCCCAAGTCGCCGAGCTAGGGGGTCTGCTGAAAGAGGTGACAGACAAGGTAAGCAATCAGAGCTCCGACTGATTGTTCACCTTCTCCCCATCTTGCAGCAGCATGAAGGATAAAGAGAAGAAAGATGAGAAGAGATGATATGAGATACTTTTGCTTTTGAAGAAGTAACTTTCCACAGGCTTATTCTTGAACTGAGCTGGAGGGTTTTCTGGTTTCCTCCAGAGTATAAGGCCGACTGAAGAATTTGAGGGTCAAAACAAGTCCATCAAATCTAGAGTACGTTCCACCCTGCTGATATGGGATACTTTTGCTTTTGACAGAGTAATGGATGTATCGGCACGTGTGCTGTTACGCTTGTCTCCACATGCTTCCTTGTATCCTTCGCACTTGCCCTATCTGTTCCTCAAGCAGATGCGGAATCTTCCCTGGAAACATAAGATGATGAAGATGAGTACTCGAGAGCAATGCCAGGTAAGTAATCAGGTAAGGGGTTCCAGGCAGTCAGTTCCTGGCTGGAAGCTTGATTCCAAGTGCTGACTGATTGCTCTCTTTCTCCTTGTCTTGCAGGTAAAAACAAGGCCAAAAGAAAAAACAGGGAAAAAGCATGATATGGGATACTCTTGCTTTTAACCCTGATGATATGAGATATTCTTGCTCTAGTATAGCTTGTTTGCAGAGGTATTATCGGGGGGAAAGAAAGCTGAATATTTCGAAAGGCTTTGTTGGGAGTGCCCTCTCAGATATGATGAAGGGTTGAGTATTTTTGCAGGTCTGCCTGTCCGTTGGGGATGGAGGTCGACATATATAGGAGTCTCCCTAACAACAAGTAGTAATGCTATTCCTTTACCCTGCTTGGTCATAGCACGGTAGTGGGAGCTGCCAGTTTCACATGTTTTAACTCTGTCAGAGCACTTTGAAAAAGTGGTCTGTGGTATCTGGCTCTCGAGATTCGGAGAACGATGCCTCTTCGATTTTTGAGAAAGCAATCATGCTGGGGGTCTGACTCTCGAGATTCGGAGAGCAGTGTCTCTTCGATTTTTGAGGAAGTAATCATGTTGGGAGTCTGGCTCTCGAGATTCGGAAGGCGGTGCCTCTTCGATTTTGGAGCAAGCAATCTTGTTGGGAGTGTTGTCTCGAATGTGAGTAAAGGTTGGACATGTTTGCTAGTCTACCTTGCCACGAAGCACAAAGGTTGACACACAGGGACTTTCCAATTATCCAGCAATGGTACTGTTCCTTTACCCTCTCTTCGATTTTGAGAAAGTAGTCATGTTGGGAGTCTGGCTCTCGAGATTCGGAGGAAGGTGCCTCTTCGATTTTGGAGCAAGCAATCTTGTTGGGACTGTTTTCTCGAATGTGAGTAAAGGTTGGGCATGTTTGCTAGTCTACCTTGCCACGAAGCACAGAGGTTGACACACAGGGACTTTCCAATTATCCAGCAGTGGTACTGTTCCTTTACCCTTGTGGGTAATAATATGGTAGCTAGACCTTCAAAATTTATGTGTCTAAACTTTGTTAGTGCTGTTTCTTTGCTATTCTTTTACCTTTCTTGGTCAGAGCGATGTAGTGGGAGCTGCAAGCTTCACGTGCTCAACTTTGGCAGAGAACTTTGGCAAAGTGATCTGTGGTACCCATGAGTTATTGTTGCGTGTGGGAAGTGGGTGATTGAACAGTAAGATTCATGTGCTTTCTACTTCACCAGAAGTCTTCGACAGAATGCCCATAATTTCTGCAAAGCTGAGTGTGCGTGTGACAGGTGCTGACAAGGCTAGAAAAGTAGGTGCCTCTTCGATTTCTGAGATCGGCCCTCGTGGTCTCTGAGCAGCCCAGCTTTTGAGAAAGCGAGCGCCTCTTCGATTGATTCGGAGAACGGTGCCTCACCGATTTTTGAGAAAGCAATCATGCTGGGGGTCTGGCTCTCGAGATTCGGGGAGCAGTGTCTCTTCGATTTTTGAGAAAGTAATCATGTTGGGAGAGTGGCTCTCGAGATTCGGAGGGCGGTGCCTCTTCGATTTTGGAGCAAGCAATCTTGTTGGGAGTGTTTTCTCGAATGTGAGTAAAGGTTGGGCATGTTTGCTAGTCTACCTTGCCACGAAGCACAGAGGTTGACACACAGGGACTTTCCAATTATCCAGCAATGGTACTGTTCCTTTACCCTCTCTTCGATTTTTAAGAAAGTAGTCATGTTGGGAGTCTGGCTCTTTAGATTCGGAGGACGGTGCCTCTTCGATTTTGGAGCAAGCAATCTTATTGGGAGTGTTTTCTCGAATGTGAGTAAAGGTTGGGCATGTTTGCTAGTCTACCTTACCACGAAGCACAGAGGTTGACATACATGGACTTTCCAATTATCCAGCAGTGGTACTGTTCCTTTACCCTTGTGGGTAATAATATGGTAGCTAGACCTTCAAAATTTATGGGTCTAAACTTTGTTAGTGCTGTTTCTTTGCTATTCTTTTACCCTTCTTGGTCAGAGCGATGTAGTGGGAGCTGCAAGCTTCACGTGCTCAACTTTGGCAGAGAACTTTGGCAAAGTTATCTGTGGTACCCATGAGCTATTGTTGCGTGTGGGAAGTGGGTGATTGAACAGTAAGATTCATGTGTTTTCTACTTCCCCAGAAGTCTTTGACAGAATGCCCATAATTTCCGCAAAGCTGAGTGTGCGTGTGACAGGTGCTGACAAGGCTGGAAAAGTAGGTGCCTCTTCGATTTCTGAGATCGGCCCTCGTGGTCTCTAGGGAGCCCAGCTTTTGAGAAAGCGAGCGCCTCTTCGATTTCTGAGATCGGCCTTCGTGGTCTTTGAGCAGCCCAACTTTTGAGAAAGCAAACGGCTCTTCGATTTCTGAGATCAACCCTCGTGATCTCTAAGCAGCCCAACTTTTGAGAAAGCAAACGCCTCTTCGATTTCTGAGCAGGCGCCTCTTTGATTTCTGAAGCTCTGTCGAGTGCAGATTTTTATAGAGGCTGGCATTAAGTTCCAAAGCACACTTGAATCTCCACCAGTAGAAGCTTCATTCTTGCACTTCTAAGATCTTGATTTGTCCGACCTCTTCTCTCTTCAACACCTTTGAAAATGTCTGGCCCCTCCGACCGTCGTTTTGACTTGAACCTTGTTGAAGAGGCAGCCCCGCCTTCTCCAGACAACATATGGCGCCCATCCTTCGTCTCCCCAACTGGTCCTCTTACCGTTGGGGATTCCGTGATGAAGAATGATATGACCGCTGCGGTGGTGGCCAGGAACCTTCTCACTCCCAAAGATAACAGACTACTTTCCAAACGGTCTGATGAGTTAGCTGTTAAGGATTCGCTGGCTCTCAGTGTTCAGTGTGCAGGTTCTGTGTCTAATATGGCCCAACGCCTATTTGCTCGAACCCGCCAAGTTGAATCATTGGCGGCTGAAGTGATGAGTCTCAAACAGGAGATTAGAGGGCTCAAGCATGAGAATAAACAGTTGCACCGGCTCGCACATGACTATGCTACAAACATGAAGAGGAAGCTTGACCAGATGAAGGAAACTGATGGTCAGGTTTTACTTGATCATCAGAGATTTGTGGGTTTGTTCCAAAGGCATTTATTGCCTTCGTCTTCTGGGGCTGTACCGCGTAATGAAGCTCCAAATGATCAACCTCTGATGCCTCCTCCTTCTAGGGTTCTGTCCAGTACTGAGGCTCCAAATGATCCCCCTCCGGTGCCTTCTCTTTCTGGGGCTCTACCGACTGCTGAGACTTCTCCTAAGCAACCTTTGTGAAGGCTCCCTCTTGTGTGTTTATTTTGACTCATGTATATGTACATATTTGTAGCTTATCGGGGATATCAATAAATAAGCTTTCCTTCATTTCAACGTATTGTGTTAAATACACCAAAGCCTTCTTCGCTAAGTTCTTTGAATTTTCTTTTGTTGAAGCTTGTATGTTGAAGCTTTCTGAGTGGAGCATGTAGGTTGGGGTAGTGTTCCCTTAATTTCCCGAGTGAGGAAAACTTCTTGGTTGGAGACTTGGAAAATCCAAGTCACTGAGTGGGATCGGCTATATGAATCTTAGAACGCCATTGTGCTCGATCCTGTGTCATGTCCTTCGTTAGATCCAAGTACTCTAAGTCTTTTCTTAGAGTCTCTTCCAAAGTTTTCCTAGGTCTTCCTCTACCCCTTCGGCCCTGAACCTCTGTCCCATAGTCGCATCTTCTAATCGGAGCGTCAGTAGGCCTTCTTTGCACATGTCCAAACCACCGTAACCGATTTTCTCTCATCTTTCCTTCAATTTCGGCTACTCCTACTTTACCCCGGATATCCTCATTCCTAATCTTATCCTTTCTCGTGTGCCCACACATCCAACGAAGCATCCTCATCTCCGCTACACCCATTTTGTGTACGTGTTGATGTTTCACCGCCCAACATTCTGTGCCATACAGCATCGCCGGCCTTATTGCCGTCCTATAAAATTTTCCCTTGAGCTTCAGTGGCATACGGCGGTCACACAACACGCCGGATGCACTCTTCCACTTCATCCATCCAGCTTGTATTCTATGGTTGAGATCTCCATCTAATTCTCCGTTCTTTTGCAAGATAGATCCTAGGTAACGAAAACGGTCGCTCTTTGGTATTTCTTGATCTCCGATCCTCACCCCTAACTCGTTTTGGCCTCCATTTGCACTGAACTTGCACTCCATATATTCTGTCTTTGATCGGCTTAGGCGAAGACCTTTAGATTCCAACACTTCTCTCCAAAGGTTAAGCTTTGCATTTACCCCTTCCTGAGTTTCATCTATCAACACTATATCGTCTGCGAAAAGCATACACCAAGGAATATCATCTTGAATATGTCCTGTTAACTCATCCATTACCAACGCATAAAACTGGTGCGCATCCAGGGAATCGAACCCTGGTCAGTACCGTGGGAGGGTACTATGATACCACTGAAGCAGACTCTACTATAAATCTGGGAGAGAAAAGTAATCGAAAATCAATAGCTTCAATAGAATGGAGTCAAGAAAGGGAAGCAGAATTGAACCAAATGCTGATGAAAATGACGGAAACTAAACCTGTTAAGCCTGTGAAGCCTGTTAAATCTACAAAGCCTCAAGCTACCAGAAATCAAAGCCTTCCGTCTGAACAGAGAGGTGGCTTTTATGACCACTACAAAGAAAAGAGAGATGAAAAACTACAAGGTGAGAATTCCAGAAAGCGAGCAGAGGAAGAAGCACAATTTAAAGCCGTGCAGTGAATTCTTGATGATAGGAAAGCCGAAATGTCCTCTACAAAGGCGGATATTGATAAAAAAACGTGCTACGCAGAAGCCCCAAAAATCAGTTGGAAAAGTATCTCAACCTGCAAATCCTAGAAAGGAAAATGCAAAGCCTTCTGTTACAAAGAAGGCTTCACCTAGAACATCACCCATGCCTGCTACATGCAAGTCGTGGCCATCAACACCAACACCGAGAGCCGCAGGGGCATCGCCAGCTAGAACTCCTGTTGGGGTTACCAGCACTGCCCTTACCCGTCAAAAACCCAAGCCAACACCACCCAGCGCTCAAGTGGAATGACCCCCACAGTGACAGAGGAATGTGAAGGAATCCGTGATTACTGATGACTGGAGCTTGAAGGGAGTAAATGAGAAGCAGCAGCAAGCAGTGAAAAAGAGTGGTAAAACAACAAAACCTAAAGTAGTGACAACTTCTGGTGATTATTCTGATATAATTCCAGCAAAGCACAACAAGGTGACCAAGAAATTCAGTGTAGTGCCAGTGGAATCAAAACCATTTCTTCGGAAGGGTACTTGAACGAGCCCTGGTGTTGGTCCTGTCCTTAACAAGACAAGAACTTCTCCTCAATCGGAGGAATCTTTGAGAAAGAACACAAATATTATTGAAACTCGAGCCAGATAATGTGTCAGTCGGCCTTTCAAATGATGCTGTGGAACCAGAAGCTCTGGTAAATGATAGCCTGATGTGTAGTGAGACACAACATGTTGACGCAGTTTCTCCTGATCGTAATGATGACTTAAAAAATGTTGCAGAATTGTCATTGCAAGTTCAAGCTGAAGAAGAATCAACCATCTCCCCAAGTGCTTGGGTGGAAATAGAGGAGCATCAGGCCATGTCCCCATGTAACAACTCATCATTTCAGGTAACCGCTTCAGCCAATGTTGCACCAGCTGCACTGTCAAGTCCTCGTGTCTGTCATTCTCTGTCCCAGATGCTGCAAGAAGAAAGTAACGAACCATATAATATTGAGTGGGGAAACGCTGAAAATCCTCCTGCCATTGTGTTCCAAAAGGATGCACCGAAAGGACTGAAGAGGCTCTTCAAATTTGCCCGGAAGAGCAACGGAGATGCCAATTAAACTGGTTGGTCTAGTCCGTCAGTTTTCTCTGAAGGAGAGGATGATGCTGACAGTGTACTCAGAAAGTCTTCGCTTCATACAAGGAAGTATGAACCGTACTCTAGTAAGTTTCCTGCTTTCGTTAGAATTTCGTCCTGCCTTTGTGTTTTTTTCCTTTGCTCCTTTCCTCCCTCCCTCGCTAACCCTTGCTTTAGATGTTTGGATGTTAATTTTTTCCTCATGCTAATAATCATTTTGGATTTGTGCATACAGCTCAATCAAATATTAGCAGATTTGATGGGCAGAGTTCACATAAGTCACAAGAGAACCACGATGCAGCTGCAGGACCTGCAACTAAAGGTTGTCTTTCCACGTGACGAGTACACACAGTATCGTTTCCTATGATTTATTTATTTTCCTGCAAATATTTTCTACACCTGCATACAGAATTTCTACGCTCCATTCCTAGTTCGCTTCATTAAGATTCCAATACTCTCTAGTATCTGTGTTTCAGCTGCAACAAGGTCATTCTTCTCTCTTTCAGCGTTTAGGGGCAGCAAACCAAATGAGATGAAGTTTCGCTAATGCTAGAGACTCGTAGAGTACTGGAGTCAGATTCTTCAAAACTTTCTATTCTTCCTTCACCGTCGTTGTAGCATGCATGATGCATTCATCCACACGCAAGGACGAGGGACTATCCCTATACTTCTGGTATTTCTTTTTTCTTCTTTCCTGTCGTAAAACTTTGTTTCCGGGTCTTTTGTACATGCAATATATGCCCTTGTTCTGTTATTTTCAGAGATTTAAACAGACCCCTGTTCTTAACCCTTATGCTTAGGATGTCAAGCAACTACAGATCGATACATGTTGAGTCGAGTCGATTTTATTTATTCTAGGAACAAAGTTGCTTCATAATGTATCCAGTTTCAAGTCTATATACTTTGCGTATATTGGCATCAATACGAATGCTTTGTGACAGAGAATGCCTCTAAATAACATAGGAACATGCTAACTCCTTCGTCACCATTTTGCTTGCTCCACGAGCAATTCAAAGCTGCATAGCAATTGGGTTTTCTCGTAGAAGTGAGAGAGTGGTGTCACGTGAATTAGTACGAAGAAAAGGGAGAGAAGTGATTATTAATTAATAGGTAACTAATCCCTAAACCATATTCACACATTTCTCATGTCATTCAATTTACTTCTGCTGAATTAAGAGTTACTTGTTCAGAAAACAAGTCTTTTAATGTGATATGGGATAATTTTTTTTTTTTCATTTTTTAAGAAAACCTCGATGGTACGAGGGATATTTTATTGATAACGGAAAAAAAAAAGTTACACCTAGTCATGAGAAGACATAAACATTACCTCTCATAATGTCAAGCAAAGGAGAAAAACAACATTGAGTAAGAAGGGGGGGACATAAACCTTACATTTCTAGAAACGAAAACAAAAACGATACAAGGGAAGGGGGATATGAAACCTAACCCCTCTAAAGCCAAACCTGAAAGAAAAATACAATGAAACAAGAGGATGAAATTTAACAAAATCATACAACACAACCATACTGGCATATTCGTCACAGCAAAGAAAATGGCAACAAACTTACTCAAAGTACAAAACAAAGCTAAACATATTCTACAATTACATGATACATTTTAAGCACTATCTTATTCAGCAACTGTGAAAGAAGAATGCTCCACGGCATGTTTACCAGCAAAGAACCAAGCACAATCCAGAACCCCGTGAAGAATCCAACTCCTAAGCTCACGTAGAACCACCCGTCTTTGAGTAAACTGTATCCTTCTCCTCCGTCCTGCTCAACTGTTGGTGGCGGTATCACCCCATTTGTGCTGCAATTCTTGTTGAGTGGAGCTCCGCATAGTTCGTTGCCAACGAAGCTAGACTGATCAAGGCTTTGCAGCTGAGTGCTTTCTGGTATTCGTCCCGTCAAATTGTTGTAGGACAAGTTTAAGTGACTCAGAAATGTCAAATTCGCCATGCTTGGAGGAATTTCACCATCAAGTCGGTTCATGGAAAAATCGAGAGATTCTAACCGTGCCATATTACCAATCTTTGAAGGAATTCTTCTGGTGAAGCGATTATTCGATAAATTGAGTGACTGCAATGCGAGGAGGCTGGTAAGTTCTTCAGGGATCTCTCCATACATAAAGTTGCATGAAAGGTCTATGCCTTTTACGAATCCCAGAATCTTGCGATATTCCATTTCTATCCCTTTCGTTACCAAGATTGCATTCTCTGGAACTCCAAACTCATATAGAACCGAAAAATTACTTGGAGAAAATGATTCTGAAAAATCAGCCATGGCGCTCAAATTGTGGAAGCATCTCGGTATCATTCCTGAGAGTTTGTTATGTGCAAGGTCCAATATCTGGAGACTTTTCAAATAACAAACTTCATTGGGAATGTCTCCTTCAAACTTATTTGAACGAAGGTTAAGAACATGCAACCCTGAAAGGCTTTTAACCATCCATATTGGTATGCTTCCGACAAACCCATTTCCACCAAGGTCAACAACTGACAAACTGGCACAGTTTTGAAGGGAATGTGGCAATTCTCCGTACAGGTGATTATTGCGCAAGTGCAGCGATTGCAGCTTGTGCAAGTATCCCATGGACATTGGGACATTCCCAGTTAGGTAGTTGTTTTCTAAATTTAGGAATCCCAATGATGGCCAATTCATCCAACAGTCGGGTACTTTTCCAGTGAGAAGATTGTTCCCGAGATGAAGAATATCAAGTGTGTACAGTTCATCCCTCCTACCACAGAAGAAGTGGAAAACAGATCCAGAAAATGATGAATTGGAAAGGTCTAGCCAATATAACGTGGTGGGAACAATAGGCAATGCACCGGTGAATTGGTTAGAACCAAGATCAACAACTGAATCAGGAAAAGCAACTATATTTTGAATCTCCCCGTACAATTGATTGTGAGAGAGATTCAGATACTGTACTTGGAAAGTTAAGTTCCAAAACCAAGTTGGAATAATACTTGAAATTCCTGTATCAGATAAGCTTAGATCTGTTAACTGCGTTTGTGTCTGAAGCCACATTGGCCATTTAGGTCCCAGATGCCATGAATCCAATAGTAAACTTTCAAGTTGAAAAGGAGGAAGCCAATCTTGACTAGTTTTCAGAGTAAATGAGTTTCCTTTTGCAATGAAATGCTTCAATTTTGTAAGGTTACTAAAAGAAACTTCCGACACCACACCTTCGAACCAATTATAAGATATATCCAAATCTGTTAGCATTTTGAGTTTGCCAATAACTTCTATGAAAGTTCCATTAAACTGATTTCCAGATATGTCTAGTTCTACTAAACTTGATAAGTTTCCTAGGGACATTGGAATGGGACCTGACATTGAATTATGTGAAAGGTCAAAGTGCCTTAAACTTTTAAGGTTTCCAATGGAACTCAATATTTCACCACGTAAGGCATTGCGAGAAAGAAGTAAGGACTCAAGATTGTTCAAGCTATACAACCATTCAGGTATGGTAGAATTGAATTCGTTCTCCTTGAGATTAAGAGCTGTAAGACCAGTCATATTCTGAATACTGCTTGGAAGTTGTCCTGTAAGTTGATTGGCTTCTAGACTCAATTCAAGGAATTTTCTGTTAAACAACCATTTGGGAATCGGATCAAGACTAATAGAATTGGATGACAAATCAATTTCCCTCAAAGACGTGATATTCTGTGAAATGCTAGGAATTGGACCTTGGAAACCACAACCACTAAGATGAAGAGAAACTAGATTTTTAAGACTGAAAACCCACCTCAACATCAAAGAATTAAAACTGTTTCCAGAAAGATCAAGGACGACCAGGGAAGTAAAATTTGGGGTGGGTAGAGGGGGGATTTGATGAAGTTCACAATCAGACATATCCAACTCTACCAAAGAAGGGAGCATGTTTGTAACTTGCAACCAGTCAGATGCTTTGCTAAGATCTACAGAACTCAAGTCCAAGTGTTCCAACAGAGAAAGACCAGAAATCCACTTCAGGTTCTCAACCTTCAGACTGGGACCATAGATATTACTGATATTGAGATAGCGTAGACTGGAGAGATTTCCCAGTTTATGAGGAATTACTCCACCAAACGCTGAGTTTCCAAGATTAAGGTGTGTTAAACTTGTCATAGAACCAAGGAAACTAGGAATTTGTGTTATGAATTCATTGTTGCTTAGGTCCAAGTAGTTGAGATGCTTTAAACTGAGCAAAGAAGAATTTATCTTACCACTGAAGAAAGAATTGAAATGCCAATCAGAGTAGGAACTATTAAGGTGCAGCTCGTGGATGTGGCCGGTTATGTGATCACACACAACTCCTGTCCAACTGCAACAGTCTGAACCTTCTTCTGCAACCCACGACGATAGCCGATTGGCAGGGTCCTTGAGATCTTGCTTGAACATCAGAAGGGCTTGTCTTTCGCTTTCTTTGCAAAGCGGAGGCCAACCGGGAATTCCATTGCATAAACCAATACTGAAAGTAATGGTTGCAATAGCTAGAACCCTGATTAGTAGTAAAACAACTCTCATGCTTCTCTCCATGAAGTTTTAGTGTATGAAGTAGGTGATGTGTGCGAGCAATGAACCATCCACAGTAGTGCTAGCTATATATACTAGGGATCCTCACTTTTTCTAAACCATCCTCTACGACATGTGCACTTTTCCTAAACCACCCTCTACGGCATGAGATTGAGACCACATTTTCTAGCACATCAATGAGAGTAGCAGTCGGATAGTCTTGGAATCTTTGACAAAAGTTTCATAGATGATAAGATGAAATAATTACTTTCTTTGAATGCCGGTCCTTCAAATACGTTGTATAGATAAAGATGAAAAATTAATGGACAGAACTTGGCTGCTGATTTTTCAGCAGCCAATTATGTTCAAAATTAATTTCTTTGATTGATGTGATATTTATTGCGATATAATATTCCTACCTAAACTTGGCGTCAAACAGGAATATGTGCAAGTAAAAAGGGTAATACATTTTACTTCTTTTAAGTTTTGGTACAACTGCAACCTCATACATGTGTATAACATTTCAATGTCATACATTTACTTATAACTAGAAAATGTGCCCCCACTTTGCCGCGGGCGTTGACTATGTTAGTTGTAATAGGCATGAATAGTTTCCACACAAAGCAACTAAAAATACGTTGTAGTACCTAAGAACCAATGAAGTCAAACTTTTGCTGCCATATATGGATAGCTATAAGAAACATTCATTTGTAGATCATATTGTGTCATCAATATAATAGTTTCAAGTAATTAGCCTACAACATGGCGGAAAAACATAGAAAAAGAAAAGTAGAAAGGCAAAGGACAATACTTGTGCATCTCGCAGAAATAATAAGTTTATGAAAAAATTGCTAAACCATCTTACAAATTCAATCGTCAAACATTATATTGTAACCCAAGACAAAGACAAAGTATATAGTTTGTTTACAAATCAAAACAAAGTGCTGCTATAATCCGCAATAGCTATGAATCATTTCCACATAAAGATACTAAAATTTGACGGCACATTGAATAACCATCAAGCAAAGCAAACAAAGGGAGGATTAAATATCGAAAATTGTCCATAAGGCATCAATTGACAAATGCTTCTTAATGTGGTATTCCAAGAAATGAATGCAGCTCCAAAACAACTCAGAAAACACCTTAGAAATCTTTATCACCCCAATCTTACTAAATAGAAGCATATATGGACAGGATAGCTCCCTAATTTTGTAATAGAAACTCTAACAAAGAATATCAGGCTCCAATGCCCTGACTTTTTCTTGGCATAAATATGTACATTGCAAGTTTAATTCCAACAAGACAAATACGAGTGTAAAGTAAAAGGCATCAACGCTACATGTACTACTTTACAATCATCTCAAGTTGCTGACACAATGCCTAAAATATTCAAGACTCAAAGATTTTCATATAAATAGAACACCTCACCAAAACAATAACCGAGGTTGTGGTATTTGAATCAAGCAGGCAGATGCTTTGCAAGGATGCCTTCAATATCATCTCATATTCCCGTACTCCTGTCGGCGGGATCCGCCAGTGCCCCCGTGTGTCAGGCCCTTTCCTCAAAGAGGTCGAGGGGTTTCTGGTCGAACCCGCCCAACCCAAAACTAAGAAGAACCGAACCTGACAGACACATCTTTTTTCTCTTTTTCCTATATGATACAATAAACCATTCAAATTCAGTTCATGTGGAATTGGGGGAAAGAAAAGGTTTAAAACTCCAATCATCCAAATAGAACCTATTATGTTAAAATGGTTCTTGAATGTGGTGAGCAGCGGTATTTGCAAAGAAACATGATGTTAACTCTCATGTATATGTTCAACAATTAGATTCGATTGAATAGCATTTTCTTGGGATGTAGAGCTGGGTGATGATTCCCTCGTTGTTTTGCATCTTGCTGATTAAGATTATAACCTAGAAACCAAAATCAAACAAACGTGGATACATATATGAGAACTCAAACGAATAGGCAAGGATTTTAAAGATTCGGAATGTAAAGAAGAGAGGAAAACATGTATATGGCTAACAAGATCAAAGAAATTGCAAAAAACAACAAATGGGGAAAATTACAGAACATGGGCATTTCCTAAAACTCCATGTTTTCAATTCAAATTTCTCTAGGCATTCAAAATGAAGCTTATGGAATGAAGAGTAGAATTATTACCCAAGGTGGTTGCAAAAGCTTGAAAAACCACATGCCAATCCTAACAAAATCGAATTGACAAACGAAAGGAAACCCATTAAACCCACATTCCAATTCAACCAAAATTCGAACTTCACCTCAAATTAGATCAACAGAAAGAGAAACAGGAAAAAACCCAAATGCAACAGGATAGAAAAACAGGGTGAGAGGGAAGGGGGAGATTGAGGGATAAGCAGAGAGAGAGATTACAATGAGTGAGTCGGCAAAATTTGAAAGCTTCAGTGAAGTTGCAGCTCCCCTTCGACTCGTTGCATCAATAGGATTAGAAGATTCTGGAAATAATAAAATTACTGAACGGCCGTAAACTCAATTAAATAAAATTCTCAGAATTTCGTATAATATCCATGAACGAATGCCCACAAAAGATGAATAACATATAAATATAAAGTTATAAACATAAAAAAAAATGAAAAATACCTCAGCAGAACAGATGGGCAATAGTTATAAAATTGGCCTGGAAATAGTTGACAAACCACAACCCCATGTCCAAGATGTCGACACTGTCGATGTCATCACCTGAAAAGGTATGAATTATATGTTTGTTAATTTCTACGACTAAAATCAAAATCAAATACCAACATACTTCCTCATGTGTTATGTTTTGCAAAAATTCAAATGAAAATGTACAAAAAAACATAATTATACAGTAGCAACTCTTCATAGAATTCTTCCTCTATCTCCTCCACTTTTTGACCATGATGTCTGCTTCCATATTGAGCTCAATTCTTCAGAGCTTGATGAGAGACTAAACCTTTGATGTGGAGGCAGTCCAGCAATAGCATATGCAACCGCTGCAGCAGCCGCATCTTGCGAGGGAACCTGTTCGAGAAGGTAAACAACGCATGAATACATTTAGGACAGAAAATAAACGTTTATTTTAACCCTGTACCAATCAGCTAAATTTCGCAGTAAGCATAACATTTTCATTCCCTACTTAACAATGAATTAACTACGACTGCCAGATTAATAAGCATTGTTCTTAAAATGATACTTATTAAACTTAACCTTCTTAATTAACACGAAACCGCAGATAATCTACCAAACCAAACTGTTATTCAGCATATAAAGCAAAATACACACGCTTGGTACAAACATTTCAAATTATATGATCTAATTACACAATTTCAACTCGCTTTTACTCCGAAACAATCGACTTTCACACAACTAAACACTAAACGCATCGAATTGGAGGCCTTAAAAGCTGCATTACGTGCAAAAACTGAAATTTCAATCACCTCGGGGCGATCAGAAGCAGAAGGAAGAAGGCCGAGCGACCTGGCACACCTAATGGAGCTCAGAATCTTCTCGCTGACCTTTGACAAATCCATCGCACCACCTTGAAACAGCAAAAAGGGGACCAAGAACGAAACCCCAGAGCTCTCAGTGCCCTCGCTCAAATAGCCATTGAACACAAACGGATTCGCCAAAACGCTGCCGAAGGAAGATAGATTCAGCTGCATTTCAATTCGAACCATGGAAAATGACTAAATTAAAAAAAAAAAAATCAAGCAATCACGATTTTCTATCAGAGCAACCAGGAAGAGAATAAAATCCCCAGGAGCAGAGAAAGAAGTCACCGAAATTGAATGGAATGGAGAGAACCAACCACCGGGAGATGAGGAAAGTGGCAAGCCAAGGAGAGGGGCGAAGTATGAGTGAGTTTTGGGCTGTGGGTTTCGGATTTCTTGTTCAGGGGGAAGGGGGAGGATCCTAAAAAAGGATATGGATTGTCCGCTCCCCATTTCATAGCCTTCTATTTCTATGGTCTGCGCTTCCCATCTCATATTCTTTTCATAGCTCGTAAATATATTATATGATCACAGTTAAGTTACGTTAATATTCTATATAAATTTTTTTATAAAAATAATAAGATAAAAAGTAATTATAATATAAAATGTTAACGTGACTTAATCGTGACCAATATGAGAGTATAGGGAAGGTAGACAATCCATATCCTTTAGCATAAAATATATAACCTTTCAAAAATAATCAAAAGCTTACAAATGTCAATTAACAACATAATCAAAATAATAAATTAGTACATATTTCAATTAACAAATCACAAATAAAGTGGAATTCAAATTGATAAACTGGCAAAGGAAAATGCATTAACATTTTCATGCCATCCGCCTTGATGACAATATTCATGAGTATGAGATTTTATAGAAATAGATAGTGAAATGAGAGAAAAAATTACAAAGAATGTTCATTTTTTTCAACCAGAAGAGCAATCCAAAAACAAAAACAAAAAATAGAACAAAAAACGAACCCGTCTTTCAATTTTAGCTTCTTTTTTTTTTTTTTTGAACTGTTCAATTTTAGCTCTTTTACACCATTGAAAAAACATTTCAATAAAATTTTGGAAATTGTTACTTATCATTCTTCAGAAGCATCTTTATGATTTGTAGACATACTTAAAAATAAAATAAAAAGTAGAGATATAAATCTAAACAACCTCCAATGGATACACTAATAGGATTGTCCAGTTGATCACCAAATACTTCCAAAGATTATAATCTTTGTTACATGCTTGTCCGACCCACCCCCCAAAGGAAGGCAAAAATCAAAATTTGCCTCTGCCTTGGGTTACTGAAAGTTTAAACTAAAATGGACCTGGCTTCTTTGCCCTCCCAGTTTCCATACACTCTCATCATCTCCTATTTGTGTGATTACGGTTAAGTCACGTCAACATTTTATATTACTATTGTTTTTTGTCTTATTATCTCTATAAAAAAATCAATATAAAATTTTGATGTGGCTTAACCATGACCGTACAAAATAGAAAGGGATAAGAGTGTATGGGAAGTGAGAGGGCAGATAAGCCTTTATCAGCAACGTCGAAAACCACTAAACAACCACCATTCCAATAAATCTCACATAAAACTCAAGAAAGAACAATGCAAAGAATAATAGAAAAATATTGAAAGACAAGATTTACCAAAATGTTCACAATGAAGAAGAATTCTCGCCTATCATGCACCGCATATTTCTGCAGAACAAAAAAATTGCAAAAAATATGAGTCGTTTTAATCACCATTTCTTAACAACTATTCAGTAAAGGATCAAACAATCATGCCACAAAACAAATTTGAGAAAAAAAGGGAACTAAATTAAGTTGAGTAGGGTAAATAATTGAAGTGACTTTGAGGCATTTAAGTTAAGATTTTTGTTTAGTGTTGTCAACCCAGATTTGTAACATAATTTTGTTCTGTTACACATTATCCAAATAGCAGATATGTACTATTTTAACACAACAGCAACACATTGCTTACAACAACAAAAAGACAGATTAGACAAATATACAGGTACACCATCATGTAATTTAAAATCAAAATAAACAGAACTTGAATTACATCACTAAAAACACAGTATCGTTCTCTGTGATTTATTTATTTTCTTGCAAATTTTCTACACCTGCATACAGTATCGTTCTCTCTTTCCGCGTTTAGGGGCAGCAAACCAAATGAGATGAAGTTTCGGTAATACTTTATATTCTTCCTTCACTGTCGTTGTAGCATGCATGATGCATTCATCCACATGCAGAGACGAGGGACCGGTCCCTATACTTCTGGCATTTCTTTTTACTTCTTTTCCTGCCGTAATACTTTGTTTCCAGGTCTTTTGTACGTGCAATTTATGCCCTTGTCCTGCACTTCTCAGAGATTTAAACAGAGCCCTCTTCTTAACCCTTATGCTTAGGATGTCAAGCAACTACAGATCGGTACATGTCGAGTCGAGTAGTTTTTATTTATTCTAGGAACAACAAAGCTGCTTCATAATGTATCCAATTTCAAATCTACAAACTTTACGTATATTGGCATCAATATGAATGCTTTGTGACAGAGAATGCCTCTCTAACAACCCGTCCCGGAATTTACTGTACATAAATGGTATTTTTGTATTTTCATCAAGTTTGGAAATTTATCTTCCTTTTAAAATTTGTTTTTGGTCTTAAATGGTGAGCCAAGGGGACCCACCCCCCCTGATTTTGTCCCCGAGCCCTCTTCTCTCTTTCTTCCTCTCCTTCTTCCCTTTCCCGTATACTTCTATTCCTCTCTTCTCTATGATCACACTCACACCCAGCTGCACTCCCTGCTCGAGGAAGACACAATCACCATCTAAACCTCGTCCCTTTCCTCTTCCTCTTGCCTCTGCGCAACTCAGCGAAACCAAGAAAATAACCTCCGGCGAGTCCGACGGCTTTCGAGGCCATTACCGGCCAAACCACGGCGAGTTGGCCGGCGTGAAAGGTATCAATCTCTTCGTCTCGTCGAGTACTATAACTTTCCTTTTTGTTTCACTCAATTTCATTGAGTATTGAAGACGTTATACGCATTTGAATCTTACCCAGTTTCTGGCGACCTCCGAGGCTTTCGAGGAAATTTCCGGCCAAACCACGGCGTGTTAGATGTCGTGTGAGGTATGATTCTCTTCGTCTCTTCCAGGGCTACAACTTTTGTTTTTGTCTCGCTTGATTTCATTGAGTAGTGACAAAATTATGGCCGTTTAAAGTGGGGTGGTTTTCCGGGCGAATTTCCGGCCTTCTTCTTCCTTGGCAACAGGCCACCCGGCCTTTCCCTCTCCCTCGGGCCTTAGGCCCGTGTTGTCTTAAGCCCAAAACCCTAGCCCCTTTAGTTTTTAAGTTTTGTTAATTGGTTTTAAAACCCAAAAAGGGCTCGGGCCTTATATAAATGGCCTTGGGCCGGTTTTGATTTAAAGGGGGCTTAAAGCCCTGCCCTTGTGAGGCCTTAGGGCCTTGTGCCTGTGTGTGTGTGTGTTTTTGGTGTGTGTGTTTGGGCTAAAGCCCAAACCCCAATTTTTCCACCCTAAACCCTTTTAACCCAAAAGCCCTAGGTTCCTAAAATCTATTAGGGCCTAACCCATCCAACCCAATTCCCTTATTTTATTTAGTTCAAAACCCAATAGGTCCTAACCCTATTTAACCTAAACCTAAACCCTAATCCGGATTTCAAGCCTAAAACCCGTTTGACCTAATTTGACCGTTGACCCCCGGTCAACGTTGACTTTAGGATTGACTTTTCGGGTTTTCGTCCGGGACCCTTCTTAGGGTAATTCGATGTTCTGAATCCGTTTCCAATGTCCATTTTCCCAAATTCAATTGCTATTATATAGTTTAATTTATTGGACTCTTTAATGTGCTTAGGGGCAATTATTGTGACGTTTCCGTCTTTGCTAGTGGCGCAGCTTTTGACGGCGAAGTACTGTGAGTGGACCCTTTCTAAAATTACATGATTTTATAGTAATTGCATAAATGATTAGCATGCCTACGGATTTATGATTTGATTTATGTGAAGCCTGATGATTTAAGATATTGATTATTGTCTCGTGTTTTGGTGAGGAATTAATTGTTAGCCTATTTTGAACTATATTTTAATATATCATATTTTCTATAAAAATCATGAACTGGTAGACTATCTGACAGATGACGATAGGATGCTAGAACATGTTTTTGAACCCCTCTTTATAGTGTAGACGATGATCGGTAACCTATGCTATGAAGTGGTTATTTAAGAGAGGCGTAACTATTTGTGCGTACCTGGTGGATACTATGCCGCCTGGGGCGAGGATCTGGTGTTGGCATTTAGGCCGGGAGAAATAATCCCTAGCAAAAGGCTGAGGGACACGGTGACAGGCATTGGGCCGGGAGGGAGTTATCTCTGGCTACGGGCACAGAGACTTAGGTGCAGGCATTGGGCCGGGAGTTATATTTATTCGGTGATCTTACTAGCAGCACACCGCGCTTACGAGACGATTTATGAGACGTTTACTGTTTTGATTTATGCGATGAGATTCCGCAATATGGCTTTTGAGATATTTTTGGCATGCTAGGATTTTTATTAAATCCATCACTTATTATGCTAGTAGTTTTCATTTATATAAACTTTGGGGGTTAGTATGTTGATAACTGTTTTATTATTATTGTATATATAAACTTGGTCCACTCACCTTTGTTTTGCGCCCCTATTCAGGACTTAGAATCAAGGCACCTAATCCCGGCGTGAAGACACTTCCACAGTAGCATCTTCGGATCCTCTCGATGTAGGACCCACTTCCTTATTCATCCAATTTTATCTTAATTATTTTTAGTGATTAGATTTAGTTGTATGTTCTGAGAACGTTCCTGAAATTATTAATTCTTCGTATTTTTAAATTTCTAACCCTTATTTATTTCTTATTCTTAGCTTTTGTATCAATTAATGGCTTCCGTCACCCTTGGGTGTCAGCCAGCAAGTGTCTATCATGGTATTCAGGGAATATCAGGGTCGGGGCGTGTCAAAATGGCAGAAAAAATAAAATAAAAGAAAGGATGAACAAAGTTCGATCAATGAAAAGAGCAAGAAAGAAGATATTGAGTAGAAAAAAGCCGAAAGGTGTCACGTGAATTTGTACGAATAAGAAAGAGAAGTACTACGAAAAGAAGGGGAGAGAGAATAGAGAGAATGGAAAGAATAGACAGAACAAAAGAAAGATTGAGAGGTAAAACTGTAAATAAAAAACCAATTGAAAATACAACCATGAAATAATGCGAGTTTGCTAATAATTAATTAACAAATAACTATTCTCTAAACCATTTTCACACATTTCCATGTCATTCAATTTACGTTTGCTAAATGAAGGGGTACTTGTTACGAGAACAAGTCTTTTTAATTTTATAAGGGATAATATTTTTATAAAACAAAGTGAAAAAGAACTACAATCAAACAAAGGGACGAAATTTGAAAAAAAAAACATACAATTCAACCATACTGGCTTATTCGTTGTAGCAAAGGAAATGCCAACAACAAGAAGCTCATTCAAAGTACAAAACAAAGCTAAACATATTCAACAATTATATGATATAGTTTAAGCACTATCCTATCCTGAAAGAAGAATGCCCCATGGCATGTTTACTAGCAAAGAACCAAGCACAATCCAAAACCCCGTGGAGAATCTAAGTCCCAAGGTCATGTAGAACAACTTGTCTTCGAGTAAATGGTATCCTCCTCCTCTGTCCTGCTCAACTGTTTGTGGCGGTATCACCCCATTCACTTTGCAAATCTTGTAGAGCAGAGGTCCGCAAAGTTTGTTGTTGACGAAGCTAGATTGATCAAGGCTCTGCAGTTGAGTGTTTTCCGGAATTTGTCCCGTCAAATTGTTGTAGGTCAAATTCAAGTGACTTAGAAATGTCAAATTCGTCATGCTCGAAGGAATTTCACCATGGAGTTTGTTCGTGGACAAATTGAGAGATTCTAACCATCTCATATTACCAATCTTTGAGGGAATTATTCCGGTGAAGCGATATTTTGATAAGTTGAATGACTGCAATGCGAGGAGGCCTGTAAGTTCTTCATTGAAATCTTGCTTGAACATTAGAAGTGCTTGTCTTTCGCTTTCTTTCCAAAGTGGAGGCCAACGGAGATTTCCATTGCATAAACCAATACGGATAGTAATGGTTGCAATAGCTAGAAACCTGATTAGTAGTAAAACAACTCTCGTGCTTCTCTCCATATAGTTTTAGTGTATGAAGTAGGTGATGTGCATGAGCAATGAGCTATCCAGAGTAGTGCCAGCTATATAAACTAGGGAGCCTCACTTTTTTCTAAACCATCCTTTACGGATGAGCACTTTCTACGGCATGAGCAGTTTGTCTAAACCATCCTATACGGCATGAGACCGTATTTTCAAAATCGATGCACATCAATAACAGTAGCTGTCGGACGGACTCTTGGAATCTTTGACAAAAGTTTCATAGATGATAAGATGGATTAAACTAGTTATTTTGATTCTCAGACACAACACACTTTAATCTTTTTGCTGTTGAGTGACAAATAATTAAAAATATAAAAAAAACTTAAAATATTTGGTTCTCAATCTAAATCCCAAACAACGCTTGAAAAGATTTGAAATTTAGTCGCTGAGCTCGTATTCCTCGTCATATTGCTCGAAAGTATTGACAAATTTGCCAATTAGATGCTTACAGCTTCAACTTTTCATCGAATTGGCATGGAAAGGCCCACAGTTTGAAAAATAGAATGAAGGGTAAATCACCAAAATGGTCCCTGAGATTTGCATAACTCATCACTTTAGTCCATGAGATTCCAAATCGATAGAAGTGGTCCCTGAGATTATCCATCATCCATCATTTTGGTCATTCCGTTAAAAACTCTGTTAAGTGTCCCGGAACTCTTGGCCGGAAGTTTTGGCAATTTTCAAAGCTTCGTAACGCAATCGTTTCTTAACCAAATTCGACCCATACTATATCAAAATGAAGATAGGAAAGTGTAGAATAAGATTATACCTATTTAGAAGCCCAATGGTTGCCGGAGATTGCCGGAAAATAGCCTCAAAGTTGACTGTTCCGAGTGAAAACTTGAAAACTCGCCGGAAACTAGGTAAACTTTAAGGCCCTGTTTGGCACACCGTATAAAGCACCAAATAGTACTAATAATACGGTGTACGGTGTTTGGTGCCGTTTGGATAATAAGCACCGGATTAAATAATCTGGGCCCACCTTTTTTACTCGGTGTATACCTGCTTCCTAATCCCGTCCAATTTCTCCGTATAACTTAGTCGGCCTCTTGCTCGTTCTCGCTCTCGCTCTCTGCTCGCTCTCCGCTCGTTCTCACTCTCGCTCTCCGCTCCTTCTCACTCTCGCTCTCCGCTCATTCTGCCATCACCTGCAACTGGCAGGTGAGGAACCTGGGAACTTCCGCTCGTTCTCACTCTCGCTCTCCGCTCCTTTTACCATCGCCTACAACTGGCAGGTGAGGAACCTGGGAACTTTGAATCAGGAGATTGTGAAGGTAGCAAGAAATTTGGACTTAGAATTGCAGGGCTTTGCCCCGAAGGGAGCCCTTCCAAAAATTCTCAGAGGCCAAGGCTGAGCCCAGGCCAGTAAGGGGGTTTGGGATTCTTTTGCAGTCGGGGAAAGAGAAGAAGAAGAGAGAAAGGGAAGGAGTTTGGGGGTGCAGCGGAGAGATCTGGGTTTCATTATTTGGGATTCTTCTATTATGTAGTCGGGGAAGAAGAATGGAGAGAGGGAGGGAGTTTGGAGGTGCGGCGGAGAGATATGGGTTTCATTTTTTTTTTTAAGTTTAATTTTATTTTAAGTTTTCCTCCTATCCGATATAATACCAAACACTGTATAAATAATACGGTCATTAATCTGATACTGCACCAAACGCCCGACTAATTTAGTCAGTACTGTCCGGTGACTATTTATCCTATCCGACAAATATAGTCAGTACAGTCCGAGCTGCCAAACAAGGCCTAAATGTTCATAACTTCTTCAATACTCAACGAAATCAAGTGATTCAAAAACAAAAATCATACTTCTCGACGATAAAAAGAGAATGGTACCTTTTTTGATGGCTAACTCGTCGTGTTTTGGCCGGAAAATGGCTCGAAAGTGGCTGTCTTGGTTTCGAGTTAGCCACTTTCGAGCTGTTTTCCGGCCAAACCACGGCTATTTAGCCGTCAAAAAAGGTACAATTCTCTTTGTATTGTCGAGAAGTATGATTTTCATTTTGAATCACTTGATTTCGTTGAGTATTGAAGAAGTTATGAACGTTTAAAGTTTACCCAGTTTTCGGCGAGTTTTCAAGTTTTCACTCGGACCAGGCAACTTTGAGGCTATTTTTCGGCCATCTCTGGCAACCATTGGACTTTGAAATAGGTATAATCTTATTCTACACTTTCCTATCTTCATTTTGATATATTATGGGTCGAATTTGGTTAAGAAACGATTGAGTTACGAAGCTTTGAAAATTGCCTAAACTTCCGGCCAAGAGCTCCGGGACACTTAATGGAGTTTTTAATGGAATGACCAAAATGATGGATGGTGGACAATCTCAGGGACCATTTTGGCGATTTACCATGAAAGGGAAAATGGAAAGTTCCAAATATTCATGACATTTTTTTTTGTCAAACAATAGATTTGTTAGATTAGATTTTAGATTAGGGAGCCGACGGAGTTCGAACCCACGCCGTGGTTTAAGAGCCACATTCCTCCCCACCACTGTGGTAGATTGCCACTCGTATGACAATTTGTTATATTTAATCAGTCTCGAAACAACTAGACAAGTTGTTTCTGAGGTGTAAGAATAGTAAAAGAAAAATCAATTTCTTGAGACAGAAAGAAAAGAAAAAAACACAGAAGAAAGGAATAAGGAGAAACATAACAAGTGTTTACAACAGTTAAGTGTTTTTTTTTTTTTTTTGTCAAAACAACACTTAAGTGTTGGCCGACCCAATATGTAGGAGAAAAACTAGATTTTGAAGTCTGAAAATCCACCTAGCTAGGCATTGAAGAAGTAAATGTGTTCTCAGAACGATCACTGATGTCAAGTGAAGTAAGATTTGTGATGCTTTTCTAATATCTTCAAAGTTCATATCTGTGACCATATTTTCTACCTTTTCGGGACAGTGATTCGCGTGGCAGTCTAATTCTCGCCTCAATTCAGATCATGTTCATTCCGACGATCCATATGAATAGAGAGATCTGAAATGCACAACAGCAATCCGCCAACTTTGGGTGGTAACCGAAAGGAGTCCTAAGCGGATATATTGACCAAGGCCGGCCCTGAGAATTTCGGAGTTCTAAGCGAGCTCCGAGCCTCGAGTGGGGTCCTAGAATTCTCTGACCGCCAACTCTTTGTACATTGATATGTATAAAAAAAAATCCGCTAAATACATGAAAAATATCTATTTCTACATCAAGTATCTTAATTTAAAAATTAATATCAAATACTAAAAAGGCCCCTATCTTTTATTACGTACCTAAAAATTCTTCAGGGTTAGGTTTAGACTTTTATGTTTGACATTAGAGAGGTTAAGTTTCATATCCCTAACTTTTATTTGTATTTTTCTTATTTTCATTTTTAGAGGCATAAAATTTATGTCCCTCCTTTTTTTTTTGGTATTCTTTTTCTTGTATTATGAGAGATAATGCTTTTAGCTCATGACTAGGCGTAACTTGTTTCTCAATATCAATAAAATTCTCTTTATACAGCCGAGGTTTTAATAAATAAATAAAAAATAAAATAAAAGACAATGTCTTGAAGGGGAAAGGAAGGAGTGGGTGGGGTTGGCTGGTTAATTAGTGTCTTATAATTAATAATTTGATTCCAGATTTACAAGTCACTGATTACAAATTTACACTCTTTTTTTTCAAACACATATCAATGTGTTACATGTAATTCTGTACGTAATACATAGGCTTTCTCAGTTAACCTCATCTAAATAGGTAAAAAATAATTTCCTATATATTTTCAAATAATGCTACTGAGGAAGAAGCCATTTGGAACCCTGAATATTGCCAAGGCTGATGAAAGGTTTTGCTTCTGCATCGCTTAGTTTTCTGGTGTAGCGAGCTTGACTGGTTATATTTGACCCTTGACCCCAATTGTTGTACTCTCCATAGAACAAATTGCTGCAAAAATACCACATAAATCAAATTAATATACATGGATTCCAAGAATAATAAAGCACTTTAAAAAAAAATGGGCAAAACAATAGGAAAGAATTTGCTTACGATTCACGTTCAGGGTGGCCAAAATCACTCCACCGTTCAGGGTGGACAATATCCGCTATGTCGGTGTAGGCAACCACCACGTTAGGGCTGCTTCCCCAAGCCCTACCCAAATATGTCCGACGAGCATACGTGGTGCCAGTTATTTTGCAATGCACAAACGAAAATCCACTATCCTCCGAAGCACTGTCCCTTTGTTGTGCCGTTATCACTGTCAAATTCCGTTCTACGACATGTATCTCAGTGTTCTGCACCAAATTATCACACTATACATGAGAAGAGGATAAAAAATATAACATGGTGTTGGGGCTTAAAAAGACTTCTCTACTTTGGAGACGTTTATCTGACAAAGAAGAATGTAATGCAGTGGAATTGATAGGCAAGAGAAAGAAAGAATACTCAAAGTATTACACAAGATTTTTTATTCACTCACAAACTTAGCACAAGAGGAAACACTCAAACACTCATAGAAGCTTTGTTGCTTCTTCTCACTTCTCACTTCTTGCTCTCTTGGTTGTTACAAATGGTGTGGATGCCTTCTCCTTTTATAGGCATGGATGGAACCTTGGAGAAGCATGGAAGCATCATGCTAGAGATATCTAGATAATTCCACTACCTTCCTAAATTAGAATTATCTACATTAATCTTGTATGTTGGTGGAATCCTCACCATTCTTCTAGACTCTTCCACCAACTTGAACTTTGCTAGAATTCTCTAGCATGTGCATGGATCTTTCTTTGTGTATGGGCCGGATCAATTGTCTTGGGACAAGACAAGATTACATTTCAACATCCCCCCTTAATATTGTCTTGTGATGCCGATTGATTTCCTCAATCTAACAAAGTCTTCTTGTTTGAGTGGCTTGGTGAATATGTTGGCGACTTGGTCTTGTGACTTCACATATTCCACTTGCACATCCTTTCTTGCAATGTACTCTCTTATGTAGTGATAGCGGGTATCTATGTGTTTGCTCCTATCATGGAATACTGGATTCTTTGCTAGAGCTATTGCAGACTTGTTGTCAACATAGATCTCTGTTGGCTCTTCTTGTGGCATGTTTAATTCTTTTAGCAAGTTTCTCAGCCATATTGCATGATAGACACATGAGGTAGCAGCTACGTATTCAGCTTCGCAGGTAGAAAGAGTGACAATCGGTTGTTTCTTCGACATCCATGTGAATGCAATGTCTCCCATGAAGAACACAAATCAGTAGTGTTTTTTCTATCGTCGGAATCTCCTGCCCAATCATTGTAGCTATATCCAGCAAGTTTGCAGTTATCAGAACTTGAATAGAACAAGCCAAAGTTAATAGTACCTTTAAGATATCGAAGAATTCTTTTGGCAGTCTTCAAATGTGTACTTGTGGGATTCTCCATGTAGCGACTGACTAATCCAACGACATAGAGAATGTCTGGTCTTGTGCATGTCAAGTAGCGCAAGCTTCTAACTAAACTCTTGAAAAATGTTGGATCTACACTTTCTCCTTCGTCATGCTTGGTTAGTTTGACTTCGTACTCCATTGGCGTGCTTATGGGCTTGCAGTCTTCCATTTTGAACTTTTTCAGTATCTCCTTTGTGTAGCTTTCTTGGGAGATGAAAATGCCTTCTTTGTTCTGCTTGACTTCAATGCCTAGGTAGTATGCCATCAACCCAATGTCGGTCATCTCGAATTCTTTGGTCATCACTCTCTTGAACTCTTCATACATGCTTGGATTACTTCCGGTGAAGATTAGATCATCCACATATAAGCACACAATTAAAATATCTCAATCTTTGACTTTGACGTAGAGAGCATGTTCATGAGGGCACTTGATGAAGTTGTTCTCTTGAAAGTACTTGTCGATGAGACTATTACATGCTCGTGGCGCTTGTTTTAACCCATAGAGGGCTTTCTTCAGCTTCAGAACTTTATTTTCATGCCTTTTGATTTCATAGCCTGTCGGTTGCTGAATGTAGACTTCTTCTTCAAGGACTCCATTTAGGAAAGCGGACTTCACATCCATTTGTTGAATCTTCCATTTGTTTTGAGCTGCCAAAGAAATTAGTAATCGTATAGTTTCCAACCGAGCTACAGGTGCAAATACCTCATCATAGTCGATTCCGGCTCTTTGACTATAACCCTTCGCCACTAATCTCGCCTTGTATCTTTCGACCTCTCCGTTGGCATTTTTCTTTGTCTTGTACACCCACTTGACTCCGATGGCTTTGTGTCTTTTCGGAAGAATAGCGAGTTCCCATGTATCATTCTTCTGGATTGCTTCAATTTCTTCATCCATTGCTTTCCTCCACTTAGTATCTTGTATTGTTTCTTGGAAGTCAACTGGTTCACAATCAGCAAAGAGACAGAAAAGTGTAGGATTATCAAGTCTTTCAGCTAACTCATAGAGATCTAGTAGACTTCTTGTGTGTGGTACTTCTCTTTCATTTAGACTCTCACTTGATGATGTTGATGCTGGTGAATTGCCATGATTGGTTGATATTGGTGAAGCAGGTGGAGTGGTGGATTCTTGTTGAACCTCTCTTGCTTGCTTCATCATCCCTTGTTCATTATCTTCTTCAAACTGAGGAAAGAAATGAAGATCACCTACATGGGAGCCAAAATCCCATTCTCCTTCTTCATCGAACGTCACGTCTCGACTGATCACCGTTTTCCCATTGTTTGGATTATACAGCTTATAGCCTTTTGAATTTGAGTCATAGCCGATGAAGATGAACTTCTCACTTTTGTCGTCGAGTTTGGTTCTCCTCTCGTCTTGTACATGTACATGGGCTATGCTTCCAAAAACTCTTAGATGGGAGATACCTGGTTTTCTTCCACTCCATGCTTCTTGCGGAGTCTTTCCCCACACACTTCTTGTTGGAGACCGATTTGATAGGTAGACAGCACATGCTACCGCTTCTGCCCACATCTCTTTAGGCAATCTCTTACTTTTGAGCATGCTTCGAGCCATGTCGATGATGGTTCGATTTTTTCTTTCCGCCACACCATTTTGTTGAGGGGATCTTGGAACTGTCAAAGGTCGACGAATTCCATTGGCTTCACAGAATTCTTGAAATTCCTTTGAAGTGAATTCTCCTCCTCGATCAGATCTCATGGCTTTGATCTTGCAACCACTCTCCTTTTCTACAACGGCTTTGAATTTCTTGAATGCTCCAAAGACTTCTAATTTCTGCTTCAAGAAATACACCCAGGTTTTCCTTGAAAAATCATCAATGAAGAGAAGGAAATAATTATTTTTACCCAAAGAGCTTGGTTTTATTGGACCGCACACATCGGTATGAATGAGCTCGAGTGGCTTCTGGGCTCTTGTGGTCGACTTCTTTAGAAAGCTTTTCCTGAACTGTTTCCCAAGTAAACATCATTCGCAAACTTGATCAGGGGGCTGATACACGGTAAGCCTCTCACCATCTCCTTCTTGGATAATAACTTCAATCCCCCAAAATTAAGATGCCCAAAACGAAGATGTCAAAGCCATGATGTGTCTTTGTAACATGTTTTGAGGCACTTTGCAACATCATTTTGAATATTCATAGGAAACATCCTATTCTTTGACATTTTCACCTTGGCAATTAATCTTCCTTTGTCATCTCTAAGAAAAAGGCTATAATTTTTCATGTGAATATCATAACATTTTTCTAAGAGTTGACCCAAGCTCAAAATGTTGCTTTTCATATTGCGCACGTAGTAGACATTTGAAATTAATTGGTGACCGCCATTTTTCAGGGGAATAAGGATGTTACCTTTTCCTTTTACGGGTATTTTGGATTCGTCTCCAAAAGAAACGTTGTCACTCACCGATTCATTGAGCTCAACGAACATGCTTCTTCTTCCGCACATGTGGTTGCTGGCGCCGGTGTCAAGGTACTATGTATAGTCTTGGTCTCCATCATTGTTCTTGCATGCTAGTAGCACAATGTCATTATCTTCTTCCTCTTCTTTCACATAATTGACCTTCTCATCAAGTCTGTTGCTTGGAGCTCTACATTCCCAAGCATAATGCCCAAACTTTTGACAGTTGTAGCATTGAACTTGAGATTTTTCATACCTCAAGTTTGAGCGCCCTCTTCTACGACCTTTTGTTGAGCTTCCTCCTCTTTCATAGTTGATATGGTTGTTGAAGTTCCAACCACGTCTGCGTCCTCGACCACCACTTCTTTCGTACTGGCTTTTCTCGTTATCGAAGCTTTCTTCTTTCTTCTTTGGCTGAACATGCGTCTTGAGGAGCTGCTCATCATTCCCTTGCCTCTTTTTATGTTTCTCTTCATATGCTTGTAGCGAACCCATTAATTGCTCTATACTAATTTCTTCCAAGTTTTTAGTTTCTTCAATCGTCACGACAATGTGCTCGAACTTGGGGTCCAACGAGCATAGTATATTCTCCATAATTTTAACATCTTCTAACTTTTCTCCGTTTCTTTTTAATTGATTGGAAACGGCTAAGACTCTTGAAAATTAATCAGAGATTGATTCAGACCCTTTCATTTGTAGAGATTCGAACTCACCTCTTAATACTTGAAGACGAACATTTTTCACTTGTTTGGCTCCTTTGTAAGAGGTTTGAAGCTTCTCCCATGCTTGCTTGGCAGAAGTTGCACTGGAGACCTTCTCAAAGCCATTGTCATCTAATGCTTGGTAGATGAGGTAGAGAGCCTTCTTGTCTCTCTTTCTTGAATCTTTCAAACTCTCTTTCTGGGGTTGAGACAGGGTAGCTTCATCTTCTGGCTCAGTGTAGCCTTTCTCCACGACTTCCCATGCATCGTGTGCTCCCAAAAGGGCCTTCATTTTGATACTCAAATTATCGAAGTTGTTGTTGTCGAGCACTGGAACTTGGAAGGCTGCCATAGCGTTGCTAGCCATAGCTCTGGTACCACTTTGTTGGGGCTTAAAAAGACTTCTCTACTTTGGAGACGTTTATCTCACAAAGAAGAATGTAATGCAGCGGAATTGATAGGCAAGAGAAAGAAGGAATACTCAAAGTATTACACAAGATTTTTATTCACTCACAAACTTAGTACAAGAAGAAACACTCAAACACTCCTAGAAGCTTTGTTGCTTCTTCTCACTTCTCACTACTTGCTCTCTTGGTTGTTACAAATGGTGTGGATGCCTTCTCCTTTTATAGGCATGGATGGAACCTTGGAGAAGCATGGAAGTATCATGCTAGAGATATCTAGATAATTCCACTACCTTCCTAAGCTAGAATTATCTACATTAATCTTGTATGTTGGTGGAATCCTCACCATTCTTCTAGACTCTTCCACCAACTTGAACTTTGCTAGAATTCTCTAGCATGTGCATGGATTTTTCTTTGTGTATGGGCCGGATCAATTGTCTTGGGCCAAGATAAGATTACATTTCAACACATGGGTGGGTCGACTATAAACTTATACTTCTAAATATAACATTAGCAAATAAAAGACACTTCATAATTATTTAAGTTGATTATGTAACTCTACGTTGCAATGTGACGTTCAACCTAAAAAAATTCTCACGGACCTTAATTACGTACCAAGTAGAGGGGTTTTCCTTTTCTAAATATGAAATCTACAGTGCCTTGAATGAAGCAGTCTTTGAACAAATGTAACCCCTTGTAATCATAAAGGGTGTCCTGATATCCAATCATTTTGCAATTGTAGAAGGCTGCCTTGTTCCCGGATATCTGCACTGCAACTGCCTGTGCACCCTCTCTTATTCCATCCGGCTCCGGCGCTGAATTCTACAACAAAACAAAAAAATCCCTACATTAATCTATTAATTTTTAATTACCATCAAAATGACGCTCTAAGTGTGAGTTTGGAGAAGATGAATTCTAAGGGGACTCTCTCAAAAGTAAGACTTTCAATGCCCAACACTATAAAATAGGATAGTGCTATTCATACACCCTCTTTTATCTCCCACACATCCTTATTAATATTTTTTCATTGATATTTTCAATTCATTTGATCCGATGGTCAAAAATTAAGAGGGGTATGAAGTAAAAATAGGTATGTAGATAGCACTACCGTAAAACATTGTGCGGAAAACATGAGGTGACAAAAAGTCTACGAAGAACTTCACTTTTAAGAGAGTCCCCTTATATAGTACTTTCCTTGGAGAATTACATACTATAATAACAAGATTAACAGCCCTAAAATAGTCTGATTCCACAATCAATGTGCCACTATACACAGTCCCATACTTCTGCGCGGTGCCATCAAATGTAATATTTGGCATACTTTTTGGCGATCCATAAAATGTAACAAAGGGTTTGTTATGTGGAATTGTGATTTTCTCGTTGTACACTCCCCCTTTGATGTACACAAACATGCGTTTTGTGTTCCCGGCTGGAATGCTATTGATGGCGTCGGTGATGGTCTTGAAGTTTCCACCTCCATATTGCATGACCTTGATGACCTGGGGAGCATGCTCAGCCGCAACAAGGGCAGGGTCAAGCGTTGACTTTCGTTCATTGTAGGTTTTCACATTATTATCGAACCAGCTAGCTACTTGGGAACTATCGGAAGGTATCGGTATCGTATCATCGGCGATGGCAGCGGTACTTGAAGTGAGCAGAATTGTTATTATCATCAGAGATGCATTAATGAACATGCATGGCGTTTTTCCGGCCATCTTTCTCCTTCTTGACGCACGATAAATTAAAAAAAGTTAAGTTTTGCTCGAAAACTATACAAAAACAATCTAAACTTTTGTGAAATCTCAAATCTACGTTTTTCAGCTTTATTCTACTGATTAGCTAGAGCAGTAGGTTGATGGTTGTTCATGAATGAATAATACCACAATCCATGATTATAGGATTGACCCAAAATATGTGAGGTTAGAGAGCTCTAGCTCTCGCACATGTTGATTTTTAATGGCAATAATACGTCTCAGATTCTAAGGCTTTCTCCCTAATATTTTAGGGCTCTCTTGAGAGCTAATTATATTACCTACTAAAAAATGCATAGCCAAAATTAAAAGTAGCTAAAGACAGTAATAATCCATAACATTGTTGCACCATAGGGAGGGGAGCGAGAAACATTTTTAGCGGGGGCAACCTTAATCTCCAGTTATACTTGAGAAAAAAAAAATTAAGATAGTAGAATATCTTCTATAATCTCATTGCTTTTTTTTTTCCTCAAATTTTATTAGGCCAACTTGTATGCATTTTTTTCACAATGATAGCTTATTATTATACTTATTATTTGGAAATCTCAACTGATCAATTAAAGTACTTAAATATAATAAATTCAAGTTTTTTTTTTGTTTTGAAATTCAAGTACGATATTCATTTCATAACTGGAACAACGTACAATCAGAGAAATGATGCTAACAGTGGGTCTCAATAAAAACCTTCCCAGGAATCAACCCGAATGAAGGGAAAAAGAGTGTCCCGCACCAACAAACTTAATAATTAAAACTATCCTCCAAAATAAGATCAAAAATTATATCAAGAGGGTCCTCAAACCAAGAGACGGGATGCTCCAAAGTTAAACTAAATCTAGCTAACCGATGAGCCACTGTATTGGCATCTCTTAGCACAAAGTTAGCTTTCCACAGTTGGAAAGATTGCAGGATCCGTCTTGTGTCATCCATCAAATGCCCAAATGGCCCAAAGTTAGCTTTCCACAGTTGGAAAGATTGTAGGATCCGTCTTGTGTCATCCATCAAATGCCCAAATGGCCCATGATTAGCCGCCAAATTATTTTGAATTGCAGCTATCACCAATAGTGCATCACCTTCCAATATCACCTGTTCATTCTGCCATTGGTGAGCAAATAAAGCAGCTTCACAAGCAGCTGCAATCTCCGCAAGCACAAGTGATGTAATACCAGTCAACTTCAAAGCCGTAGCTGCTATAAAATCCCCAACCGCATTCCAGATGATCACGCCAACGCCTCCCACTGCATCTAACACACTAAATTGTCCCTAACTTTATAATTATCACTTATCAAATTCATCAGTGTGGAGATTTCTCAAAAAAAAGCCTCGATATTAGTTAGAGTGGGTTCATCATATTTAAAGTCATTATGTTTACTTTCCCCCACCGATTTTGTTTGTACCTTGTAGGAAATTAGCGCATTAACATCGGCCATTTCTTTTCCTTCCATATTTTAAAAGTTCTTCGCCAACTCCGCTCTTCCTTTCCGTATCCTCTCTCTCTACAATTCCTTTTTTATTCTCCTAAGAACCCTAATAATATTTCTTCCTCAATTTTCGTCTCCATTTGTTTTTCGAGCAAGAGCTAGCATGCTTTGGAGCTCACTTAATATATATATACACTCACTTAATATATATATACACTCATGCTCCGAATGTGAAGTATTTTCTCTTATCTCATAAATCTTATACTTCTTATTAGTCACTCTTTTTACATTAATTTGCAAAACACAGTAACTAATGCAGAATCAAACATTTAAGTAGAAGAATTAATTGTTGTCTTTCACTTTATATTTATTTGAAGAAGCATGAATAATATGATACATATATTCTCTGCCCTTATGTAAGCATCATATTTTTTTTACTTCGCACAAAACTTTAATAAGTAGGGAGCCGTCTCATTGTGCCTTAGCTGCCTCCATTCCTATGCACCATTATAGTGTGCTGAGAGGTAGCAACATTTATAAAATAATAAAATAATAATAAAAAGTATGATTCTCTTTAATTTATTGTGTCCTATGCTCAAATTCTCCTATGTTTTTTTAGTGTAATTTAGAGTAATAATATCGCTTGTAATAACTAAAGAAATATATAATTATCGTGTACTAATTCTGAAGTAATTCCTTAATAATTAATCTTTTTGGAAATATATAGGTTTGTTGTCTCTGTTGGTATTAATTTCTTTTGTCTCAGCCTTTACAATGATGCCAAAAACAAAATCCAGAACTCTAACTTGTTATAGATTTGTTTTGGTTTAGCTATATATGATATGCATAATACACATAGGGAGTTGATTATTTCACACTATTTCAACTTCTTACACACACCTTTAATTTTAATTATCAGATTGAATAAATCAACCCGAAACAAGGGTTATTAAATAAGGAAAACTAATGAAAAGGGCTTGAAAACTTTGAGTTTTAATGATAAGGACAAAATAAAGGGTAAAGTGAATAGTACCAGGATTGACTTTTTAGTGTAAAAATGTGGTTTTTCGTTAAAGTGAACAGTACCGGGTGCTTTTCGTTAAAGTTCCATATTAAATAGTGTGTGTAAAAGCTAAAAATAGTGTATTTATCATTTCTTTATGTATTTACCGTCCCCTTGTATTGAGGGATGCCTTGTGCCCCCATTATATAAATTTTTTCAACAATTCATACCGTCTATATTTTGATCTATCATTAATAGGTCATCTTTGCAAAAATTAGACAATCCAAAATCATTAACATATATATCCAATTGTAGTGAAGAAAATCGACAAATTTGATGCTTCAAAGAAACACTAAAATAACTACTATTTAACGAACGGTCATATGTGTTCCGACTTATGTAACTTTTGGTAGAAATGATCATTAAGAGAATAATTAAAAGATAAATGGTTTGATCATTGAAATACAATGTAGAGTGGCCTAAGCTAATTGATGCCTCATTTGATATAAGTTGCGGATTATTTACCTACCTAATTTCTTGAAAATGGATATTTTCAAGGAGGATGGATATATTACTCTAGAATCTGAACCAGTATTTGATACTATCATTTCTCTTTCGTGTAGGTATTAAAAAGTTCAAGCTTTTTAGGAGATACATCGATAACACTTTGAAAATGCAAGAAATTCTTATTTTCTGCAAATTGAAAGGTAGTTATAAGAATGCTAACCGGTCCACAAAGTCGAATATATGTGCATATATAAGCGGATTCTATACAAAGTAAGGCACGATATTAGTTTTATACACTGCTAGCTCAATATGATATAAGTACATTTTGCATGAGGCATGCATGCGTGTGGCTTGCTCAATGGCACCCAAATATATACATAGAAAAATCAACTATTTCCCTAGCCCTAACAGTATTATTAGTAGTGTATATACGTATACTATATATAAAACTACACTTTTGGATTTGGAGGAGGAAGCAGCCATTTGGAACCCTGAATATAGCCAAGGCTAATGAAACGCTTGGCTTGTTCGTCAGTCAGCTCTTTGCTCAAATTTCTCTTATTATTCTTACTTGAACCTGGACCCATGCACTTGTACTCTCCGTAGGACACAGTTCTGCAATATCAAATTACTTATTAATTAATTTCAAAAATTAATTATACGAAAATGCTTAATTTTGTTTTAATTAACATAATCCTGCTTACTTGTCGCGTTCAGAGTGGTTATCGTTGCTCCATCCGGCAGGGTTTACCACCTTGGTCATGTTGGTGTATGCATACACCACCTGGGGTCTGGCCCTCCAAGCCCTTCCCAAGTATGTGCCAATGCCTGTCCCAGTTATCTTGCAGTGAACAAATGAGTATCCAGTGTCCTCCGAATCTGAGTCCCTTGCCTGTGCTGTTATCACCGTTATTCCATTATCCCCCAGCACATGCAACTCAGTGTTCTGCACCCATTAATTATATGTTGCATTATTAATCACCAACCATCAAAAGTTCAAAACCATGACTTAGACAAACAAAAAGATTAACTATATGTTTACCCACCCAAATAATGTTTTGGGAGGGGGACGGGGAACAATCATGTGGATTCCACTGTTAATATGATGAGACTCAAATAATCCCCACTTGACTAATGTTGTTCCTATATATGACATGATCTCATACATAATTTTTTAATGGAAGAAAAAGATAATTGTATAAGTCAATCATATGTAACTTTTTTCTCACATGTACTTGAAATACATTGCTACGGTCAGACTCTGCCATGTAAGGTTAAAATCACCGGCTTTATTTAGGAATTATGGGTTAGATTGGGAGGCATTAATTACCAAATAGAGAGACTTTCCACTTCCCCAAATGAAATCCACAGTGCCTTCAATGTAGCAGTCCTTGAACAAATGATTGCCCCTGTCATCACAAAGGGTGTCCTGAAACCCAAACAGCTTGCAATTGTACAAGGCTGCTTTGTTCCCCGACACCCTCAATGCCACTGCCTGCGCTCCCACTCTTTTCCCATCTGGCCTTGGTGAAGAGTTCTACACAAACCAATCCACCAAAAATGTTAACCAAAAATAATTATATAACGGTAATATCACGTGATATGACGTAAACAACTTACTTTAATAATAAGATTAGCAGCAACAAAGTAATCGGATTCTGCGATCACTGTAGCACTGTTTACAGTTCCATACTTCTGGGCCGTGCCATCAAATGTCAAAATTGGCATATTCGTTGGAGAACCATATAATGTGACAAATGGTTTATTTCGCGGAATCGTAATTTTTTCTTTGTACTCTCCTGATCCAATGTACACAATGACACGTTTGGTATTCCCGGCCGGAATGCTATTAATGGCGTCGGTGACGGTCTTGAAGTTTCCTTTTCCATCTTGCATGACCTTGATGACTTTTTGACCAGCCTCGGCCGTCACAACGGCAGGGTCAAGCGTTTTCTGCCGCTGTGTGTACGGCTTCACATTGTTATTGAACCACGTGTTGACTTGGGAAAGGGCGGCTGGTACCGGTGTATTGTCGTCCGCCATGGCAATGGTGGCAGAGAGGAGAATTGTCATGATTAAAGCTGCATGGACGACCATGCATTTGTTTTTTCCGGCCATTTTATTTTTATTTTGTTTTTTTGGTGCTATTGATTAGAGTGGTGGAAGGTTTTGATTTTATAGTCCACAAAGCATGAGGTGCTTTAAGGCAAAGTGTAAGATTAGAGGGGTTATTAACCCAAAATATGGGAGACTTGGATAACTTTTCGGATAGTTTGATTCGTCATTTGGGGTTTATGTTTGTTTGGATTTCAAATCCACCCTTTGTATTAACGAAATAAAAAACCACTAGCTATAGAAGCAACAGCTTAATTTGGGAAGGAACATGGATAGCCTAATTATGGTTCTATGATTGATATATTTACTGCAACACTCTTAAACTCGACTCACTTTACATCTTAAAATTCTTTTTATTCACTCAACCCTCTTGAAGTACTCTCTCTCTCTCTCTCTCTCTCTCTCTCTCTCTCTCTCCGTCAAAGAAAACATTAGAATAACCTATATGCCTATATGGCACTATATATATCGTCCATATTATAGAGGATTAAAATTCAATTAGTCATACACTTCTCTATTTTCAGAGTTGGTGTGCTGAAAACGGAGGGATGGAGGAATTCGTGGGTCTTAAATTGATTCTTTTACGACTCAATTATTATTATTATTATTTTTTTGTTTCTACATATTAGTAGAGATTATGATTCTATTAATTTGGTGCCGAAAAAGCATTAGCCATTCAGCCATGTATTACTTGGCAACAGGCACACTTCTAACAGAGCCAATTGTTTAGAATTCTAGAAATAGGTAAACCGCAAATCCATATAATTTGAATACAAGAAATTGATCCGCCCGTCTAGCCCATTAATATGGTTAGTCCAATGTGAGACTTAACACATCTTCCACATGTAGTCAATATTGTTTGTTAAAAAAAAATTAATCTTATCTTAAATTGGGTATGATCTAACATTGAATCTATGTTGGAACCTAAATTGGTTTCTTGGTTTGTGAGAAGTCCCTCAAAGAATTGCAAGGGCTAGTTTGTTTCAAATTGTAACGGCTAGTTCTTATTTAAGTTAATAAGATGACAGGTGTAGGGTGTTCAAATGCCTCAACGGAAGTCTGTGATTGTAACACTGCAACTGGAACTGGTAAGACCTTTGTCTTCCAGCTGCGTTGCAGATAAGAATCAATGGGCAAGGACCAAAAATCCTATCATTGACATACATACATATATATATATATATATATTTGCTTTCCTGTATAGCCGTCATCTTCTCTGAAATTCCTAGCAATGTGCATTTCTCAATTTTATGTTACCAAATTAGTCATAAATATTAACCGTCTATACTTTGTTGGAGGAGCTTATGAGTTTTTTTTTTTGGTTGGAGGAGCTTATGAGTTCAAACGTGACGAATACAAGACAAAAATTGTTACTTAATAATATTAAAAAAAAGATTTATTTTATCATTAAATGACTTAGTGGCAAACAATACTATCCTTAATGAGTTTATCAACAACAACAACAACAACAACAAAGCCTTTTCCCACTAAGTGGGGTCGGCTATATGAATCCTAGAACGCCATTGCGCTCGGTTTTGTGTCATGTCCTCCGTTAGATCCAAGTACTCTAAGTCTTTTCTTAGAGTCTCTTCCAAAGTTTTCCTAGGTCTTCCTCTACCCCTTCGGCCCTGAACCTCTGTCCCGTAGTCACATCTTCGAACCGGAGCGTCAGTCGGCCTTCTTTGCACATGTCCAAATCACCGGAGCCGATTTTCTCTCATCTTTCCTACAATTTCGGCTACTCCTACTTTACCTCGGATATCCTCATTCCCAATCTTATCCTTTCTCGTGTGCCCACACATCCCACGAAGCATCCTCATCTCCGCTACACCCATTTTGTGTACGTGTTGATGCTTCACCGCCCAACATTCTGTGCCATACAACATCGCTGGCCTTATTGCCGTCCTATAAAATTTTCTCTTGAGCTTCAGTGGCCTACGACGGTCACACAACACGCCGGATGCACTCTTACACTTCATCCATCCAGCTCGTATTCTATGGTTGAGATCTCCATCTAATTCTCCGTTCTCTTGCAAGATAGATCCTAGGTAGCGAAAACGGTTGCTTTTTGTGATCTTCGCTAGATTGCTCCGGTCATTAGTGTGGATAAGTATATAAATGGATAGAGATAGGAAAGCAAACACAAGATGTACGTGGTTCACCCAGATTGGCTACGTCCACGGAATAGAAGAATTCTCATTAATGGTGAAGGGTTTACACAAGTACATAGGTTCAAGCTCTCCTTTAGTGAGTACAAGTGAATGATTTAGTACAAATGACATTAGGAAATATTGTGGGAGAATGATCTCGTAATCACGAAACTTCTAAGTATCGGAGTGTGGTGTCGTCTTGACTTGCCTTATCTGTCTCATAGGTAGATGTGGCATCTTCTCTGGAAGTACTCTTCCTCCATCCAGGGGTGGTATCTTTAACTGGTGGAGATGCACAAGGTAATGTATCAATTTCACTTGAAGCTTACTTGTAGTTTCAGGCTTGGTCAAGCGCGATACAAACCATGTAGGAGGAGTCCCCCAAGTCGCCGAGCTAGGGGGTCTGCTGAAAGAGGTGACAGACAAGGTAAGCAATCAGAGCTCCGACTGATTGTTCACCTTCTCCCCATCTTGCAGCAGCATGAAGGATAAAGAGAAGAAAAATGAGAAGAGATGATATGAGATACTTTTGCTTTTGAAGAAGTAACTTTCCACAGGCTTATTCTTGAACTGAGCTGGAGGGTTTTCTGGTTTCCTCCAGAGTATAAGGCCGACTGAAGAATTTGAGGGTCAAAACAAGTCCATCAAATCTAGAGTACGTTCCACCCTGCTGATATGGGATACTTTTGCTTTTGACAGAGTAATGGATGTATCGGCACGTGTGCTGTTACGCTTGTCTCCACATGCTTCCTTGTATCCTTCGCACTTGCCCTATCTGTTCCTCAAGCAGATGCGGAATCTTCCCTGGAAACATAACATGTTGAAGATGAGTACTCGAGAGCAATGCCAGGTAAGTAATCAGGTAAGGGGTTCCAGGCAGTCAGTTCCTGGCTGGAAGCCTGATTCCAAGTGCTGACTGATTGCTCTTTCTCCTTGTCTTGCAGGTAAAAACAAGGCCAAAGGGAAAGACAGGGAAAAAGCATGATATGGGATACTCTTGCTTTTAACCCTGATGATATGAGATATTCTTGCTCTAGTATAACTTGTTTGCAGAGGTATTATCGGGGGGAAAGAAAACTGAATATTTCGAAAGGCTTCGTTGGGAGTGCCCTCTCAGATATGATGAAGGGTTGAGCATTTTTGCAGGTCTGCCTGTCCGTTGGGGATGGAGGTCGACATATATAGGAGTCTCCCTAACAACAAGTAGTAATGCTATTCCTTTACCCTGCTTGGTCATAGCACGGTAGTGGGAGCTGCCAGTTTCACATGTTTTAACTCTGTCAGAGCACTTTGAAAAAGTGGTCTGTGGTATCTGGCTCTCGAGATTCGGAAAACGATGCCTCTTCGATTTTTGAGAAAGCAATCATGCTGGGGGTCTGGCTCTCGAGATTCGGAGAGCAGTGTCTCTTCGATTTTTGAGAAAGTAATCATGTTGGGAGTCTGGCTCTTGAGATTCGGAGGGCGGTGCCTCTTCGATTTTGGAGCAAGCAATCCTGTTGGGAGTGTTGTCTCAAATGTGAGTACAGGTTGGGCATGTTTGCTAGTCTACCTTGCCACGAAGCACAAAGGTTGACACACAGGGACTTTCCAATTATCCAGCAATGGTACTGTTCCTTTACCCTCTCTTCGCTTTTGAGAAAGTAGTCATGTTGGGAGTCTGGCTCTCGAGATTCGGAGGACGGTGCCTCTTCGATTTTGGAGCAAGCAATCTTGTTGGGAGTGTTTTCTCGAATGTGAGTAAAGGTTGGGCATGTTTGCTAGTCTACCTTGCCACGAAGCACAGAGGTTGACACACAGGGACTTTCCAATTATCCAGCAGTGGTACTGTTCCTTTACCCTTATGGGTAATAATATGGTAGCTAGACCTTCAAAATTTATGTGTCTAAACTTTGTTAGTGCTGTTTCTTTGCTATTCTTTTACCTTTCTTGGTCAGAGCGATGTAGTGGGAGCTGCAAGCTTCACGTGCTCAACTTTGGCAGAGAACTTTGGCAAAATTATCTGTGGTACCCATGAGCTATTGTTGCGTGTGACGGGTGCTGACAAGGCTAGAAAAGTAGGTGCCTCTTCGATTTCTGAGATCGGCCCTCGTGGTCTCTGAGCAGCCCAGCTTTTGAGAAAGCGAGCGCCTCTTCGATTGATTCGGAGAACGATGCCTCATCGATTTTTGAGAAAGCAATCATGCTGGGGGTCTGGCTCTCGAAGATTCGGGGAGCAGTGTCTCTTCGATTTTTGAGAAAGTAATCATGTTGGGAGTCTGGCTCTCGAGATTCGGAGGACGGTGCCTCTTCGATTTTGGAGCAAGCAATCTTGTTGGGAGTGTTTTTTCGAATGTGAGTAAAGGTTGGGCATGTTTGCTAGTCTACCTTGCCACGAAGCACAGAGGTTGACACACAGGGACTTTCCAATTATCCAGCAATGGTACTGTTCCTTTACCCTCTCTTCGATTTTTAAGAAAGTAGTCATGTTGGGAGTCTGGCTCTCGAGATTTGGAGGACGGTGCCTCTTCGATTTTGGAGCAAGCAATCTTATTGGGAGTGTTTTCTCGAATGTGAGTAAAGGTTGGGCATGTTTGCTAGTCTACCTTGCCACGAAGCACAGAGGTTGACACACAGGGACTTTCCAATTATCCAGCAGTGGTACTGTTCCTTTACCCTTGTGGGTAATAATATGGTAGCTAGACCTTCAAAATTTATGGGTCTAAACTTTGTTAGTGCTGTTTCTTTGCTATTCTTTTACCCTTCTTGGTCAGAGCGATGTAGTGGGAGCTGCAAGCTTCACGTGCTCAACTTTGGCAGAGAACTTTGGCAAAGTTATCTGTGGTATCCATGAGCTATTGTTGCGTGTGGGAAGTGGGTGATTGAACAGTAAGATTCATGTGTTTTCTACTTCCCCAGAAGTCTTCGACAAAATGCCCATAATTTCCGCAAAGCTGAGTGTGCGTGTGACAGGTGCTGACAAGGCTGGAAAAGTAGGTGCCTCTTCGATTTCTGAGATCAGCCCTCGTGGTCTCTGGGGAGCCCAGCTTTTGAGAAAGCGAGCGCCTCTTCGATTTCTGAGATCGGCCTTCGTGGTCTTTGAGCAGCCCAACTTTTGAGAAAGCAAACGCCTCTTCGATTTCTGAGATCAACCCTCGTGATCTCTAAGCAGCCCAGCTTTTGAGAAAGCAAACGCCTCTTCGATTTCTGAGCAGGCGCCTCTTCGATTTCTGAAGCTCCGTCGAATGCAGATTTTTATAGGGGCTGGCATTAAGTTCCAAAGCACACTTGAATCTCCACCAGTAGAAGCTTCATTCTTGCACTTCTAAGATCTTGATTTGTCCGACCTCTTCTCTCTTCAACACCTTTGAAAATGTCTGGCCCCTCCGACCGTCGTTTTGACTTAAACCTTGTTGAAGAGGCAGCCCCGCCTTCTCCAGACAACATATGGCGCCCATCCTTCGTCTCCCCTACTGGTCCTCTTACCGTTGGGGATTCCGTGATGAAGAATGATATGACCGCTGCGGTGGTGGCCAGGAACCTTCTCACTCCCAAAGATAACAGACTACTTTCCAAACGGTCTGATGAGTTAGCTGTTAAGGATTCGCTGGCTCTCAGTGTTCAGTGTGCAGGTTCTGTGTCTAATATGGCCCAACGCCTATTTGCTCGAACCCGCCAAGTTGAATCATTGGCGGCTGAAGTGATGAGTCTCAAACAGGAGATTAGGGGGCTCAAGCATGAGAATAAACAGTTGCACCGGCTCGCACATGACTATGCTACAAACATGAAGAGGAAGCTTGACCAGATGAAGGAAACTGATGGTCAGGTTTTACTTGATCATCAGAGATTTGTGGGTTTGTTCCAAAGGCATTTATTGCCTTCGTCTTCTGGGGCTGTACCGCGTAATGAAGCTCCGAATGATCAACCTCTGATGCCTCCTCCTTCTAGGGTTCTGTCCAGTACTGAGGCTCCAAATGATCCCCCTCCGGTGCCTTCTCTTTCTGGGGCTCTACCGACTGCTGAGACTTCTCCTAAGCAACCTTTGTGAAGGCTCCCTCTTGTGTGTTTATTTTGACTCATGTATATGTACATATTTGTAGCTTATCGGGGATATCAATAAATAAGCTTTCCTTCATTTCAACGTATTGTGTTAAATACACCAAAGCCTTCTTCGCTAAGTTCTTTGAATTTTCTTTTGTTGAAGCTTGTATGTTGAAGCTTTCTGAGTGGAGCATGTAGGTTGGGGTAGTGTTCCCTTAATTTCCCGAGTGAGGAAAACTTCTCGGTTGGAGACTTGGAAAATTCAAGTCACTGAGTGGGATCGGCTATATGAATCTTAGAACGCCATTGTGCTCGATCCTGTGTCATGTCCTTCGTTAGATCCAAGTACTCTAAGTCTTTTCTTAGAGTCTCTTCCAAAGTTTTCCTAGGTCTTCCTCTACCCCTTCGGCCCTGAACCTCTGTCCCATAGTCGCATCTTCTAATCGGAGCGTCAGTCGGCCTTCTTTGCACATGTCCAAACCACCGTAACCGATTTTCTCTCATCTTTCCTTCAATTTCGGCTACTCCTACTTTACCCCGGATATCCTCATTCCTAATCTTATCCTTTCTCGTGTGCCCACACATCCAACGAAGCATCCTCATCTCCGCTACACCCATTTTGTGTACGTGTTGATGTTTCACCGCCCAACATTCTGTGCCATACAGCATCGCCGGCCTTATTGCCGTCCTATAAAATTTTCCCTTGAGCTTCAGTGGCATACGGCGGTCACACAACACGCCGGATGCACTCTTCCACTTCATCCATCCAGCTTGTATTCTATGGTTGAGATCTCCATCTAATTCTCCGTTCTTTTGCAAGATAGATCCTAGGTAACGAAAACGGTCGCTCTTTGGTATTTCTTTATTATTTATTTAGAAATTAAAAGAGTATTTCTTTATTATTCTAAACTTTTTTTATTTTCCCGAGAACAAAAAAGACATCAAGTATTTCATCAAAATAAAAAATTAAAATTAAAATTATTTTCCCCTTTGATTGCCACTTCCAGATCCAAATGTACGTTGAAATAGCCGTCGATACAGAAACCGGAATTGCACATTGCTTCCAGGTCCAGACAGATCAAGGGAGAGACTGAGTATATATTATTATGCCTAAAAATCACAGAGGTGTAATTAGATCACGTTCTGAACCGGCTTTGAATCCTAATCGACTCAGAGACAAATCTTTGGCTCCTTCGACGTCACTTGCCGCCAACCCCAATGACATAGATACATTCTATGATCAGGGTAAGTTTCAGTTCCACACACATTATTCAACGTTCATGCATGCATGCATGCATGCATAATCCCACAATATTCACGTACACATTTTTCAAAATTAATTTCCTTGTTATTTTCCCAGTACTAGGTTTTGCAGTAATTCATATTATGTTCATCACAGAATGGTTAACGAAACTTACATGTCATGGCATTTTCGTTTTTTATCACTGGGGCTGGGAAATTCAAACTTAAAACATCTTCCAATGTTAATTGTGGAAGATAAATACAACTAGATCAACGTTTGCTTAAGGATTCATATTTGTATCATTTGAATAGATCGACTAATTCATGTTAAAAGGTTTTTGAATTTGGTTTTAAGCTATAGTAACTTTTTCCCATCTATTGACAGTGAATCTCACATTGGGAAAAGAAGGGACAAAGTATATATATGCTCATAAGTACTTGGACTACTTCTCATATTGCCAATTGGTTTTATGGTGAAATCTCAACTTTCTTTTTAGTATCAGGGCAGGTTGGCCAACTCTAAAGCTCAACAGCCACACATACGTCACCCGATTTGTGTTATCCACGTTCTAAGTTTAAAAGTTCATCACACGTGAGAGTGCGTGTTTAGGGTATCCATTCTACATTAATTGGAGAAAGAATGGACATTAAATGTGCTTATAAGTAATTGAGTTACTCTCATATTACCATTTAATTTTATGGTGGAACCAACTTTCTTCACCATTCATCATGTGTTTGGCACGAATTTTTATTGAGTAAGTCGGAATGGGCAATTAATTAGGAAAAAAACTTCTTCCAAAACACCATGATAGCATACATAAGATTAGCCGTGGCTAATCAAAATCCACGGTTGGTGAACCGTGAGCATGAACCCGAGGCTACTGCCCCTTTTTGTAGTAGTGTCTCTAGCTCATTTTTGTTCAACAATTTGGTTTTGATTTAATTCTATAAACCCCAGGTTGCATTCTTTCTGATGTGTTTATAATTAATCTTTTGAATGTATGTTTCCCCACTACAAATGTGCAGCGGAATCAGCTGATACAAGTTGCAAAGATTCAGAAGTTAGATGCTATGATGATGAAAATGCATCCTGGATATCATGGTTCTGCAATCAGAAAGGAAATGAATTCTTTTGTGAAGTCGAGGACGATTACATCCTCGATGATTTCAACCGTTCAGGTTTAAGAAATCATGTACCGTTCTATGATTATGCACTGGATTTAATTTTGGACGTTGAGTCTTCCAATGGTAAGAATCAGATAAGTCCATCAACCAAAATTACTTTGATGAAGATTTCAGCTGCCATTGCGGTACGAAGCTATTAAGTTATTATGTAATTTCCAATGAGATCAACAGATGGCTTAACTGATGAGGAACAGAACAATCTGATCGAATCCGCGGCGGAGATGCTCTATGGTTTAATACATGCCAGATACATAGCAACTAACAAAGGATTGTCTGCAATGGTAAGGTGTTTACAAAATACATATTAATTGCTTTATTTTCTTTCAAAATATTAGGTGTCACACCCCGAAATACTGTTCATGTTTCGGAGTGTGGCATTAGATTTGAGGCTTCCTAATTTAACAGTGCAATTCAGTTGGAGAAGTACAGGAACTATGATTTTGGCAGATGTCCAAGAGTTAACTGCAATAAACAACGTTGTTTGCCTGTTGGTCAGTCAGACATCCCAAGATTAAGCACCGTACAAATCTATTGTCCCAAGTGTGAAGACATTTATTCCCCACAATCCAGACACCAAGAACGTATCCTTATGTATGACTTTGTAAATGACACGACGAGTGCTTCTACTATACATCTATGAATACCTAAGAATAGTATACATTGTCTTTTAAGTAGCTCATATCCACCTGTTAAATTTCATGCGATTCTTAAGTGCATATTCATTTCTTAAATTCAGATGTCTGCCATACATGGCTTAAACTAGAATTTTCGATTACGCCAATTTTGTTTTGTTCTGGAGCAGTTTTTCAATGTTTGCCTTGACAACAATCTCAGAAATTGATGGAGCTTACTTTGGAACCACATTTCCTCACCTTTTCTTCTTGACCTACGGGCATCTTAAGCCGCAGAAGGCGATTCAGAACTTTGTTCCGAGAATATACGGCTTCAAAGTCTGCAACGAATAATGAATCTTGCTTCTCTTGGTGAAGAAAATATAAAGGGGTCCAAGCAAGCAGTGTTGTTGCCTTGTAGGAAAAGAAACAGGGGCAGTTCACTAGTTTTAATTGGTTTTAGGTTGTGGATCAATGATTCTTTTGCAATTATGTGTAAAATTTCATTTCTTCAGTTTTAAGTTTAACTAGACGCCAAGATACCAATATCTTAAACTAATCACGAGATGTCACGTGAAAAAGTTAAAACACAAGGACTGCGCATGACATCAAAATTGTACAAGTTTCTCTCCATCAATCATGGGTTCTTGCCCAAAATTTGCTGAAAGGAAACTAGAGGCTAAATATACACCAGAAAGAGGTTAACTTAATTACTGGCTGACGACACTGCAGTACAGATACCTGTTGCCACCATTTGTAGGGCTAATAGCTGTTACAAAATAAACTACAGACTAGCTTGGTATCACTTTCACCATTACAGTCAAACGAATGTTATCACAAGGATCACCATGCTTCGCTCAGTTTCTCAAAGTTACGACGGGTGCTCAGAATGCTTTCAGTGATTGCGTTTTCTTCGGATTGCAACCTGCTAATTTCAGTACCTTTGGCCGCGTCCTCTGACATCAGCACCACCAGTTGATCCTGCAAGTCCTTAATCTGCTTAGCAACCCCACTGATTTTTTCATTATGTTTCTTTCTTTCTTGAGTTTGCACAGCAATCTGAATTTCAACTTCCTTTGACTTGTCCTGAAGCTGCCCCAACTGAACTTTCATTTCTAGCAAAGAGTTCAGACGGTCACGTACTGCCTTGACATCAAATCCAAACGTTTCTAAATCACCTAGTTCTTGGAAGCTACTATCAAAGAAGTCGTCAGGAACCTCAATGTTCACCTTGGAGGTCTTCTCAACCAAAGAGGCAAAGGTTAACATCTTTGCAATGGCTAATGATTCACGACTTAGCTCTCCACACTTAACTAAAGGATAAAAATGTGGTTTTTGCGGATATCTTCTAAATGCATCCATAGATTCAACTTTTTCCCAAATTTCAGGATAAGATTTCACAAATGGCAAATCTGGACTGTCTTGTTGCTCAATGTTAACAGTGACACCAGTTTCAACTTGTGTACCTGTAACCTCATTTTGTTGGTTATCAGTCTCGGCTGGGTTGCCTACAACAGATTCGACAAAATCAAAATAACTAGTCAAAGGAATCTATTGAAAATTTTCACATTTGCTTACTTGAGCCCTCTGTAGGTTTGACAGAATGCATTTCACTTGTGCACAACAAAAAGGGTTGATCATGAGCAGATGCCTTTTCGGATATTCCAGTCACAGCCACCTGAAGTTCTTTTGTCGAGCAACCCATTGGAGAATCAACAGTTTCTGCCTGTCTCACTGCATCTTGATAACATGGAAATTTCATACAAACAAGACAAAAGTAAATAGGAAAAATAAGTACTACCAAATGAGGGCAAAAGGAAAAAGGATAAATAAGTACTGTTGTTTTGCTCCGCATCAGCCTCATCTGTGACACCAGTTTCAACTTGTCTTCCATTAACCTCGTTTTGTTGGTTCGGAGTCCCAGCAGGGTTACCTAGAACACAATCTTGAGATTAGTCAAACTTGCTACGGGTAAAGGAACCCATGGATTCAATTTTTTACAAAAACCAAAGGGGAACTGTCGTGTTTCTCCACCTCACCTGTGACACTAATTTCAACTTGTCTTCCATTAACCTCTTGGTTGGCAGTCCCAACAAGGTTACCTAGGAAACAAACTTGATGTTAGTCAAAGAGCTACAGGCAAAGGAATCCACTGAATTTTCTTCACAATATCTTACTTGTACCACCTATGGTTTTTACAGAATGCACTTCATTTATGCACAGTGATAAAGGTTGATCATGAGCAGATGTCTTTGGCAATACTCCAGTCACAACCACCTGACCTTCTTGTGTCAAGTAATCCGTTGTAGAATTTACAGTTTCCGTCTCTCTCATTGCTTCTTCAGAACCTGAAATGAATAAGACAAGTACTTCCATAGGGGGAAAACAAGGAAAAAGTCCATCCCTATTATGTTTAGTCTAACATTTCTCTTGGCCTAGCAATAGTTTGAATACATCCATGGTTTCAATGTTTTTCCCCTACTGTAGAATTTTCAGAAAAGGCAAATGTGGACTGTCAACGTCACCTGTTACGCCAGTTTCAACCTGTTTTCTGACCTCACTTTGTTGTTCGGAAATCCCAGCAGGGTTACCTATAACACAACATTGACGTTATTCAAACAACTATAGCCAAAGAAATTCCTTCAAAATATTCTTGATAGCTTACTTGAGCCTACTGTAATACTTGTAATGCCTTTATCGATATCCATTGCAGAATGTACAGCTTCCTCTTCGACCATTGCATCGTCAGAACCTGAGATTTTGACAAAGTAAGAGCAGAGCAGTGATGGGATGGGGAAAGTAAGAAGCATTCAAATTAAATTACACACTAGTTCCTGTAATTAGTTTTTATGAACTTAAGGTTCTTCAGGTTGTGATGTGTCACACCTTTATATTTAGCAACTTGAGTCTCAGTCGATTCAACTTGAGTAACAACTCCAGTTCCATCGTGTTTCTCACCTGCCAAAGTAGAAATTATTTAGACTACAGTGTTCTATTCCACTGTGCTTGGTGGATTTTTGGGGTTGTTAGCCTCCCATACCTTTCAAATCCAACCTTGTGATCATAGACAATTCGAATATATCATTCGAGCAATCCGCAGCCATAGATCCACCGCCATTATGTTCCTCGCCTGCACATGCTGGCACACATTAGATTTTGAAATAATTACAGATCTACGGAATGCTGTAGGTTTGACATATACACACCTTCAACAAGCAATGCAGTCAGTTTTCCATTCCCTTCTACTGCACTGGTCACTCCATCTTCATTCTGTCCAACCCCCTGAATGAGTTAAGAACAAACATCGTGATGAATAAAACTAAACTAGAAGCAAAGAAATCCCAATATGGTACCTCCAAGTCCATAACTTTTCAAGAGATTATTGGACAGCTGAATACCTTCGAATTAATTATGGATAAAAAAACAACACTTCATATTTAAATGTCTTTCAACAAACAAGAGAAACATCTCTTTGTTTTGAACAGAGAGGTCTTACATTGTCATATTGGTCATGCATTGGAATTTACGCAAAAGCTTAATGTAGGCTACAGTTCTGAACTTCTGTTATGTAGAGACAAATGAAAGAAGCATAGCATACTGGCTTCAGATATAAATACCTCCATAGGGAGCAGACATGATGCTCCAGCATGAGATCCCCCTGTTGCTTCAGACTCTGACCTGATACCAGAAGATTCAGTGTTGTCCATTACATGCTCATCTCCAACATTTACTTCACCGGTCTTTTCAATTTCACTGCTTTTCTTGCCTGCAATAGTTTATACACATTTATTTTATGTGGATTATCCAATGAACCTATTAGCATAGAAATATCATGTAATGTCAAAAGTTTCTTATGTCTTACCCTAGGCCATTGGATATCAGCTTGAGATATTCATGGTTTACCCTTGCCTTCAAAATTATTGGTTGATTATGTGGACCTATCATGTATATGTCTGTTTCTGAGGGCTATTGAATTTTTTACCATGCAATTTCAGTGGTATGCCCCTCCTATCATGTCCTACTCTAGGTCATGGGATGTCACTTTGAGGTTTCCGTGGTTTACCTTTTCTTTTGAAATGAGTTAATGCTTGATCATCTAGTCCTCTAACCTTCAGTTTCGCAATCTTCTGCAAGAGCAAATAACGCATTTTAATCAGGACCAGTAGGTTTTAGAAGAACAAAATCAGTGGAAAAATAGTGCACGGCTTTCTTTGTATAGCCCTTCTACTTTCAAATAATGAAGATGAAAACATTTGATCCCAATTATCCTTGAATGGACCTAAAAGAAGGCAAGCCGCTTGGACTGCTTACTCAAGCAAAATGAATGAATACAGAGGCCTCCGAGAATATGAACCTAACCTTAATCTTGGAATATTTCCATCAGGCATTATTATGCCATACAAACGATAGAGGCAACAGAGACCTATTTTTGTTGTTTTCCTATTAAATATCAAGCAGAGATGAAAACTGAGTAGTTTTATGTACCGACATGTCCCCAGTGATGAGCACTATTTAACCCTGCTATTGGAATTACTTGAGTCGGTGAGTGTTGCCCGTATAGTATAAGTAGTTTTGATAATGCTCACTGACTCAAGTACTTTGACCAATACTGAGTGAACCAACACACTTCTCTGTGATTACAGGGTATCTTGAGTAAAATGCATAGAATAGAGCAAGTTAATGAGGTTAGAAAGGGAAGACTGGAATCATGAATTTGTATACCACAAAGGAACACTCAGCAATAGGAGAATAAATAATTAAATACCAACAACATTTTTCAAAGAGTTCCCTTACCAAAACATTAATAACTGGGGATTCTTTGTTTAGAGTTTTAACCAGCGTTCTCCTTGCAAACGGTTTCTCCAAAGATAAGGAGTCATCTGAATGCCCACCTTTTAACTTCTTGTAAAGACTTAAAATTGTTGCATCATCCTTAGGTTGCGGAGACATTTTCAATTTCTTGTTGGTCTTTCCATAAGGTAATTTATCCGTGCAAGGACTCAAGGGCTTCGATTGAATTTTCACTGAGATCCTAGAACAAGGTGTTTTCTTTCGAAGTGGTGTACCTACTTCAGAGTTTCCGTAACTCTCACATGATTGTAATTCATAATCACGTTTGGAACTCTGACATGAATGCTTTGATTGTGCTTCAGACCCCCTTCTAAAGTGAAATTCCTGAAAAGAACCGCCAGAATTTAGTCACACACAACTAATTTGAATCCATCAAATGCTCTTCAGCATAGCAACTTGAATTTACATGGACATCGTTAAATCTTTCTGAATAAAATTACATCTTAATGATCTCATTTCCAAGACACAGAATGTTTCAAACATGATTACCATCTTGCCCATAAGAAACAAGTAATGACCATCACCTTTCCACTTATAAAACAATAGGAAAAAATACACGTACCCGAACTTCAGTAATCCATTTTCCATGGCTCATAGTAGCCCATCCTCCATCAGTCCAATCCATGTGAGTCCTCAATTCTGAAAGGCTGAATTCCTTCTCCTGCCTCGTGCAACTTAAAGTGACCGCATACTTGTTTCCTTTAAGAACTTTTGTAATGTCTCCGACCCACCAACCCATGCCATGGAATGCATCCACCTTATCCAACAAGTTAAAATCTCTTTCAGTCGATTTTGGAGGCTGAGGCCGAATCTGATGGCCACGTACGACAATTTTATCATCGCTGTTGTTTGATTTCTTATATTGAAGCAAGAAAGAGTCGATCCCCAGTTGACCAAGATAAATTGCTGGAAACCAAGCATAAAATAGTCTTTCTTCGTCCGGATTCATTTCAACTGCTGTCCCAGGGCTGAAATTTGATACCATCATCATCTATGAAACAATGGTGAAAAATGTCAGTTTCTGTCTATGACAATTGACAACCATATCTAGCATAAGAAAATTTTCTACACTCTCCCAAAATTAGAAGAAAGTCAGATTCATTGCAAAAGAGATCAATACAAACATTCATGGTAGATAAATACAACATTAGCCAAGATATGATGAAACTGGGGGACCAAAACAAGCGATCAAGGTGGAGAAAAACTTATTTTTTAAAGTGAAAAAGGGGAATTTAAAAGCAAAACAACAGAAGGCAGAGCCAAATATGTACAAACAACCTGCATGTTCTTAAATCATGAAAACCCATGTCACAAATCTTCAAAGAAAAAAATCATAAATAAACACACAAAAAACCCTATGCAACCATAAACCTCGAAAAATCATGCATCAGAAAACAAAACCCACATGCATTACCAAAAACCCAGAACCAGTACCTCCTTTTTGGCTCGGACCCAAACGCCGTCCGCCAAATCCCAGTGAGAACGCAATTCTGACCGCCGCAGCACAAGCAGATCAGGCGGGTACATGAACCCCACCGTGTACGCATCCTCCTCGCGCTTGATCACAACCCCGGGCCACCACGCATCGAGGTGAAAGGCGTCGACTTTGTCGCCGGGCTCGAAGAGCCTGTCGACATTGTCGTCCGGAGGCACCGGCCGGATTTGACCCAACTCGACAAACTCCGTCAGGGGCTTGTCCGGGTCGACGTCAGAGACCAGAGTCTCGTACTGGACCTCAGCCTTGGTGGGTGAGAAGGAGTTGCTGCTGCCGTCGGAAAAGCTCTTCCTTTTCTTCTTCGTCGCCGGAATCAGTGGTTTCGAGTCGATTATTTTGGCGGGGAACCATGCGCCCTTGAAGCCATCTTCATTGCTGCAAACTTCCACCTTTGAATCCTTGCCCAAATGGGTTGCTGATTGACCTTTCTTGACCACCATTTTCAGTTGTCTTCCGTCACTTTCCCGAGAAAATAATCACAGTGTGGGAGAAAGTGGCAGAGTGGGAGTGAGAGTCCTCTCTCTCGCTTGCTCTTTCTTTTTTATCTCTCTCTCTCTTAACTTTATGAAATCAATACAATCCTGACCGTTGAAAGAAAAAGAGGAAAAAGGGAGAAAATTAGGGGATGGTGGGGGAAGGGAATCTTAATCCGATAATTAGTATCTGCTAAGTTATCAATCAGTCAAAAGGGTTTTGATTTGTTGCGGTGTGGGGGAGATAAAAAGTTCTCATCTTTCCGTCATATAACTTCTGCATCACCTTTTTTATTTTTTATAAATAATATTATTTATATTATAAAGATAGGAAATAAGCTAAACCTGATGAATGTGGTTTAAATTCATTTTTAGTGATAATTAAACCTAATTAGTATGTGCTAGGTTGAAACAACGGGTTGTATATGTTGAGGTCCAAATTTCACATTTGCACCCCCTAATTTTGTTGAGGTTCCTTTTTTCCCTTCTAGTTTGAATTTGTCAATTTTGTTACTATAGTTTAGTCGTTGTGATTCTTGTCATTTTCGTGAGACCTCACATGAAGATGTGAGTGAATGAGGACAGAATTTGTTTTTTTTAATCTTTTTGTCATTTTTGTTGTAGATAATAAAAACATTTAAAATCTAAAAATTGTAGACCATTTCCTTTTCTTAAGTTATTGTGCATCTATTCACTCCCCTTTCTCTTAACATCGCGAGATTGAACCTGATCACTTTAGCCCCTCCCAAATTATTTTAACTCTTTTTTACTCTAATTTCTCAATTATATATTTATATAGTTTACTATTTTAAAGGTCCCCTATATGGCCAGTACTTCTCATTTGTCAAGGAATTGACACCAATTGGGAGTGTCCTTAAATTGAAGGGACAAAATCAGCACAACCGAAACTAAGGTACCAAAAACCAAATAAATTTTGTCACTTAGTATTACAGTCTAATATGATTTCTCTTCACTTGTAAGTGAGAGATTTTAAGTTCAACACTCTCGCCAAAAACGAATTTGAACCATATTATACTAGTTTACTGTGAGGCCAAACTCACTTTTTTTTTTTTAGTGTCAATAATATTGTTTGTTTAAAAAAATCAATAAGCTTTTATTTCAGGTGTAGGTCTTCGTCGTGTATGCAGAGCAAACAAGGAAGGCGTTTTGGGCTCTGGGAAGTTTGGGCAACGTCCAGTAGCCCATCACTCAATTATGAAAGATTCTACACAATTTTGTTAATGCATAAATAAAGGAAAAATTGGTTTTGGTCTCAGTAATATTCCAATTTATTTTAATACGCTGGAAATACGATCATTTACACAAAATGTCATAATATAATTAAATAAATTTTTTTTGTTCAAGTTTTTAATTGTATCATTACATTTTTTATATGGAGTCGTATTCTCATAACACTAAAAGATCTCATATAAAAAGAAAAATACTATTTTAACTTGATTAACTCCTTATCAGCTCACGCTATAAAAGATAAACGACTATAAGGAACCAGCATGTCTTTTAGTTGAAAGATGAGTAATTACATCAGTCATATGTGTGAAGAACGTTGCAACCACTTCAAGTTTGGCCTTTTTATGTTTGGTGTATGACATAATATTAAATCGTGTTCATGACACATTGAAAAATTTATCGTGTTTTTGGTGTCAGAGAGTATAATTCAGCATAAAACCAAACTAAGATTATAACATTGGGTGTCATTGCTCCGTTGTGATTTGGTCCAATTGAATTCCACTTCCCTCCCTCTCTCTCTCTCTCTCTCGCTTTCTTCTCCCCTCGCATTTCACGTCACCTTCCTCCCAAAGTCACAAACCACTCCACCATTCCGCCAAGTCAATATAAGCCTTCTCCTTTTGCTGCAACCCCTCTCCCTCCCCACCATTTCCTATCCTTCCGATCACAACTATCTCTCCCAATCCAATTCAATTCAGTTCCGGCATGCCGTTGCTGGTAGACTGCTCCAGCTGCAACACGCCGCTGCAGCTGCCGCCCGGCGCTAGGACGATCCGCTGCCCCCTGTGCCAGGCCTTCACCCGCATCGCCGACTCCCGCGCTCTTCCACCTCCGCCCTACTCTTCCTCCTCCTCCGCATCTAACCACAACCCTCCTCCGCCCTCCACTTCTCCCTACAACCGCGCGCCGCCGGTGCCTCCTCAGTCGGTGCACGGGCGGAAGCGAGCTGTGATATGTGCCGTGTCGTACAAGCGGTCCCGGCACGAGCTCAAGGGATGCATTAACGACGCCAAGTGTATGAAGTACTTGCTGGTCAACAGGTTCAGCTTTCCAGAATCCTCCATTCTCATGCTCACCGGTAACCTCTTTCTCTTCCCATTTCTTCAACGCTTGATGTTGCGTGTGGACTGAATTGTATGGTTAATATCTGTTTGAGTAAGACTTTAATTTATGGGTCAGCAAAGACTAGTTCTTGCGTTCTTAATTTCCACATTTATGGTTCGCAATCGTTGAATTGTTCTTAATTTGCTGCAAAGCATCGATTTTTTTTTTATTATTTATTTGCAAGGTGGGTGTTTTTCTGTAGATTTTATGCAATTACCATTTAAGTAATCAATTAAGTATGATTAATAACAAATTAACAATTGTGAAATGGTAGTAAAAAGTTAAAAGCTTGCTTTAGTAATGCACTCGGGTTTCTTTAGAACTTCGTTATGTTAATGTTCGTAGAAATCTAACGTAGATAACTTATTATCTTAATCTATATGTGTGTATTGCTTGCAGAAGAAGAAGCTGATCCTTATAGGCACCCGAACAAGCAAAACATGAGAATGGCGCTGTTTTGGCTTGTGCAAGGTTGTCAAGCCGGGGATTCTTTGGTGTTTCATTATTCTGGTCATGGATCACAACAGAGGAACTACACTGGGGACGAGGTGGATGGATTTGATGAAACGCTATGTCCTTCGGATTTTGAGACTCAGGGGATGATTGTCGATGATGAGATCAATGAAACAATCGTCAGACCTCTTCCCACCGGGGCTAGGCTTCATGCAATTGTGGATGCTTGCCACAGCGGTACTGTGCTAGATTTACCGTATCTCTGTAGGATGGACAGGTAACTCTAGCTCGATATTTTGTTATGTATCTGTGCTTAATGTTACTTCTGCAATCTGTTTTGTGCTTATCATTGCTCTATGTACTTTTTTCGTTTATTCATTGTTATATTTGAATGTAGGAACGGGAAGTACATATGGGAGGATCATCGCCCAAGATCAGGTGTTTGGAAAGGAACAAACGGTGGAGAGGTCATTTCCTTTAGTGGCTGTGATGATGATCAAACCTCTGCTGATACCTCAGTAAAGCCTTGGACAAAATCTTAAACTGTTATTTATGCTAGACTAGCAGCGTCTCCTTTTCTGACATAAGGCTGTTAAAGGAAACAAAGCTAACGCTCCTCGTGTGCAGGCTTTGTCAAAGATTACTTCGACTGGTGCCATGACTTACGCTTTCATCGAAGCCATCGAGCGTGGACATGGAAATACATACGGTAACATGTTGAATGCAATGCGATCTACCATCCGTAACACAGACAATGATGGTGGAGGTGGTATTGTGACATCTCTTATCTCCATGCTTTTGAAAGGAGGGAGTCTTGGCGGGATAAGACAGGTACTATTTTTGCACTCGTTGTGACCATATTCAAAATTCCAAAATGCGTGAGCAATTAAACGCTCCCATAGAATTAGATTTTTGATAAACTTGATCTTAAATCAATTAAGTTGGTTTCGGTTTCGGTTAGCATCTTTAACTCTCCTTTGAACGATCTTTGGTGCAGGAACCACAGCTAACCGCTAATCAACCATTTGATGTGTATACGAAGCCTTTCTCCTTGTAGTTATTGAAGCAGGATTTCCCTACGATTGCTCATGATCATTCATTAATCGTGTCCCGGCCTCCTATTCGTGTGTACACTTCTCAGAGAAACCCAATTTTGTATCTGCTTGTGTTTAATTCTGTTGTTTACCGATCTATGTTTTCTGTGTTCTTGGATGATGCTCGATGGCTGTTAGGCATGCTGTGTAGATCCGATATCAAATAGACCCTAACCGATAAAATCTGTGTCTGAAACTTCCTTGCATTGGAACAAGAACAAGCTACACCAAGTAAACAACGTAAACAGCCTTCCGACGAATAATTCCCACCTAATTAGTCCTTTTTCCCTGTCAAGTTCGAAATCCTATGTCTTTAATGTCAACAAATAGAGTCAAAAGCTTAGTCATTTCAAATTATTCGACATCTAAATAGCTTCGAATAAGCCTGCGATATTTTTTTTAGGCTAAATTTTTTTCTTAATCCCTGTGGTGAGACATTACTTTTAAATCGACCCATGTGGTGAAGTTCGTTATCAATCATAGTCCAAATTGAAATTTCTGTCAAAATCTCATCCACATGTAGGGCTGAAAAGGTCATTTCATTTTTTTTTCTTTTCTTTTTGGTAATTCCACTTTTTTATAATCAACAAAAAAAGAAGAAATCCCTACCCTTGTCAGCCATAGCCACCACCTTCCCCCCTCTCTCTCACATAACCTAGACATCCAGTCCACCATTGTTCTTCTTAAAATAAAACTAAATTCAATGTTTGCATAATAACTTATATTCTAACCTAAACGTGGTGTAGATTTTTTGTGGTATTCTGTCTATTATATTCATACAAAGGTTACACAAAATATATATAAGAGTTTGAGTGAGTTGCAAACTGCACTCAACACTCATGACAGCCAGCATAGGATGCCATGCACTCAACACTTACGACAGCCATCATAGGATGCCACACTAATCTCCTTAAATCATGCAAATCATCTCTCCTAAAAGCATGCAAGACAACTAATCTTCCTTGAGGCATAGGGAGCCACACGGCACTTGAATGATGAAAAGATCAAGAAGAAAAAGAAGGCTATTAACTAGATAAAAAACCCTAATGGAGTATACCCTAATCATGAGTAGTCAAAAAAATAACCGGTGGTCCTTCCTTCAATACTCCCCCTCAAGCTGGATCCAAAAGGTTGATGGATCCAAGCTTGCAAGAAGAAGCTGAAATTGATGAGAGGCCAAGGATTTGGTGAATAGGTCCGCAAGTTGATCCGAGCTCCTTACAAAATGAGTTTGGATAACCTGAGATTGAACTTGTGTACGAACATAGTGACAATCGACTTCGATGTGCTTGGTTCTCTCGTGAAAAACTGGGTTGGAAGCGATGTGCATTGCAGCTTGATTGTCACAGAAAAGAGACATGGATTGATGATTGAAAACACCTAAGTCACACAGTAAACCTTTGAGCCAAATTAGTTCACACGCAGTAGATGCCATGGCCCGATATTCTGCCTCAGCACTTGATCTTGCAACGACCGTTTGTTTTTTGCTTTTCCATGAGACAAGGTTGCCTCCCACAAACGTGCAATATCCCGTTGTAGACTTACGATCAATGGAATTGCCAGCCCAATCTGCATCACAATAACCTGTAATCTGAGTACTTGCATTGTTCTTCATGATTATACCACGGCCCACAGAACCTTTTAGATACCGAAGTATCCTTTTGACTAGATTAAAGTGCTCCATTGTGGGAGAGTGCATAAATTGGCTAACAATACTGACAGCATAGGTAATGTCGGGCCTTGTGATGGTCAGATATATCAACTTACCAACCAACCGCTGATAATAGCTTATGTTCAGAAGAGGTTGACCCTCTAAGCTGAGCTTGAGTTTAATGTCGAGAGGTGTAGGGACCGGTTTAGCATCACTCATGTTTGCTTCCTTAAGGAGATCAAGAACATATTTGCGCTGGTTAAGGAAGAAGCCCTTGTGAGAGGTAGCCATTTCGATGCCAAGAAAGTATCTCAGTACACCAAGGTCTTTTATTGCAAAGCGTTGCTGAAGAGAATGCTTGAGTTCTTTGATTTCTTCAGCGTTATCTCCGGTGATGATCAAGTCATCAACATACACAAGAACAACCAATGTACCAGCGGTGCCTGAGCGTACAAATAAAGAGGAGTCCGCATTGCTTCTTTCAAAACCAACACTGATAAGGACTAAACTAAGCTTAGCATACCAGGCTCTCGGTGATTGTTTAAGACCATAAATTGATTTGTGCAGTTTGCACACAACATCCTGTTTATGACTTTGAGAGTGACCCGGTGGTAATCTCATGTAGACGTCTTCTTCAAGCTCACCATGTAAGAAGGCGTTTTTGACATCCATTTGATACATAAGCCACCCTTTGTTGACAGCCACGGACAAGAGGACACGCACTGTGTTCATCTTTGCAACCGGGGCAAAGGTTTCCTTGTAGTCCACATCAAATGTTTGAGTGAAGCCCCGGGCTACTAATCGTGCCTTGTGTCTTTCTATAGACCCATCCGAGTTGAATTTAATCTTGTATATCCACCTGCAGCCTACTATCTTTTTTCCTTTGGGCAATGGCACAATGCTCCAAGTTTTATGTTGATCGAGTGCATGTAATTCATCTTGCATGGCTTGTTGCCATACCTGGGATTGGTTAGCTTCTTGAAATGATTGAGGCTCTTCATGTGCAGATATATTACTCAAATAGGCAATATAATTAGGTGACAACTTTTGGTAAGAACAGTAGTTGGATAAGGGGTGCTTGGGCTTGTACGTAACAAAGTCTTGCAGTCTTGCTGGTGGGTGCCTCTCACGAGTTGGATTTCGTCGAGGTATGATAGGAAGAGACTCCTCTGAAGATTCTTCAGGTTCAATACTGCGTAGAGTTTCATCTTCCACAGGCATGTTGTTGTCGTCATATGGGGCCGGTTGATTTGGGACCACAAGATCCATTGTATGAGGTTGATCACCCAAATTGTTGAGTATCTCAGTCCTTGGCAGTGGAAACATGTCCAAGATAATCTCCCCCTGACTTGTACCATCCAGAGACTTGCTATAATAAGAATTAGTTTCATGAAATTGAACATCCTTTGAAACAATTAATCTCTTAAGTTGTGGATTGTAACACTTATACCCTTTTTGTGTGGACGAGTAGCCAAGGAAAATGCATTTAGTTGCCCTAGGATCAAGTTTGTCTCGATGTAAGGGCTGAACATGAACAAAACAGATGCATCCAAAGACTTTAAGATGAGACAAGTCCACCTTTCTGTTCTTGATTATCTCCATTGGAGATTTGAACCCCAAAACCCTACTAGGTAACCTGTTGATCAGGTAAGCAGCTGTCATGACGCCTTGAGACCAAAAACGTTTTGGTACATTCATTTGTAACATCAATGCCCTAGTTTTTTCAAGGAGATCACGGTTTTTTCTCTCGGCAACACCATTTTGTTGGGGTGTGCCAACACAACTAGTTTGATGTATGATTCCATTGTTACTCAAATATTGAGTCATGACTTGGGACATGTATTCGGTGCCATTATCAGACCTTAGGGTTTTGATTTGAGAAGAAAAATGATTTTTAACAAGGTTGTGAAAGTCCTTAAACACTTCCATCACCTCACTTTTTGATTTTAACAAATATAACCAGGTGGTTCTTGAATAATCATCAACAAAAATTATGAAATATTTATAACCATCAAATGATTCACTTGAAGGTCCCCATATATCAGAGTGTACAAGCTCAAAAGGTTGAAAAACTGTATACATCGAAGACCCTAGTGGTAGTCTTGTTGCCTTTGACAAATGGCAAGTTTCACAGTGGGTTGATTCTTTGCCTAAATCAGGAAATAAGGTGGACAAGATAGGTTGAGATGGATGGCCTAGTCGCTGATGCCACAAGGAGACAGCTTGAATGGAGTTATGGATGGATTTTGACTTGGCATGGAACCCACAGGAAGAGCTTTTCGATATGTAATAGAGACCATCAATGAAAACCCCCTCACCAATCGTCCTCTTGGTTATACAATCCTGAAAAATGACATTTTTTGGTGAAAAAATGGCCAAACAATTTAAGGAATTTGTGATTCTTCCCACTGAGAGAAGTTGAAATGGAAAAGATGGGACATATAGGGCCGTAGACTCTATTTGATCAGATATCAGATGGATTTTTCCCTTTCCTACAATCCTAGCACCTTCACCATTAGCAACAGATACATGTGAATGATTATGTAGTTTCTCAAATTTATGTAACTTTGACATTTGATTAGTCATATGGTCTGTGGCACCAGAATCTACAACCCAAAAATCATGTAACTCATTTATTTTAAGAGCAGTTTGGAAAGCAGTTACAATACCTTTCAAATCTGTCTGAGGTACACAATCAGCATCAGCTAAAAAACCTGCAAATTTGCCCATCAATGCAGTAGTACTTCCATCTTCATGATCAACAGATCCTTCCTTTCTTCCCTTCTTTTGTTGGAGATACACTGCGAACTCATTTAAAAGGGTGGCAGGATTTGCAGTGAACTGTTGATAGGTATCAAAACTGTTGATAGATGAAGATGTTGCAGTGTTGGCACGAGGGTGTGCTCGACTTGTCTTTGGTGCGGATTTATCCTTCATGAAGTCAGGTTTGAGTTCTGGATGTAGGATCCAGCACTTGTCTCTCACATGCCCGATGTTGTCACAATGTAGGCACTTCAAATGAGGGTTTTTTCCTTTATACCTTTTTTCATTTGTCAGGTAAGCCCTAGCTTCTGTCACGTTGGTTTTTATACCATTATTCATGACTTTTCTCCTTACTTCCTCGCGTTGGATAGTTGCACAGACACTAGTGAAAGATGGTAGCTCCGGGTTCATGAGAATGTGACTTCTCAAATCCTCATATTCTGAACTTAAGCTAGACAATAATTGAAAATTTTTATCTTCTTCAGTTCTTTTAAGGAGCACTGAGGAATCAATAGTGTGAGGTCTGTACACATCTAACTCATTCCACATGCTTCTCAAAGAACCAAGATGTTGAACAAAGCTTTTACCTTCTTGCTGTATATTGGAGATATCCTTCTTGAGTTGAAAGATGCGAGCTGCATTGTTTTGATTTCCATACATCTCCTTCACGGTGGTCCAAAGAGTGAGAGACGACTCGGAATAGCTGAAGATTTCAGCAACCTTCCTTTCCATAGAATTTAACAACCATGACATGACCAGTTGATCTTTACATAGCCATCCTCCAAATTCTGGAGAAGAAGCATCTGGTGCAGGTTGACTGCCATTGATGAAACCAAGCTTGGATCTTCCACCGAGAGCAAGACTAACAGCCCTTGCCCATGGCAAATAATTAAACTCATTCAATAACACTGAACTTAGACGTTGGTTTGGATTGATATCCATTTCAGATGCGCTTATAGATGGAGAAGCAATGATGCTTACATCCCCTGGACTTCCATCTGCCATTGTTTTTGAAAAATAAACACAGCAGTTTTGATATACAGAACAGGCTCAGAATGATGCCCGCTCTGATACCATGTAGATTTTTGTGGTATTCTGTCTATTATATTCATACAAAGGTTACACAAAATATATATAAGAGTTTGAGTGAGTTGCAAACTGCACTCAACACTCATGACAGCCAGCATAGGATGCCATGCACTCAACACTTACGACAGCCATCATAGGATGCCACACTAATCTCCTTAAATCATGCAAATCATCTCTCCTAAAAGCATGCAAGACAACTAATCTTCCTTGAGGCATAGGGAGCCACACGGCACTTGAATGATGAAAAGATCAAGAAGAAAAAGAAGGCTATTAACTAGATAAAAAACCCTAATGGAGTAGACCCTAATCATGAGTAGTCAAAAAAATAACCGGTGGTCCTTCCTTCAATACGTGGCAAGGTACTTTGTGATTTTTTAAACCTTGAATTTGGACTCTTGGCTTTCTTGAAATAAAAAAGTCTGATAATATGAACCTTGTAATTTTATTGTTTATTTATTCTTTTATTGTAGCTCTAAACGTTTTAAAAATAAAAAAATTGATGTCAATATAGCGCTTTATGATTGGTTCATGGAATCAATAAAAATGAAAATAACAATTTTGCCTCTACAAATATCAGAAGAATGAGGAAAAATCCAATTTGGACTATGATTGATAACGAATTTCACCACAGAATTACAATTAATAGCTTTTTCACCACATGAGTCTCTTTAAAAGTAGGGTATTACCACAAGGATCACGAAAAAAAATTAGCCTTTTTTTTAACATTAATATGTTCGAACAGAAAAGAATCGAAGAACAAGATGCAAAAAGCATCTAAAGAAACATTAGAAGAATAGATATGTTCGAATATTGACCAAACTAACAGGAGAAGTTGGAGATTTGGAATATATAAAGTCCCATGATCTGCGGTTGATGATCACATCATCTTCTCTTCCCGTTCCCCCCCAGACTCTCTCACCATGTCGATGCCCGTACAATGCTCGAACTGCCACAAAAAGGTGCAGCTACTACGGCCAGGCGAAGCCCCCGTCTACTGCCCCATATGCCGGGTTGCCACCTACACAGCCCCGTACTCGTATTCCCACCACTACCCGCCTCATCAACCGCCCCTCCTCGCCCTGCCTCCCCCCCCGTACAGCCAAATACCACCAAGGACACCTATGTTGGCTCGGGGATGCAAACGAGCGGTGATATGCGCTGTGTCGTATAAGAATTCCAAGCATGAGCTTAAGGGCTGCATTAATGATGCAAAATGTATTAAGTATTTGCTTGTCAATCGGTTCCACTTCCCGGATTCCTCCATTCTCATGCTCACCGGTAACTTCTCAACCTGGTAATTTGATATTAAACCTATTTTCCTAGAAACTGAACAGTCTGAGAGTTACTTGCAGAAGAAGAAACTGACCCAAATCGGCATCCTACCAAACAAAACATGATAAGGGCTCTGCATTGGCTTGTGCAAGGTTGCCAACCAGGAGACTCCTTGGTGTTCCATTATTCCGGCCACGGAAAAAGAAAGAGGAACTACACCAGGGATGAGGTGGATGGATATGACGAAAACTTGTGTCCCGTGGATTTCAAGAGTCGGGGACTGATTTCAGACGATGAGATCAATGCAATGATTGTAAGACCTCTTCCTCGTGGGGTGAAGCTCCACGCCTTTATAGATGCTTGCCATAGCGGTACTGCTCTAGATTTAGCATTCCTCTGCAGGATCGACAGGTAACTCGGCCGAGTTTTAAATTTTGTTGCTAAAATCTAGGGTTTTCACACTCGAGTTTTCTCCTTCTGCACTCTTCCTTTACTCAATCCAAAGGATGAGAAAATGAGAGTGCACAAATCACTCTGCAAAATCTAATGTGGACAAGTTGTACTCAAAGAGTTTAGCATAATTTATGGATGCAGAAGTGGGAGATACGTATGGGAGGATCACAGCCCTCAATTGGGTGTTTGGAAAGGAACAAATGGCGGGAAGGTCATATGCCTCAGTGGCTGCGATGATCATCAGACCTCTGCTGATGCTTCAGTACTTCAAAAATTCTAAGACAACATCTTAATTTCTCAAACTATTTGTTGTACTAGAATGTGACTAATAAACAAATGGGGTTAATGTTCATTTGTCTGCACAGAATCTGTCGACGACAACTCCAACTGGTGTCATGACTTTTTCTTTCATCCAAGCCATCGAGCATGGACATGGAACCACATACGGCAGCATCATGGGGGCGGTAAGATCTACTATTCTCAACAAGGAGAATGAAGACCGTACCTCAACGTCATCTCCGAGTCTTGCTGGCAGGTTGACACAGGTAATAAAAAAATGATCGTCATTGCTTTTGAATTAGTTCAGAGGCATAAGAAATGTTCCGTTTATTGAACTTTCCTTTGTCATATCTTTTGCAGGAACCGCAGCTAACATCAAGTAAAATGCTTAAGCTGAAGAAGAAATTCTCCCTGTGATTTTCGTCATCTGTTTTCGTTCTCCTGTTCTGTATAAGGAAATGTGAAAGTCCAAATTTCCTAAGCACCAGCAAAATCACAGGCTTAATAACCAAGGAAAATGTAACGCATATTTATCACTTACATTACAATATTATGCTGAAATCATCCACATTTTTCTGTTATCCTCATGATCTGCCATTTCGCAGTACCACGAGCGGCTTTCCATAAACTGCCTGCACTGCCTCTGGAACCTTGCATTGTCCTTCTTTGCCATCTTCTCGTATACCTGCAAAATGCATTCGCATCACATCTCTTAGTTTTCCGTTCCATTTCAAACTAAACTTATACAACAAAACTGAATCGTCCGCAGTTGAATATGGTCACGCAGTGAGTGAGATTGCAGACCTTTTTCTCATTTGGAGGTAGTTGGCACCACATTCGACTGAGTTGCCTACTCCTTTCACCAAACCAAGTGGATTTTGCAAAACTCCAACTCTCCAAGTCGCCATCACCCAAAAAAAAAAAAAAAAAAAACATAGGAAGTGCATGCCCTAATGGGGCAACTATGCCTTCATGGGACATTATTTAACATGATATTAGAGTGGGGTTGATTGTGAGTTATGCGGGTTCGTGTCATGCCCAAGTTACCAAACTTAATGTAACACTATGTTTTCGCACATAATGTCCGATGTGAGATTGGTTTCACGTGTAGCCTATTATGTGGTGGTCTCATGTGAGGGGGGCATATAAGTCTCACATCCAGAAAATAAGAAAATAAAAAATCTTTTGTAATAAAACTCACCACCTAGCAATAGATGATTAATTGAGTTATTTCGTAACAAAACTCAACAATAAATAATTAAGTTGAACTATTTCGTAACAAAACTCAACAATAAATAATTAAGTTAGGACAATATCGAGTAATTCAATGCTCTATTTCTACACTCCATTTTGACACAATAATTGGCCAAATTAGATTTATTAATTTAATGTGCAAAGTTCAAATCTTGTTCTCCAATAGTGGTTTGGAAAGTAAATTCCAATTTCAGCACTATTTACCTAATTTAACGACATCAAGTTGCCACAATGATTGACCCAAAAAAAGGACAGAGATTCCAACTGGATTTCATCCCACCAAAATCCTAAGGATTCGGAGATTCAGATCGTTGAAATTTGATTAAACGGCTACAAATAAGAAGCCCTTCATAACCGTTTGATTAAATTTCAATTGTCCGGATCTCCGGATCCTTAAGATTTGGTGGGAGAGATCCGGCTGGGATCTCTGTTCCAATAAAAATGTTGACACAATGACCGATAAGATAGACCCAACAAAGTTGATATATTTTACTCAAGCCCCTGCCAAAATAAACATTTACTATTCAGTCTCATCCCCTGTTAAAAGTGTTGAGCTGCTTGTTTATCCGAAGTTTCAACTTTAAGACATGGTAACACCAATCGGAGTTGCAGCAGCAGCAACAGCACCGCAAGCCACGACTGGTCCGCTAACGTGCGCACTGAGTCCGTCCTGTCAAGGTCATTGCACTCGTTACCCGCCTCCCCCCTCCGTCTCTTCCTCTGTGTGCAAATGGGTTTTCATTAAGTTAACGGTTAATCGAAATTTGCAGGGCTCAGTGGAAGTCTGGGACGCAGTTTGCAATGGCCAAAGAAACAGGTTCGCCTATTTCGAAGTTTTAAAATTTTTATTTTCGTACAAGCAGAAATGGGTTTCCGTTGGTTTCTGAGAATTTTGAAGAAAATGTTTGAAAATTTGATTTCGTTTTATATAAAATTTTAATTTGGGATTTGATGCTGTCAAAGCAGAGAAAATGCAGATGGAAAGTCGGTGCCATCGATATTAGGGCACAATTTGAGCTGAAGCCTCCTCCATATCCACTGGTAAGTAAGCTTTTTCTTTACATATGAAGTTTCTTATATATAAATACAAGCTGGTTTTGTGTAGCTAATCACTGTTTTACCAGTGGGTTTTGACTCATTTCCATAAAGTTACAAGCTTTCATCTTTTATTAACCATATTGAGATAGTAAAATTCGGGTACTTGTATAAGAAACTGTACTTTGAGTAGCTATATATTGAGAATTCTGGCTAGTTTAGCTGGAAATGAACCGTAAAATTCGGGTACTTGTTCGCTTTGTATGACAATGCTGTGTAAATTTGACAGTTTGTTTTGATGTTTGGTTTTGAGCAGGATGCGTTGGAGCCGCATATGAGCAAGGAGACATTAGAGTATCACTGGGGGAAGCACCATAGGGGTTATGTGGATAACCTAAACAAGTTGATAGCAGGAACCGAACTAGATGAATTGTCATTGAAAGATGTCATACTTGCTACATACAACAAGGGGGATCTGCTCCCACCTTTCAACCAAGCAGCGCAGGTATGCTGTCCGTGACATGGATTGCTATAACAATTTTGAATTATTTTAGTCGATTATATTCTGGAAGTGTGGAGAAGTGCATCTCAACCTGAAATTACACATTTTAAGCTTATATTCGGTATTGGTGAATTTACGACTACTTGAATGTTAAGGTAGATAATGATTAATCCACCCGATGCGTCTTTTGCAATTTCAAGTTTATAATGTTTTGTTGTGCATCAATGCCATATTGTTAACTACTCACTCCTTTTTTTACCTGTTTGCAGATCTGGAACCATGACTTCTTCTGGGAATCCATGAAACCAGGTGGTGGGGGAAAACCATCCGGGGAACTTCTAGAACTAATTAATAGAGACTTTGGTTCTTTTGAGAGATTGATTGACGACTTAAGGTCAGCTGCAACTACACAGTTGGGTTCTGGCTGGGCTTGGCTTGCATGTGAGTAGTTGTCTTCCCACCATGACACTTCATATTATTTGCTTTAAGTTTAATGTTCCTCTCCATGCTGAATTTTGCGTAAACTAATATATGTATTGCCTTTTCCAGATAAAGCGAATAGACTTGATGTTGGAAACGCAGTAAATCCTAAGCCATCTGATGAAGACAAGAAGCTTGTAGTGGTGAAGAGTCCTAATGCCGTTAACCCGCTTATTTGGGATTATTCTGTGAGTAAAGATGAGTACTGTACTACTCTACAGTCTTTAGGAAATCTTACCATTCACATTAAGACTTTTCTTTCTTGTATGTAATGAGTTTTCATATTGATTTCTGCAGCCGCTCCTTACTATCGATGTTTGGGAGGTATTAGACATTTACCATGTTTCTTCCTATATGGAAATAGTTATATTGCTCAGTTCATTTGGGAAAAGCCATTACTAACAGATTTAAATTGCTTTTGTTTCAACAGCATGCTTACTACCTCGATTTTCAGGTGAGTCTCTGTTTATTGAACATTTGAACTTCCGTCTTATGATTTGGGACCTATGCATTCTGTCTTATACCAATGCATCTAACAACCACATCTTTGATTCTTCCCTCAGAACCGGCGAGCAGATTACTTATCAATCTTCTTGGAGAAACTCGTATCGTGGGAAGCAGTCAGTTCTAGGCTTGAAATAGCAAAGGCTCGAGCTACTGAAAGAGAGGAAGAAGAGGAAAGGAAGAAGAGAGAGGAGGAGAAAACATCAGACGGCGAAGTTCCAGAGATTTATGTGGACAACAAGAGCGATGACTCAGAGACCGAATGAGTTCAGTTTATTTGCAGTCTAGACAATCCGGGAACAGTTATAGGCTCATTGCCTTCTATTTTACACCGAATGTAATAGAGGTCATCTGAGTTTAGGCGGCATGTGCCAAATTTTGTGTATCCTTGAGGAATGAGTTGATAGAATGTAGGGCACGATTTAGCAAAAAGTAATACAACACGTTCTTGATTTTTCTCAAGGAAATTTTTGGCAGTGCAAAAGTCATCAGGGAACATGTATATTTCTCTGTGGTTTTCTACAATCTATAGAGCTGTTCATGTACATTTTCTTTTCTCCATAAACTAACTCCAGATTTTATCCGCATCATCGTAAGGGAGAAGTCTTGAGAGATAAGAGACTATCCAGAGGAGAGATTTTGTCAATGCTTGGTGGTCCGAAGATCTCCCAGAATCGAAGTGTCTCATCTCCGACAGCTGATACCACAGTTAACCCGTCGGGGCTCTGCACCGAAAATCAATCAAAAGAAACCAAGTTAGATGCTTCTGAAGATATTTCGCTTTAACAACTATTTGAACTCACGCGATGAGTGCTAAATAGGAATATTGAGATATATTCATGGATGTATGGGGATCAATAAGCTTTACGGGTTGTCAAACCTGGGAAACGTGGAGGATTCTGGATCTGTGGCGATTCAAGTTTCCGACATTCTCCATAGAGGGATACCTCCAAATGCACAGCTGATTCTTGATGAGCTCGCCTCGACTATAGCCATGGGCACTCAGAATCTCCTTGTGATGCCTGTTCCACTCCAGTCCACAGACCTGGAAATACAATGTGAACTGATTGCAGTTAACAAGAGACCGAAAAGAAAAAAAAACCACGAAAAGCTCACAAAACGGAGACTGAATTCTATAACTTGCCTGAGCATTGGTTTCAATGGTTTTAATGCAGGTTCCCTTTTTTGTATTCCATAACTTAATACACCCATCTTCTGTGCCTCCACCAGAGGCAAGCACCTCAGACTGATATGGACACCATGCGAGGGCCTTGACTGCAGCACAATGCTCTCTAAACCGAAACAAAAAACGGCTCGAGTTCATTTTCGATGAGTCCCAGATGTACAGAAGATTCTCATTGCCTCCACTTGCCAGTACATTGCCTCCTTCTGACCATTTCAAACCGCACACTTCTTCTTTGTGTGCCTGCAATCTGGAAGCCACATTGCTCCCTGCTCTGACTGCCAAAACAGTTCACAAAAAATATATGAAATATTGCAATAAGATGAATGTGAAACAATATTTTTGACCTACCATCATGGTTGATGATGGATGTGTCGCGGCTGCCGGAAGTTAAAACGTGACCATTCCACGCAACGGTGGCTATCCTGTCCTTATGGTTTTCAAACCTCCTAACCTGTGTGTCAAACAGATGAACCAAATGTTTGAAAACAACGAAAAAACTCGAAACTCACGAGAGGGTGTTTGAGAGAGATTTTACAAGCTTGGAGGTCTCAACATCCCAAAGTTGGAGCTTGGATCGCCTATATCCAACGGCTAAAGTTTTAGCATTTTCAGACCAGGCTACACTTGTTGGGAAATCACGCTGATCATCAACATGCAGCAGCTTGTGCACTTCGCTGTTCGTCGAGTTCCAGAGGAACAAATCGCTCCCCAGAGCAACTGCAAGAATACTGTTCTTCCCCCAATCCATGATGCTGGAGTAAAAGTCATTTTTTATGTTTACTGCATCCAGAACCCTAGCTTCCCCCTGCAGCATTTGCACTCAATTAGATCAAACTTCAAAAAATATAGACCATTTGGTAACGTTTGACAACCGTTTCGTTTTTAGTACCTTAGGCATTCTTCGAGGCAGAACATTTTTAACACTACCGTCCAATTCCTTTGCTTCATCCTGTCGCATCAGATCAACAGAACGGATCGGCTTTCGGTTTGATTTTGGACTTCCCCTAAAAACCAACATCCTAAATGGATTCCCATCCGAATCCAAAGTCAGTTTGTCCTCTAAGCTCCGTCTGTATACATCCTGCAAAGACCCAACAAGTTCGAGAACTGTTTACAAGAAAACTCAGCAGGCCCAAATCTTGAAATTCATCAGAAGTTAGATGCAACACTCAAACAGAAGTAAAAACTACAAAACAACATAACCCACAAACAATTTAGCAGAAAACAAAGAAAAAAACTAAAAGCTGATGGAATTGGAGCAGGCCCAAATCTTGATATTCAGAAGTTAAATGCAACTTTCAAATTTAAGTAAAAACTAAACCCCCATAAAACCCAGAAACAGTTTCCCAAAAGGACAAAGAAAGAAACCAAAAACTGATGAATTGAAAGCAATGTGGATTCATACATTGAAATTCGAATTGCGGGTCGGCGTTGTTCTGTTGGTCAATAAACTGCGGGCTTGATCAAGATCCATCAAACTCCTACTGGGTATAAACCGATCTCCCTGAATTTGCAGATGCATAAACAAAACCCAAAATTTGAGGACACCAAATCAGAAACCAAATGTCGAAAAAACAACAACGCATGGATAAACGGCGGAGAAAGGTGAAATCTTGATGGAGATAAAGGGTAATGGATGCAGTGATTCGTACCGGAAAATCGAATCGGGCAATGGGGCTGGTTTGGAGGCGAGTAGGGGAGCACCAATCCGATTGAAGTTCCTGCATTTTTCGATAATTTGTGTTGCTGGCGAATTGGTGATGTAGAGAATATACAAACTCCTTCTTTACTTGGCAATAAAGAAGAAGATGAAGATGATGAAGGAAGAAGATGCAAAAGAAAATATCTTTGTCCGCAGAAACGAAATCTCCCGCCAAATAGTTTTACATACGGGAGCAAATCCAACCGTTGCTTCTGTTGAGAAGACGACTCAGAGAAAGATTGGGCCCACTTGGGTTGAAATGGGGTCTCTAGAGTTTAGGACCAATTTTTAGTACGTACTGCTGAGTGGTTCGGAAAATCAATAGTTATACTTTGTATATTAGTATTTAATGAATCGTTGTTACATTTTGCATAAAATTTAAATCACTGAGTGATATGTATCATTGTAGTTGAACTTATTTCTTATTGTCACAAAGATCCCGAATTTTCAGGGTTTGTATAGTTTTTCTTACATTTTCGTTCTTATACCTTCGTTATGTTTACCGTTTAATTCATTTTCTCAGCTAAGTTAAACTTTTCATTCATTTTTGTGCATATCTTCTCATTTGAAAAACCCAACTTGGGAAAATTTTTTTTTGACAAATTAGACTAACAGTGTAAACAAAATGAAACTACATCACTACAAGGACAAAAATGCTAGGAAAAAGGATACAGTAGTGCTATCCACACAATCACTTTTACTTCCCACATATCTCTATTAATTTCGGCCGTCAGATCGAATGAAGTAAAGAAGATCAATGACAAAAAATTAACAAAGGATAGTGAGAAATTAAAAAAAAAGATGTGTGAATAGCATTTAACATTTTCCAAAGTATAAGAACGAAAGTGAAAACTTGAGTAAATTACAATGACTATTAGTGCAATTTAGCCAAATTAAAAGCTCCCACCTTTTTTCACGAAAAAGTCATCGTTTCCCCAGTTCTGCTCAAGGAAGAAGAGAAGGCCTGGCATGAGAAAGAAGAGCCTGTCAAATTAGCCAGGGATGCCTGCCTGGCCAAACAGGAGTTTTCCTCATACAAACAAGTGGAGTTCGTCTCTCTAGGTAGAGCAGGCAAGTCATCCTTGGCTACCAAACAAGGCTCTAACTCTCATGCAAGACCTCTCTTCTCTTCACTTCTCTCCGGCATTCGCCTGTTAAGTGATTAGTCGTAGGCTCAAATCTTTCTCGCTGAGACTTCGTAAACTCGCTACAATGTTGAGATGGGGATGCAAAGATCGTTGTTTGAACTCTCTATTTATAGCCCTGTAAAACGAACCAAAATAATTTCAGTGCCATAATTCTTTTTTTATTATTTCATTTATGTTTGTTTGCACCATTTGGCTGACACCAGAGAATATATTCTTTGGAGCAATAGGGAAGATCATGGAGGTCAATCTGGCAGCCAACTTGATCAAAAATATGTCTTCATTCATATATAATGCAATTTTTTTCTTGCCTCAATGAGACTCACTGCCAGTTTGCCATTTTAGGCCAGAGGAGTGTTATGCTGCTTTTGGCTTTTGGCTTTTTAATGCAGAGAAAAAGCATCTTTGAGCTGCTTTTGCGATTGAGATGATTCTAGGAAGTGGGCAACATCACTAACTTATTTGAAATGCCACATCTTTAAAAGAGTCAATGCCTTGGCCACTAACAAAGATTTGTTCTTGTTGACTGGTTTTCTTAGTGACTGGTTTTCTTAGGCCTCATCACTTGATCCTTTTGGTTAAAAGGTTTTTACTTTGATGGATATATGATTGCTTAGAGTTTATGCATAAGCAAATAATTTGGAATGTTTACAAGTGTTTTTAAAATGATTGAAAACGTTTTCGATCAAAGTGTATTTGGGTTCCAACTTGGAAGTGCATTTGAAGAAGCATTAGTTATGTACTTTTTGCCAAAAGCACTTCAAATACTTTTGGGTTCCTAAACAATGAAGTGCTTTTGGGTTTCTAAACAACTTTCACAAAAAAAAAAAGCACATCCATTACATAAGAAATATGCAAGAAACATAAAGCTAACGTAGTGTGATATGACAATATTAGTCATTTTGTTTTTAATTTTTCGAGTATGTGCTTGAGAATACAGGGAGATTCCATTGCTTCCTTGGCTTCTCCATGTTAATACTCGTGTTACCTCCATTATGTTTACATGGAGAAATGGCCTTTTGAGTTAAAAATATGTGAATATTGATACTTGAACTTGTTATAATGCGGAGTAATGATTATTCTATTAATTCCGTTAGAACTTCTATCCAATTTTTTCCCTTTAAACCCTTGTTTTGGATAAAATTGGATATAAATTTTAACGGAGTTAACTAAAAGAACAATTATTGCTCCACATTATAATAAGTTTAGGGACCAACGATCTAATTGAGCTAAAATTCAAGGACCAAAGATCCAATTGAGCTAAAATTTATGGATCAAAACTCCAATAGAGCAAAACATTAGGGATCATTCCTCCAATTATTTCAAAAGAAAAAAAAAATCAACAGCCAACAAAACTCTCCACCCAACCGACCCTCGTCAGCCACTCGCCTCCATCGTCGACTTCCACCTTCCTCCTCACCGCCGGTTACCGCGTCTCAACGGTTTCGTTGGCTTTGAAATATGAGAGAAAGCACCAGGGAGAAAGAAAAGCTGCCGCCGGTGGATTTGAAGCCAAAGTGACACTGCTTTTCACTTTCTTCACTGAAAATTTAGTGCATGAACTCGCTTATCGACTTGCACACCATTTTTTAGTCTCGCTTAATTTTAACAATGGATCGAGAGAGAGGATACGAACTCGGGGCCTCCTCTAACGATTTCAATCTTAACTTTTACGATTATTGCTGTCGACGCCACTTTTGTATTCTCATACGATCATTTTGTCATGATCATAAACCATTCCAACTAACCGAAATTTCAAAATTGCAATGTTTATTAATAAACTAGGCATTAAAAGGTTCACGACTTCAATTAATGTCTAGGTTGTTTTGTGAAAGTCAAGTAAACACCTTCAAATTCATGTCTTCATAACTTTTTTCCCCTTCCTAGTGTAATTTCTATGCTAAATTCTTTTAGGTATAGTAGCTCTTATGTTAGACTAACTTCTTGTGTTGGGTTAAAATTCAAAATTTAAATTTTAAACTCGCCTAAATCTTCTTCAATCATTGGGCTAAAAAAAATTGTGGGTTAACACTTATATTTATGCTAAATTTAATCCAGAAAATAAGCCAAAATTAGTGGTTGGGACCTAATACTAAGACCCAGTTGATGATGATGTTGGCCACTTACAGAAGAATGAGGATTATCTTCCTTCCTAATCTATCTCTCATTCCTTTTCTTCCTCTCCTACTTGAACAGTTACGATTAATCCATATTAACATCTTATATTGATTTTAAACAAAATATAAGAGGAGAAGAGAAAAAAATTATGGAAATAGGAGACGAGGGAATTTTACTCTCTCGCGGAAAGCCAAATGACTTTAGTACGCCAATAGTGACCTAAAGCAAAACGAAAAATAAGAAGCGAACGGCAGCCGCATGATTTTCTTTCAATCGTAAACGTTCATCATCAGCCCGTAAAAGTCCGAATCCAACCAGCCAATCAAAGACAAGCGGATAAACACATAAAAACCCCAATATACCCCTACAAATTCCCTAAAATTTCAAATTTGAGCCGCATTCTTCCTCAACCCCAAGCGGCCAAGCCGCACCGCCCGATCCCAAATATATAATATCCCCAAAACCAAAAACCTCAAAAAACCAGACACACGCACACAGACCTCTCCGAATCGCACTCAATCCGACAGCCACGGAGAGAGAGTGCTATGGAGGAGCAACAGGAGCACGAGGTTTACGGCGCCGAGATCCCCAACGACGACGGCGAAGACGTCGACATGTCGTCCAGGGCCGACGGGGTCGATGACGACCAAGACTACAACGACGACCCTAACTCCAAGGTACTCCCTCAATCAATTTAGCCTCGTAAATCTGGTGCCTTAGCTTTTTGTTTGACCCGGTTGGGCTGATTCGGGTCGGGTTCTGGTTTCAATGTGGTGTAGGAGCTGGAGGACATGAAGAAGCGGCTGAAGGAGATAGAGGAGGAGGCTGGTGCTCTCCGCGACATGCAGGCCAAGGTCGAGAAGGAGATGGGCGCTGTTCAAGGTATCGGATTTTACTTTTCTGTTTTGTAATTTTATTTCTTTTGGGTGTTTTGGGGATGATTTCTTGAGCTAGGGTTAGGCTGCATTGGGTTTTTTGGTGGGTTTGAATTGGAACTTAATGATGACTGTGTAGGTAATGCTAGGTCAAAATCCGCTATGTTGTCCCTTTGTGATTGTGTTTGGGGAATGCTGATTCACAAAAGCTTAAAATAATGGAAAGATTTGATTTTTTTTCGAATCATGATGCGTCTAACTGGTCCATGTTCTTAGTTGTCGTCGATTGAATGGATACGGTACCCGAGTTGGAATTTTATTGATTATTCTGGGTACATTCACGCGTGCTGAGACCAATGTTGTTAGTTGTCGCTGGTTTAATGGATAGAGTGCTTGAATTAGAAGGTGTTTGGTTTTGTACAATTGGATTTTGGTACTTTTGTTCTGGGTACATGCACGAGTGCTGTCTTTAATGGTTCACTGTCCTTTTATGTAAACTAGATTGGCCCTGCTGCGTAACTATAACTAACTGAACTCTGTTAGTTTCCATCTGCACAGTATGCTAGTGTTGTCTAATTGTACGTCCTTGGTCTTTCTCTGTTGGTCAGCCCATCTAGGGCGCTGTTGAGGTATACATACATTTGTTGGTTCTCAAAAGAATCTTTCTGTCTCACAGTAGGCTAACATGATGTGTATAAGTAGTATTTCTGAACTGTTCATGTTTGTAATTGATGAAACATGATATCCTCTGTCAAATTTTACTCTAGTAATGCTTCAAGTAAAGATATCTATCAGTAGCTAATACTTTTTGTTTTATATGTTTTGATTGTGAATGAAGATTCCTCAAGTGGTTCTGCGTCTCAGGCTGAGAAGGAGGAGGTGGATTCTAGATCCATCTATGTTGGTAATGTGAGGCTCAACAACCCTTTCCCTTTTTCATTTTAATTTCGACCTTTTTATATAATGGATATGTGTTTTCATGCTCTGCTCTCTTTATCTCTATCTATTTTCATATGTCAAATTTATTTTGGAGGGATCAAATCTTTCAGACTTTAAAGATATCGAGTTTATGATATTACTGAGTTCCTAGGAGAGATTGCACTTACTAGGTGACTTTTATGTTTATTTAGATTTTGTTTTCCTTTTTTTCCTGTAGGCTACAAATTATTGAGGTTTTTTTTTTTTTTTTTTTTTTTTTTTAGTGTGTTTAAGTTCTCGTTTGAGTGGCGAACGAGCACTTTGGTGCCTATCTACAAGAATAAGGGCGACGTACAAAATTGCATGAACTATAGGGGTATTAAGCTAATGAGTCATACAATGAAGCTCTGGGAGAGAGTCATTGAGCATAGATTGAGGCAAGAGACACGGGTTTCGGACAACCAATTCGGGTTCATGCCAGGGCGCTCAACCATGGAGGCAATCTATCTCTTACGAAGATTGATGGAAAGATATAGAGATGGGAAAAAGGATTTACACATGGTCTTTATAGATTTGGAAAAAGCGTATGATAGGGTCCCAAGAGACATTCTTTGGAGGATTTTAGAGAAGAAAGGAGTACGAGTAGCATATATCCAAGCTATAAAGGATATGTATGAAGGAGCAAAGACTGCCGTAAGAACTCATGAAGGACAAACCGAAAGCTTTCCCATAACTGTAGGATTACATCAAGGCTCATCCTTAAGTCCTTACCTTTTTGCGTTGGTAATGGATGAGTTAACACGACATATTCAAGATGATATTCCTTGGTGTATGCTTTTCGCAGACGATATAGTGTTGATAGATGAAACTCAGGAAGGGGTAAATGCAAAGCTTAACCTTTGGAGAGAAGTGTTGGAATCTAAAGGTCTTCGCCTAAGCCGATCAAAGACAGAATATATGGAGTGCAAGTTCAGTGCAAATGGAGGCCAAAACGAGTTAGGGGTGAGGATCGGAGATCAAGAAATACCAAAAAGCGACCGTTTTCGTTACCTAGGATCTATCTTGCAAAAGAACGGAGAATTAGATGGAGATCTCAACCATAGAATACAAGCTGGATGGATGAAGTGGAAGAGTGCATCCGGCGTGTTGTGTGACCGCCGTATGCCATTGAAGCTCAAGGGAAAATTTTATAGGACGGCAATAAGGCCGGCGATGCTGTATGGCACAGAATGTTGGGCGGTGAAACATCAACACGTACACAAAATGGGTGTAGCGGAGATGAGGATGCTTCGTTGGATGTGTGGGCACACGAGAAAGGATAAGATTAGGAATGAGGATATCCGGGGTAAAGTAGGAGTAGCCGAAATTGAAGGAAAGATGAGAGAAAATCGGTTACGGTGGTTTGGACATGTGCAAAGAAGGCCTACTGACGCTCCGATTAGAAGATGCGACTATGGGACAGAGGTTCAGGGCCGAAGGGGTAGAGGAAGACCTAGGAAAACTTTGGAAGAGACTCTAAGAAAAGACTTAGAGTACTTGGATCTAACGAAGGACATGACACATGATCGAGCACAATGGCGTTCTAAGATTCATATAGCCGATCCCACTCAGTGACTTGGATTTTCCAAGTCTCCAACCGAGAAGTTTTCCTCACTCGGGAAATTAAGGGAACACTACCCCAACCTACATGCTCCACTCAGAAAGCTTCAACATACAAGCTTCAACAAAAGAAAATTCAAAGAACTTAGCGAAGAAGGCTTTGGTGTATTTAACACAATACGTTGAAATGAAGGAAAGCTTATTTATTGATATCCCCGATCAGCTACAAATATGTACATATACATGAGTCAAAATAAACACACAAGACGGAGCCTTCACAAAGGTTGCTTAGGAGAAGTCTCAGCAGTCGGTAGAGCCCCAGAAAGAGAAGGCACCGGAGGGGGATCATTTGGAGCCTCAGTACTGGACAGAACCCTAGAAGGAGGAGGCATCAGAGGTTGATCATTCGGAGCTTCATTACGCGGTACAGCCCCAGAAGACGAAGGCAATAAATGCCTTTGGAACAAACCCACAAATCTCTGATGATCAAGTAAAACCTGACCATCAGTTTCCTTCATCTGGTCAAGCTTCCTCTTCATGTTTGTAGCATAGTCATGTGCGAGCCGGTGCAACTGTTTATTCTCATGCTTGAGCCCTCTAATCTCCTGTTTGAGACTCATCACTTCAGCCGCCAAGGATTCAACTTGGCGGGTTCGAGCAAATAGGCGTTGGGCCATATTAGACACAGAACCTGCACACTGAACACTGAGAGCCAGCGAATCCTTAACAGCTAACTCATCAGACCGTTTGGAAAGTAGTCTGTTATCTTTGGGAGTGAGAAGGTTCCTGGCCACCACCACAGCGGTCATATCATTCTTCATCACGGAATCCCCAACGGTAAGAGGACCAGTAGGGGAGACGAAGGATGGGCGCCATATGTTGTCTGGAGAAGGCGGGGCTGCCTCTTCAACAAGGTTCAAGTCAAAACGACGGTCGGAGGGGCCAGACATTTTCAAAGGTGTTGAAGAGAGAAGAGGTCGGACAAATCAAGATCTTAGAAGTGCAAGAATGAAGCTTCTACTGGTGGAGATTCAAGTGTGCTTTGGAACTTAATGCCAGCCTCTATAAAAATCTGCACTCGACGGAGCTTCAGAAATCGAAGAGGCGCCTGCTCAGAAATCGAAGAGGCGTTTGCTTTCTCAAAAGCTGGGCTGCTTAGAGATCACGAGGGTTGATCTCAGAAATCGAAGAGGCGTTTGCTTTCTCAAAAGTTGGGCTGCTCAAAGACCACGAAGGCCGATCTCAGAAATCGAAGAGGCGCTCGCTTTCTCAAAAGCTGGGCTCCCCAGAGACCACGAGGGCCGATCTCAGAAATCGAAGAGGCACCTACTTTTCCAGCCTTGTCAGCACCCGTCACACGCACACTCAGCTTTGCAGAAATTATGGGCATTCTGTCGAAGACTTCTGGGGAAGTAGAAAACACATGAATCTTACTGTTCAATCACCCACTTCCCACATGCAACAATAGCTCATGGGTACCACAGATAACTTTGCCAAAGTTCTCTGCCAAAGTTGAGCACGTGAAGCTTGCAGCTCCTACTACATCGCTCTGACCAAGAAGGGTAAAAGAATAGCAAAGAAACAGCACTAACAAAGTTTAGACCCATAAATTTTGAAGGTCTAGCTACCATATTATTACCCACAAGGGTAAAGGAACAGTACCACTGCTGGATAATTGGAAAGTCCCTGTGTGTCAACCTCTGTGCTTCGTGGCAAGGTAGACTAGCAAACATGCCCAACCTTTACTCACATTCGAGAAAACACTCCCAATAAGATTGCTTGCTCCAAAATCGAAGAGGCACCGTCCTCCGAATCTCGAGAGCCAGACTCCCAACATGACTACTTTCTTAAAAATCGAAGAGAGGGTAAAGGAACAGTACCATTGCTGGATAATTGGAAAGTCCCTGTGTGTCAACCTCTGTGCTTCGTGGCAAGGTAGACTAGCAAACATGCCCAACCTTTACTCACATTCGAGAAAACACTCCCAACAAGATTGCTTGCTCCAAAATCGAAGAGGCACCGCCCTCCGAATCTCGAGAGCCAGACTCCCAACGTGATTACTTTCTCAAAAATCGAAGAGACACTGCTCCCCGAATCTTCGAGAGCCAGACCCCTAGCATGATTGCTTTCTCAAAAATCGATGAGGCATCGTTCTCCGAATCAATCGAAGAGGCGCTCGCTTTCTCAAAAGCTGGGCTGCTCAGAGACCACGAGGGCTGATCTCAGAAATCGAAGAGGCACCTACTTTTCTAGCCTTGTCAGCACCTGTCACACGCACACTCAGCTTTGCAGAAATTATGGGCATTCTGTCGAAGACTTCTGGTGAAGTAGAAAGCACATGAATCTTACTGTTCAATCACCCACTTCCCACACGCAACCATAGCTCATGGGTACCACAGATAACTTTGCCAAAGTTCTCTGCCAAAGTTGAGCACGTGAAGCTTGCAGCTCCCACTACATCGCTCTGACCAAGAAAGGTAAAAGAATAGCAAAGAAACAGCACTAACAAAGTTTAGACACATAAATTTTGAAGGTCTAGCTATCATATTATTACCCACAAGGGTAAAGGAACAGTACCACTGCTGGATAATTGGAAAGTCCCTGTGTGTCAACCTCTGTGCTTCGTGGCAAGGTAGACTAGCAAACATGCCCAACCTTTACTCACTTTCAAGAAAACACTCCCAACAAGATTGCTTGCTCCAAAATCGAAGAGGCACCGTCCTCCGAATCTCGAGAGCCAGACTCCCAACATGACTACTCTCTCAAAAGCGAAGAGAGGGTAAAGGAACAGTACCATTGCTGGATAATTGGAAAGTCCCTGTGTGTCAACCTTTGTGCTTCGTGGCAAGGTAGACTAGCAAACATGCCCAACCTTTACTCACATTCGAGACAACACTCCCAACAGGATTGCTTGCTCCAAAATCGAAGAGGCACCGCCCTCCGAATCTCGAGAGCCAGACTCCCAACATGATTACTTCCTAAAAAATCGAAGAGACACTGCTCTACGAATCTCGAGAGCCAGACCCCCAGCATGATTGCTTTCTCAAAAATCGAAGAGGCATCGTTCTCCGAATCTCGAGAGCCAGATACCACAGACCACTTTTTCAAAGTGCTCTGACAGAGTTAAAACATGTGAAACTGGCAGCTCCCACTACCGTGCTATGACCAAGCAGGGTAAAGGAATAGCATTACTACTTGTTGTTAGGGAGACTCCTATATATGTCGACCTCCATCCCCAATGGACAGGCAGACCTGCAAAAATGCTCAACCCTTCATCATATCTGAGAGGGCACTCCCAACGAAGCCTTTCGAAATATTCAGCTTTCTTTCCCCCCGATAATACCTCTGCAAACAAGCTATACTAGAGCAAGAATATCTCATATCATCAGGGTTAAAAGCAAGAGTATCCCATATCATGCTTTTTCCCTGTCTTTTCCTTTGGCCTTGTTTTTACCTGCAAGACAAGGAGAAAGAGAGCAATCAGTCAGCACTTGGAACCAAGCTTCCAGCCAGGAACTGACTGCCTGGAACCCCTTACCTGATTACTTACCTGGCATTGCTCTCGAGTACTCATCTTCAACATCTTATGTTTCCAGGGACGATTCCGCATCTGCTTGAGGAACAGATAGGGCAAGTGCGAAGGATACAAGGAAGCATGTGGAGACAAGCGTAACAGCACACGTGCCGATACATCCATTACTCTGTCAAAAGCAAAAGTATCCCATATCAGCAGGGTGGAACGTACTCTAGATTTGATGGACTTGTTTTGACCCTCAAATTCTTCAGTCGGCCTTATACTCTGGAGGAAACCAGAAAACCCTCCAGCTCAGTTCAAGAATAAGCCTGTGGAAAGTTACTTCTTCAAAAGCAAAAGTATCTCATATCATCTCTTCTCATTTTTCTTCTCTTTATCCTTCATGCTGCTGCAAGATGGGGAGAAGGTGAACAATCAGTCGGAGCTCTGATTGCTTACCTTGTCTGTCACCTCTTTCAGCAGACCCCCTAGCTCGGCGACTGGGGGGACTCCTACTACATGGTTTGTATCGCGCTTGACCAAGCTTGAGACTACAAGTAAGCTTCAAGTGAAATTGATACATTACCTTGTGCATCTCCACCAGTTAAAGATACCACCCCTGGATGGAGGAAGAGTACTTCCAGAGAAGATGCCACATCTACCTATGAGACAGATAAGGCAAGTCAAGACGACACCACACTCCGATACTTAGAAGTTTCGTGATTACGAGATCATTCTCCCACAATATTTCCTAATGTCATTTGTACTAAATCATTCACTTATACTCACTAAAGGAGAGCTTGAACCTATGTACTTGTGTAAACCCTTCACAATTAATGAGAACTCTTCTATTCCGTGGACGTAGCCAATCTGGGTGAACCACGTACATCTTGTGTTTGCTTTCCTATCTCTATCCATTTATATACTTATCCACACTAATGACCGGAGCAATCTAGCGAAGATCACAAAAAGCGACCGTTTTCACTACCTAGGATCTATCTTGCAAGAGAACGGAGAATTAGATGGAGATCTCAACCATAGAATACGAGCTGGATGGATGAAGTGTAAGAGTGCATCCGGCGTGTTGTGTGACCGTCGTAGGCCACTGAAGCTCAAGGGAAAATTTTATAGGACGGCAATAAGGCCAGCGATGTTGTATGGCACAAAATGTTGGGCGGTGAAGCATCAACACGTACACAAAATGGGTGTAGCGGAGATGAGGATGCTTCGTGGGATGTGTGGGCACACGAGAAAGGATAAGATTGAGAATGAGGATATCCGAGGTAAAGTAGGAGTAGCCGAAATTGTAGGAAAGATGAGAGAAAATTGGCTCCGATGATTTGGACATGTGCAAAGAAGGCCGACTGACGCTCCGGTTCGAAGATGTGACTACGGGACAGAGGTTCAGGGCCAAAAGGGTAGAGGAAGACCTAGGAAAACTTTGGAAGAGACTCTAAGAAAAGACTTAGAGTACTTGGATCTAACGGAGGACATGACACAAAACCGAGCGCAATGGCGTTCTAGGATTCATATAGCCGACCCCACTTAGTGGGAAAATGCTTTGTTGTTGTTGTTGTTGTTGTAAGTTCTCGTTTGAGATTTGAATCAAGTAGCCACCTGCTGTCCACAGCCATGCTAATCTTGAAAGAATAGCTAGTTTGGATAATTTCTGGTTTAGATATAGTTGGGTCAGTTGACTTGAACTGTAACAAAGATATAGTTGGATCAGTTGACTTAAACTGTAACAAATACTTAGTATTAGTTAATGTATAGTTCAATGTACTTTATAAGAGGTCGCACTTGGTGCGATGGCAAGTGCCTTCGCCCATGAGCGGTAGGTCTCGGGTTCGAGACTTGGGAGCAGCCTCTCCATAAATGGGGGTAAGGCTAGCCGACATTCACCTCTCCCAGACCCTGCGTAAAGCGGGAGCCTTGTGCACTGGGTACGACCTTTTTATAGTTCAATGTACTTTATAAGCTGCAGTCTCAAGTTTTAGTATGCTTTCCCAAGTCTTTGACTAAGTTCATCTGCACTAGGGAAGAATTTCTTTTAAATTGTTACCATGTGATATTTGCGGTGATCTTTGGAAGCATTATGGCCAAGAGTGAGAACCTATTGTTTAACTTCACCTTCAGGTTGATTATGCATGTACTCCTGAGGAAGTCCAGCAGCATTTTCAGTCTTGTGGAACCGTTAACAGAGTTACAATTTTGACCGACAAGTTTGGTCAACCAAAAGGATTTGCTTATGTTGAGTTTGTTGAAGTTGAGGCTGTTCAGAATGCTCTCCTGTTAAATGAATCAGAATTGCATGGCCGTCAATTGAAGGTACTTGATTTTTTTTCTTTCTTATTTTATGTATAGGTCTCTATACTTATTTGAATATTGATTTTTTAGTCAATCAATTGGGTAACAGTGACTGGTTTTGGTATATTAACAGGTCTCTGCTAAGCGTACAAACGTTCCTGGACTGAAACAGTATCGAGGAAGGCGCCCCAGCCCATTTTCTCGATCTCGGAGGCCTTTCATGCCTGCTGCACCCTTCTATCCTGCGTTTGGTTATGGGTAAGCACAATGATCTCCTTTTCTACTTTGTTGTTTTTTAAGGAAGTCAAAAGAGGCATGGAAGTTTGGAAAATAATATGTTGTCTCCAGCAAAAGGCCAGCCTATATTTATTGTGCTTAAACCGATATTATGTTGTCTTTTGGAAAATAATATGTTGTCTCTAGCAAAAGGGAAAAAGGTGAAAATGCTTAAACCGCCAAAACTGGAAACTAAAACGACCTTAAAGGACTAGGCCATTTCTCATAGGCTACAATGTTCTCCTGTATCAAGTTGTCAATATTGCAGCTTGATTAACTTTATTGAAATTCTGTTGAAGTTACTTCGTTAGTTGCATTGCTCGAAAGTTGTAGCCTTGTTTTTGTTTGTCTCACTCACTTTAAGAAACTTTGCATGAGCTCTTCATATTGTGACATGCCATTGACCTGATTTTTCTTTTGTTCAGGAGGTTTCCGAGGTTCAGGCGGCCCATGCGATACCGACCATTCTAATGATGAATCACATCCCCAGGTGGCCACATTGTGCGGAAGGCCATGTATGTTTGATTATGGTCCTATACCATACCAATGACAAATTTAGATTGCTAGGTGGCTGCACTGTGTGAGGGCCATTTATGTTTTATTACGGGCATATCTATAGTTTTGGGAACTGGAGAAAAGAAGTTGAACAAACCATTTGCATGGCAAAGGCCGACTTGATTCTTTCTCGAATTTGTAGTGCACAAAAAGGGTTTAGTTTATGTGTGGAGGGGGATGAGAGAAGGCAGATGTGCAAATGCTGTATCAGAGATGATTCCTTTTTACAGATTTATGTGCTTAGATTTGTAGTTTTAAGACCATTGTCGATGTTTCATAACATTGAAGGATCCCCTATGCCAAAGAATTGTTATTGCATTCGATTTTATGATTCAAGTAGTGAAATATAACTGTATGAATCGTCTGTATTTGTCGACACCACTTATAAGTTATCTGAATGGAGCTAGTGAAATCGGACAGTCTTATATGTCCGATCGCGTGAAGTGAACCTGTTTGTTGTCAGATTGTTGGTTTGATTTGATTTCCAAGAGGTTAAATCACTTTTTAGGCATCCTGATTCCTAAGAAATATATTCAGCTAAAGGGTTTTTTTTTAGTAGGAAATATGGTTGCTGATATTAGCAATGGATTGAGATCGCCTATCAAGAGGAATTTCCGCTAGCGGGACTTGAACCTATTCCTTGGTCTAGCAAAGAGAACAATGGATTGAGTCTTCCTTGGATAGTTAAACTTGGTATGGTTGCAAGATTTTTCTATAAAATGAAAACATTTACCATAGAAAAAAATTCTTAAATTAGTCGTAGCTCGGACATGGGACATGGTAGTACAATTTTGCTATGAGTTTATATCTAAACAATTATGACTTTAATTGCGGGCAAATAACAAATTTTTGTTTACAAGCCTTTGCGTGCGGGTGAATCTCTTAATTAATTAAATTATAAGTCTCGTGCTGGTTCAAAGTTGGAGAGGGGGGTTCAAACTCTTGCATGGCTCCTCTCACGTCACGTCTGCATGTTCGAAAGGAGTGTGGATAAAAACAAAACAATATCAGTTGGGATCTCAAATTTGAAGAATTGTTTAATTTGTTTTGATGAAATTGTAATTCTACTCAATGTCAACAATGTGAGCTCAGAAGTGGACACTGATGAACACAAATAAAAAATATGTGAGCTCAGAAGTGGACAAATAATGAACACAAATAAAAGGGTTTTTATTTTAGGGTAAACTGCCAATTTTCCTGTTGAATTTTCACTTAACTTTTGATTTACCCTAAACTTTTTAATTGGAAAATCACGGACTTGAACTATTTTTTTTTTACTGATTTTTCCCTTACAGTTAGTTTTACATAGATTTCACCCAATTAACGTTAACTCTTATCACGTGCACACTATGTGACTCTCCTTTGAGGACAAAAACATCACTTCGCTAGACCTTTTGACACATAAGCTATAGAATCACACAGATTTGCACACATCAACATTTTAGAAATCTAGGGTCTTTAAAGGCAACTGAATTTGGATGGAATGAATGAAAAACTAACAGCATAGGGGAAATCGGCTAAAAAAATAGTTTAAGTCCTTAATTTTCCAATTGAAAAGTTTAGGGGGAATTCGAAAACTAAGTGAAATTTCAAGGGAGAAATCAGTAATTTACTCTTTATTTTACAAGATAATGTGACTCTTTTTGGTTCCATTAACAAAAGAGTAATGATATTCATACCACGTTTTTGTACGATATTTTCATACCACTTTAGGTGGCATTTGATGTGGACAGCCATATCATTTGAATTAATCAGATTTTTTAAATTTAGTTCATTATTTAATAAATTAATAATTAAGAAAAACTAGTTAATTACATGATGATTGTGGTATACGAGAAGTCTTTCTCTTTTTTTTCCTTGGGTTTTGCAAAATTTTCAAATGATGTGACTGTCCACGTCAGATGCCATTTAAGATGGTATAAAAATGTGGTACAAAAACATGGTATGAATAACATTACTGTTAATAAAATCAGAACTCTGTCAATCCGTCTTCTCTTGACCTCCAACAGATTAACTAGAGCTCATCGATGGAACAAAGAAATCACGACAAAGGAATACCGTCCCTCGACGATCCTATGTCGTCACCTGAAATTGACACAGGGGAATATACGATGTAACCCTTTGTCGTCCCCCGAAATTTCAGATGAAAAAACCATTTGGTAAGACTTACTTGACAACAACAAGAAGAAGAAGAAGGAGGAGGGAATTAATGAGTACGACTGAGCGCTCTGCACAAAGCAGTGCAATGGAGGACTCAACTTTGGTTAACTCTAGACGGCTCCCACTGTTAGTACATTTTCTTTGCTTTACTTTTGCCCGTTTGCTCGTTTTCCGTACTTCGCCATGCAGCATGTATGCATGTATGTTGTGATTTTGTTCTCATATTTCTGGATAGTTATTTGGAAAGCTCTTTTTTCCCCTTTTCATATTTTGTTCTTTCAAAATCAGCTGGGAAAAAAGATCTGCCTTCTGTTTAGAACCCGTTGTCTCGACGCAAAATAATCCTAAAATCTTGGATTGTGGGGGTGTTGTGGAGGAATTATAGAGTGAAAAAAAATAGTATCGCAGGGTCGACGACGCCGCCTACACTGAGGGAAACGACATCGCAGCCGTCGGCGACGGCGGCGAGGATGTCGAGTTCGTAGCAGTCGGCGCTCCAGCAGACATTGTACGCGGCGAGCCAGAGTCCCTTGGCATACCCGAGAGTAGACGTGTGAGTCCCGTGACGGTCGGAGTCTCTAGGCAAGGACGGATACACATAGGGACCTGGGAGGTCACATGACCCGGCGGTGATCCTAAATCGCTGCTAGAAATTTTCCGAGGATCCCTCGTACTCAAGCATGAGGTCTGTGCAGGTTGTAGGTTGCAGGTTGCAGTGGCTGTCTTCTTCTCGGAGAAGATGACCGCGCACGGAGAAGAAAGAAAATAGGGACCCTTCTAGCCTCTCTCCTCCTTGCTTCTGCCATGGTCTCATCCATTGATGCCATCCACTTCTCCTCCAACCTTTCTCTGTCGTCTGGCGGGGCAGTACATAAGCCCAAATTTCCCCAAATTATTTCAACCACCTTAGTAATTTTTCTTATGGATGAAATTTCCTACATAAGGTTAGTAAGATGGATATGATCTATCATGGGTTGGTGAAATTTGGGGATGGAGCTGCCATGGCTTCGGGAGAATGGGGAGGGAGGTGGTTGGTGGAGGTATGGCAGCTGTGTTCTTAGTGAGAGAGAAAGTGGATGTTTGGAAACTAGTAAAAGAGAAAAATGATGTGTTTGGTTAGAAAGATAGTAGGAGTTTCCGAGTTTGGGAGAGTTTTATTTGACCGGTGTTTTAAATTTAGTAGCAGTCGGCGCCCCAGCAGACATTGTACGCGGCGAGCCAGAGTCCCTTGGCATACCCGAGAGTAGACGTGTGAGTCCCGTGACGGTCGGAGTCTCTAGGGGAGCGGTACTCTGTGTGGTCTCATTCATCTTGCAGTTAGTGGATTCGAAGCCGGTGGAGAAGAAACGCGCGCCGATGAGCTTGCGGTTACACAGGTTGGCCGGAAAGTCCTTCCTGGCAACCCAGCTGCCATTCCATTTGGTGGGAATAATCCATGTCGCTAATTAGTAGTCCAAATTAATGGTTATTTATAATTGTATTTACCATATGCACAAATCGTTGAGGTTTTGGGGAAGAGATAGAGAGGGGCGGCAGCCTCATAGCAGGGGTGAAGCTATGGGGGCTAACTGCTAAGGACGGGGAATCATCGGGGAGGGAGATGGGAGGTGGTCATGGGGTATTTTTCTTTCTTCAAGTTTTTTTATTTTATTTATTTATTTATTTTTTTTAATTTATTCCAGCAGTATAACAATGAAATATTTGCCAAATTTTGGGTGGAATTACCATGTGCTGATGTCATAGTATTGTACGACCTAATAATTTTTTGGTTTTGTAACATTTTAACTTGATTAGATAAGCCATTGTGAAATTCAATTAGTACATGTTTGATAATTGTTTCACTTTTAACATTTGTGTGCATTAAATATAAGAGAAATGTAATATGTACGTACATATATGGAAGAAATGACGAATGAAGAAGAGTGAAGAAACAATTAATAGTATGCATATCAAACGGGGTCTTAGATAAGCTCATGTTCTTTAGTTGGCTAGCAAATGTGCTTGCGTTGTGGGCATATATCCTCTATGTAAATTTCACATCCATTATGTATACCATTCACAGCAGCAGCACTAGGGTGGAGGGTGGTCAGTACAATTCTCTACGGCCAGAACACAAATGTATATTCTTTCTCCTTACCATGCTAGGAGTCCTCCTCCAGGTGAAGCATGCGACCGGAGATATGCCGTCTCCATTTGTTACAGACCACAACGCTATTGTGATGTTGATTGCTGATTTATTCACTTACGCGGGGTCATTGGCGACTGTCAATATATTCCAAGCTTCCAACAATACAGAGATATATGAGTTGGTGAACAACCTCAGCCTCTTGTGCGGAACTCTTGCATTGATTCTAATGATGCTCATCCTCATTCCAAATTTTGGTTGGTTTACTCTCGCATGTTGGGTCATATATTTTGTGATAATTGTGACCAAGTCCTACCAAACCCTAAAAAGACTAGGTAATGCAGCTGTTCGTTATGCCCGTCATAAAATGAAGGCAGGTGTTCGTCATGTCTGTAACAAAATGAAGGCAGGTGTTCGTTATGTCTGTGACAGAATGAAGGCAGCAATTCGTTATGTCCGTGACAAAATGAAGGAGCTGATGATCATATCAAAGGGCACCGAAGAACCCCAAAACCAGAACGGGATGCTTTAGTTATATGGTGATTGTATTACGTAAATGCATTAGTCTCATGAATTTCTAGGCATATGCCTTTTGGTAAGGTGGAAATAATTATTTCGTTTCCTTTTGATTAAATTAGCAAAAAAATCCTTACCAAGTACCAACCGTGTAAAAACAAAACAAAACACTTGAAAGCTCAGTCGAGAAAAAGCCGTGCCAACATATCATCTGGAACTGTTCTCACAACTTTGATAGAGAATGGCAGAAAGAATACGAAACTGAAACGTCATTCCCAGATCAAGCCTCCATCTCCTGCCACATCAAAACTCCTATATTATTCAATTCTTTTCCTTTGCTTCCATGGCAGGAGAGAAGGATTCGATAGTCCAAAGTAGAAAATATTGGGCTTGTCAGGTTTCGAAAAAGGCAAGCTTTTTTGAAAGTTACAGGTCGGAAGATGTTGATATCATCGAAAAATCCGCTATTTTAATGACGATGAAGAAGATGAAGAAGATGAAGAAGACGGAAAAAATGAGAAGATAATAGGGGGAAAAGGCCGAGGAAAATGAGGGAGAAGAGAGATTACATATAAAAAAAAAATCCTCCCCGATCCTCTTTGTGAGGATTCTTGGAATCCTCAAATCACGTCTATCCATCATATATCGTGCGGATAAAAATTATTTTAAATTTTTTTTATTTAAAATTGAATATAAACAGTACCTGACATTGACAGCACAATGTATGATGAATAGATGTGATTAGATGATTCACGAGATCCTTACAAAGAGGATCCGACGAGGATCCTCTCTCAAAAAAGATTACTATATTAAGTACAACATTATATCAAAATATCAAAATTAACAATAAAGGTAAGAAATGACAACACAATATTTTCTAATCGAGAAACTAAATCCGATATGGCATAACATGGAATAACATCTCGAATAATGTTTGGGCACTCACCGGAGAGTACCCAACTTGCTGATCATATTATGTGACCCAATAAAATTACAACACTTGTTCATTTTAGGACAATACTTGGGTCCTCACTAGAGGGGACCCAATATCCTGACCTTGTTACGTGAAGCAATCATTAAACGACACCTGTCAATATAAATTCCCTAACCACGCAACCAAACATCTCTATTTTTATAGCCAAACATTCACTATTTCACTGGCCAAACACCCTTCTTCTCCCTCGTTTCCCGGCCTTCCATCTCCAGAAAACTCTCCGTTTCTTCTTCAGCAACCCACGTCACTCCGTCTCTTCTCCAGCGACCCCAACACACTCCGTCTCTTCTCCGGCCACTCATCCTCAATCCTCTCTTCTCCGATGACCCACCCCCACTACGTGTGATGCAACCCACTCGGCAAAACTGGGTTTTGAAATTCCTTGAGATTAGAGCTCGTGAAAAATCACGAGATTGGAATTTTGAAGTTCTATGTTCAGAATTGTAGACTATGATGAGACAAAGAGAAGGAGATGCATGAGGGAAGTGGTGGAAAGGGTGGGCTACTGGCCGGCATTGAGGGCTATGGGGAGAACAGTCTGGTGAAGGTTGGTGAGGGAGAAGCAGGATGTTTGGATGCAAGAATATGAATGTTTGGCACTAGGAATAGGAATGTTTGGCAACTAGTTGTAGTTAGAGTGGGTGGGGTCTAAAATGACGCGTGTCGTTATTTGATAGGATGGTCAGTATATTACATACTCCCCATTGAGTACACAAGTTTTGTCCTTCATTTTATACTCCTCCTGACTATTGCAATCCATGCAAACCAAACCATACCAATTCTCCTCTTTATCGAAATCCAAACACCGTTTGTTTCAGGGTTTTAGGTTGAGATCGTGATGTTTGTTTCGGGGTTTGGTTCTCAGAAAAGGGAAGAAGAAGACGATGGGGTTGAGATTCTCATGTAGTACCGAAACAACCACAATATGCACCACGTCCAATTGAAAAACAAATTCTAGGCAAAAAGTGTAAAACTTGAATTACTACAATCCCTTTTGGAAAAAGGTGGGTTAACTAAAGAAAGAAAGATGGAACCAGATACATTCTTAAAAGAAAGCGCTTTTCCCGAAGAAGAGTAGCAGATTTGATAAAATTTTAATAAAAAACATTTAATAATTAATTAAAAAATATTTGAAACTGCTGTCAAATTTGGCAGCGGAGGGGGATACTTGAGAACTGCCTATTCAGTATCCAGCTCCTGCCACATCAAAACTCTCCTGCGTCGACCCTACCCAGATCTCCCCTTCAACCCCTTCAAACTTCATGCCCATATCAAGCCTCCAGCTCCTGCCACATCAAAACTCCCATATTATTCAGTTCTTTAACCTTTGCTTATGGCAAGGGGACTCGAGGAATTGAACTATCGAGCGTCTAAGCGCAATAGTTATATAGTGTGGGGAAATTTGGCAGCGCAGGTGGGTTGATGTTGATATCATCGAAAAAGACGCATCTTTTCTATTCAACTACTGAAAGCGGAGAAGAAGAAGAAGAAGACAGACGAAAAAAGACGGAAAAGTATTCAACTGCAGACGGAGAAGAAGAAGAAAGACAGACGAAAAAAGACGGAAAAGTGAGAAGATCAAGAAAAAAGGCCGGAGAAATTGAGGAGGAGGAGAGGTCTAGTAAGAGAGATTATAATAAAAAAAAAATTAGGGTTTTTTTTATTAGTACATACACTCCACGTTAAAACTTATTATTAGATGACTCATGAAAGATAATTTATCAAATATAACCAAAAATTAACTTTTAAATTAAAAAAATGTTAATTTTTATAAAAACGTTCAAATATATCTTAAAATTTACTTAAATAGATAAAAATACCCCTCAATTTATATGTATTATTAGTTGTTAACTAAAATACTTTTTGTGCTATAATCATGTTCAGCTTGCACTAACAAAATTCATAAACATGCACAACGAAATTGTCATCTTCACTGTACATATGTTCAACTTCAAACTAAATTCTATGTCCTTGTAACAGATTTACGGTTCCCGGCAAAAAGGAATTCATGTATAGTGTATAGTGCAGATATCCAAAATCCAAGGATTGTCTTTTTTGTCAAATTTAAATGATTGTACGTACATCTAAAATAATAATATGACGGTCAAAACTCCGACCTGAGCTATGCAACAACGACATCCCCTTTGTCGGCATTTGAGTTGTCTCCCCTCCTCTTTCAATTGACACACTCCACACAAACGGCTATAACAACATACTTATATTAAACTTAAACCAGTCTAGACAAATTCATGATTTATTGAAAAAAAAAATTCAAAGAAAAGAATTGATAAGATCATATAAGTCGACACTTCTGGTTTACTTCTTTTGTTAGGTCTCGACTTCAAAATATTTATTCACTACACCTAAACATAATAAAAGTTCTACAAAGTAGGAGAAAATTTTAATTGTGATCGGAACACGGATGGTACACCACGTGTATTTTTTATAAGTGGTGGAAAATTGTATTTTTTAATTTATTAACTTTTTAACACACATATCATACTATTTGTATAATGACACATGGTGTACCACCTCGCGTTCCGGTCACATTAAAAAATCTCTCACAAAGTAGGATGAAGTGGAACGGTATTCCTACAAGTTTTGTTTATAATGGTCATTTGAACCACATTTTGAACACTTTTGAGTTGATTTTTCTTCTCCACATCATGGGATCCTCTTTTCTTTGTGCCTACCATATCTTCTTCGTGTAATTGGTGGTAGGACAATTATTTCACTCACATCATCAGTTACTATCCAATCAATCTGATCTCCAACTGGCCATATAGCTTTTGCATACGCAATGACTAAAGAGTTTATGGTATAATAATGGGAACACATATGATACCATGAAATTTGTCAGTGTCTACATGCAGCACAAGCATGTGAGCAAAGTAGTTGGTCAAGATCAAATTGTAGGCGCGTGCAACTCTTTTCCTCTAAATTCACAACTTCAATACGAGATCTATTGCATACATGAAATAAGAAAAAGTAAAACAATATGCAAGCAAACAAGTAATTGAATAAACAGATAGTTGCAATCACAAGGTCTAACAAAAAAACAAAAATTACTAAACTAGTGTTGCACAAATTGTTTTGTATAAAAGGTTGAACTGCTCCAGATGATACAAAAATCAAACTGTCGGATTAAGCAAACAAAATGCAAGAAAAATCTGTTTTAACCATGCAAACAAAATCCGGGATAATATACTGTTGATTTAACCATGTAAAAGCTGCATTAGGTCCCTTTTGTAGGTTCTTAATATACTAATTTTGTTAACTATCGTATTAAGCAACCAAAAATCTGCTTTAAACATGTTTGCCAGATTTTGTTTGCATTAAGAAGGAAGAAACTGCAGGGCCAATTCAAATAGTCTAACATTATCACTCTATTTAAAAACAGTGACTGTGTGTGACAATGCCGCACTGGGCTAAATAGTCATTTTGTGATTGGGGTCTGTTTGGGCCGGCCCGGCCCATACTTGTTGCTTTAGTTGTTACGAAACCGTTTGGTACGTGGGACGGGACGGGACCACTTTTGATGGGCCTAAAAACTGTGAAACCGGTTGTCTCATGGAACGAAATTTGGCTGATTTTTCATTCCAACTCTTCCCTCTGGAACGACCAGTTCCAACATCCGTAGAACACAAATTTATAACATTTTATGACAAAATTTCTCCTTTTATCTTTTTTAATATTTACATGATTTGTTCCGTCGGATGGCTTCCGAAATCTGGGTGCTTTCCGATTAGAAGTGTTGATATTTAATGGCGTCCGGCACAGAGAGTGATGACACAGCCGATACTCCACCCCCGTAAGCAAACCCACCTTCTTCCTTTCCCCTTTCAGTTCAATTCATCACTAAAGTTTCTGCCTTTCCTTCTGATTCCTCCACTTTCTCGGCTGCCAAACACATCTTAGCTAATTTCTTAAATTTTACCCATTTGATTGCAACAGAGAACGAACTCGTTCGATTGATTGATTTGTGCTTGTAATTTCAGGACAAACAGTATTTACAAGGACCCAGATGACGGCCGGCAGCGATTCTTGCTCGAATTGGAGTTCGTCCAGTGCCTCGCAAATCCCACCTACATTCACTGTAAGTGTGTGTATATATATCTCTTACTATTTGGATTTTTTTTCCCTTTAAGTTTGTCCTTGCATTTGATTCCCTGCAGCTTACATTTTGTATATGTAATGTAGATTTGGCTCAGAATCGTTACTTTGAGGATGAGGCTTTCATTGGGTACTTGAAACATCTTCAGTATTGGCAGCGTCCCGAGTATACGAGATTTATAATGCGAGCGGAAACCCGTCTCGTGTGATAGCTTTGTTGTCGTTTTGAGTTGATTGAATGGTCTTACATTGTTTTCTGAGGTTTTAATTTCTGCCCCTTGACATGTTTCCTTGTAATTGTTCAGGTATCCTCATTGCCTGTTTTTTCTTGAGCAACTTCAAAATGCAAACTTTCGCGCTGCAATGGCACATCCCGGAAACAAGGTCAGTCTCTGTATGCATTTTCTCCCTTGAAATTTTAATTCTTTGGAACTGTATGTTGAAGCCAGCAGCATATTCATCTGGTTTTTCTTTTTATTTCTAGGAATTGGCACATAGGCAGCAATTCTACTTCTGGAAGAACTATAGGAACAACCGTTTAAAACATATATTACCGAGACCCCTCCCTGAACCTGTTCCTGCACTTCCACCACCTGCACCACCTCAGCAATCTGTGCCTCCCGTTCCACCTGTGCCATCTACAACTGTTTCTGTGACAGCAACTCCTCCAGCCCCTTCTCCTATGCAGTATGCTATGCCCCCTGGGTCTGCTCCAAAAGTTGAACCGAGGAATAGTGGGGTTGATCGACGAAAGAGGAAGTATGTTAATTAACTTTATCTAGTTTATGTTAATTGTTATTCTGGAAGCACATGTTTTCTGCAATTTTTAACCAAAAGACCATACTAGATCAGTTTCCTGATTTATGCATGTGGTTATTACTATAGGAAAGACGGTTAACTTGACAATATCATACATAATAACAGCAATGGAAAATAAATCAGGTGAGGTAAGTTTTAATTTCTTGGTCTGCAGGCTTACGAGATTAACATTATGGCAATATATAGTATCCACCGCATCTGCATTTCTCTCTTGTTTCTTTGATAGTGATTAGCTAATTCACTGAATCTTTCTGCTCTATGAAATTATTGGTTAGCGGTAGCATTCAGTGACTAGTTTATCACATTCCGCATATTCCATCAGATTATGTAATTTTCGCTGCCAGCTGAAAATTGGGAGGAGAATGGAAAAGGACCAAAGAAGTTTCTGTTTCTTCTTCTTTTCTTTCGTTTTGTCTTTTTTCTTGGGGTGGGATTGGGTGTTAAACTACACAAGCAAGTGGAAATAGTAGCTGGGGCAACTTCGAATTGCTTATCAAGTGGCTACCAGGTGTTGTGAACATATCGTATCGCTCCTAATTGTTCGTGGTTTTTTGTTATACTCTTTGTTCCCCCTCCCACCTATACATGGCAATGATGATGTGCTCTTGTTAAACTACAACTCTCAGGGTGAGAACAGCTACTCTGCAGTTGTTCTTTGAGCGAACTAGTAAAAAATCTGAGCCATTTTGGTGAGAGTGACTTAGAAGATGCTTGTTTCATTGATCTCAAAGCTGTACTAGTTTAATGTTTTCAAGTAGATGGGCACCTTAATTTTTGTCTGGCCTACACGACGGGAAAATTGTGTTGTAAGGAGTTCTTTGTATCAATTTTTTTTTTTTTTTTTTTTTGCATTTCATTTAAATTAAAGTATATTCACAACTAATCTGCACTGCATTTTAGTGCAATGGTATGTTTACCCTATTGGCTGACCATTTGAGATTGTGGATGGTCTGCGATTTTCGTTATCCAGTGGCAGAATCTTGGCACTTTTAATATTTACTGTATTTTGAAATCATGGAAAGAATGGCCTTTGGCTGCGATAAGTTAACTTGTTCATTATATTTTAGGCTTTTAGTATGTGTTTAGAAAATTGTCGTTGATTGTAGGAGAATGGTCAAGAACTGAAGGTGCAGTGCAGCAGTTTCCATCTTTCAAATTCTGAGGATATGATGTTAGAGTCTTTGAGGGCACTTATGAGCACTTGGGAGTTTGGTTGGTGAGAACGTGCCGTTATATCACAAAGCTTTGAGAAGACCATCTGGAAGACAGTTTTGTTTATGCCCTCTACTTGTTTCGATTGAGTTGAAGATCTGTTGAGGTGCCTTGCTAAAAGCCTAACTCAGAACTGCCCTTCGATCGGGTTGTCAATCTTTACTGGTAGAGTAAAAGGTACTTTGCCTTGGATTGATCGGAATGATTTTTCTCCGAATTTGAACTCCATGATGATACGATGGCTAAGCGGTATACATCATTATTTGCCTTCAAGCATTTGATGAAGACTAATTACATGAAAATCTGATTTCATGAGTCATATTTGCTTGGGATTTGTATGTAAGTTAAAAGCGTTTGCCGTTGTGCTCGAGATTTTGAGTTTGATTCCCCCTCTTTTGTTTAAAAAGATTGATGTTCTTTAGGTGCTAGCAAAGTGGACAAAGTTTCAAGAAGAGAGAAATCGAACGTTTCATGAATCTCATCGCTTGTGCCTATTTTCTTAAGGAAATCACCAAAGCTTGGACCTTTTTGGTCTCCAATTTTTACCAAATTTTTACCAAAAGATTTGCGTTGAATGCTCGGTCGTACATTATAATATTAGAGCATGCTATTCACGTATTTAGATACCAAGCACGTTCTCCTTCCAAATTCAATCATAATGTGCTGAGACCGAGCTTTTTCATATTTTAACAAAGTAAATATAATTCAGAAACTGCACGGCACCTTTTAAATTTTAAGCAAATAAAAAAGGATAAAAATAAAAAATCAAAACCAACACGTTATACAGTCACCTTCCATTTCAATCTTTCATCTCTCTCTCCACGTCATCACCAAAACGCGGCGAAACGTCTGTCCAAATGAGTGACCTAGCTTATTCCAAACCACAGGTAGGTAGGAGAAATTTTTAGTTGTGACGGGAACACAAGTGGTACATCACGTGTTTTAATATGAACGGTGAGAAATTGTGTTTTTTAAGGTATTAACTTTTTAGCACACATATCCCACCATTTGTTTAGTGACACGTGGTGTACCACCCCGTGTATCGGTCACACTGAAAAATATCTCCACATGTAGAAACAAAGAGATAAAAAAAACTTATTCCAATATTTTAACAAAATAAATACAATTCAGATACAGCACGGCACCTTTTAATTTTCAAGCAAATAAAAAGGATAAAAATCAAAACCAACACGTTATACAGTCACCTTCCATTTTATTCAAAAGAAAACTAATGAAAATGATTTGAAAATTTTGAGTTTTAAGGATAAAGACAAAATAAAAGGTAAAGTAAATTGTACCAGGTTTGATTTTTTAATGTAAAAATATGGTTACCGCGGATTTTTCGTTAAAACTCCCTTTAATCAAGGATCATCTCCGGATTTTTTCTACCAAATCCACAAAATTCTTTAATTCAGATCTTTAAAATTTGATCAAACGGCTAAAAATAAGGATCTTCTTTAAAAATTATAATAACTTTAACCGTTAGATCAAATTTCAAGGGTCCGAATTAAAATTTTTGGTGGATTTGGTAGAATTAACTGGAGACATCCCCTTTCCTTTCAATCGTCTCTCTCCACGTCATCACCAAAACGCGGCGAAACGCGGTCCAAACTAGTAGCCTAGCGCGCGGCGTCCCGCGGAGGTTGTTTTCCACCTGGCAAAATTTCATTGGCCATCACCCATCTCCCTCCCATTCAACTCTGAGTTGTCGTGACGCAGTTGTTACTAAGAAGTTGGGGGAATCAACGGACTGGGATGCCAAATAGTAATGTTATTTATACCATATTTTCATACGATTTTAGGTAACATTTGATGTGAATGGTTACATTATTTGAATTAATCAGATTTTTAAATTTAATTCATTATTTAATAAACTAATAATTAAGAAAAACTAGTTAATAAAATGATGATTGTGATATACGATAAGTTTTTCTCTTTCATTTCCTTGGATTTTGCAAAATTTTCAAATGATGTGGCTTTCCACATTAAATGAAAACTAAGATGGTATATAAATATAATATAAAAATATTGTATGAATAGCATTACTCGATGCCAAATAAGTGGCGTGACAAATACAAACAAAAAATTCAAATTAAAATATAATATAATTTAATTAATGCCATGCACATAATTTCACGTGATGAGCCGCCCCCCTTAAAACCTGCCGGCTTTCCTTGACTGCTCACCACATTGACGGTTATACCCTTCATCTCATAGCTCACCAAACATCAGATCCAAGTGGCTTTTTCGTAAATTCACCACTGTTCTTGTTAGCTATTTGCTTGACCAAGCTCTTCAATCCTATCCCTATAAATCCTGATTAGTGTATCCATCTAAGCATACACACAGCGCTAATCCCTCTCTCTCTCTCTCTACTTTCTCTCCCTAAAATCAGTGGCAGCTCAGCTTTCATTTTCTACTCCTCCTCCCCTATATATACTCACCAACCACTTCACCCTTTGCCCAACTCGTAGTCTTCGTTTTTGACTGTCTCATTTACCCCATTTCACCATTTTTACCACAACCCAAGTTACTTTCCTATAAATTTGGAGCTTTTCTGGTGCTTTGAGCATTTCCCATCACGTCATTTTTTCTGGGTTTTCTCCGTTTTCGAGTTTGATCAGCAGCCATGAACGCCCTCGCAGCAACAAGCCGCAATTTCAAAAACGCCGCGCGTATTCTCGGACTCGATGCTAAAATTGAGAAGAGTCTCTTGATCCCCTTCAGAGAGATCAAGGTTGTTCATCAGCTGCTTTTTCTGTCTTTTTTTTTTGTTTAGAGTAAATGTTTTGATTAATTTCTGTTTGTTTCTCGAGAAAGTTCTGAACTTTGTGTGTGTGTGTGTGTGTTGATTAGGTGGAGTGCACAATTCCTAAGGACGATGGAAGCTTGGTGTCGTACGTTGGATTCAGAGTGCAACATGATAATGCACGTGGACCAATGAAGGGAGGGATCAGATATCATCCTGAGGTGAGGATGATGTCTAAATTTGGTTTTGTATTTTGTTTTTCTTGTTTTTTCTTGATCTATTTGTTTTCTGTTCGACAAGATGTTATTTGGGTTTTGGGGTCCAGTGATTTGATTGTTTTTTTGGAGATAAAACTGAATACTTTTATCATCATATTCCAGAAAAAGGCCAGGAGGGAGGAATGATCGTTAAAGATATTAGCTTTTCGGTCCAAATGGCGAGGGTGGGGTGGGAGTAACGTGTTAGGATTATGATATGTTCAGGGTTCGATTCTTTTCAGTAATTAAAAAAAAAAAAAGGCATGAACTTTGTTTCTGAACTTTTGGGTACTAATCGAACTGGTATAATTTTTAATTAGAGATTAGATTTGCATAAATATGTTAAGAACTAGTGTAATGATGCATTTGCGTTACCTGTAATTGTGTTTTTGGATAAACTGTTCATATGCGATCACACAAGAAAAAATGGGTATGGATTAGCGAAATGTATGTTCTGTTGGTGAATTCTGTATTGAATTTGTTGTTGGTTTGTTTCTTAAAGGTTGATCCGGATGAAGTGAATGCCCTGGCTCAGCTGATGACCTGGAAGACTGCTGTGGCAGACATTCCATATGGTGGAGCCAAGGGTGGAATTGGATGCACCCCAAGGGACTTAAGTATGAGCGAGTTGGAGCGTCTGACTCGCGTCTTCACTCAGAAAATCCATGATCTCATTGGAATTCATACTGATGTTCCCGCACCCGATATGGGCACCAATGCTCAGACCATGGCATGGATTTTGGATGAGTACTCCAAATTTCATGGTCACTCACCAGCTGTTGTCACTGGAAAGCCCATAGTAAGTATTCCACACTGAGAAAATTAAGCCAAAAATCGGTTTCCTAGAATTGGATCAAATATATGTCACTGGAACTGTCTAAGTTATCTCTTGTATTTGGGATTTTAGGATCTTGGGGGATCACTAGGTAGGGAGGCTGCAACTGGACGCGGTGTTGTTTTTGGAACAGAAGCTTTACTTGCAGAATATGGGAAGTCATGCAAGGGCTTGACTTTTGTTATTCAGGTATGTATGCACATTTGATGCTGTCATGTTTGTTAAGAAGTTTCGGTAATGATGTAAACAAGTTGAGTTTTGGGTGAATTTTTATAGGGTTTCGGAAACGTGGGATCCTGGGCAGCAAAGCTTATACATGAGAAAGGTGGTAAGGTCATTGCTGTGAGTGACATTACTGGTGCAGTTAAGAACCCGAATGGACTTGATATCATTGAGTTGGTTAAGCACAAGGAAAGCACTGGGAGTTTGTTAAATTTCAGTGGCGGAGATAACATGGACCCTAATGAGATACTTATACACGAATGTGATGTTCTCATCCCTTCTGCTTTAGGTGGAGTTTTGAACAGGTTTGAGCCTTTTTCCGACAAAATCACTGCTTTCATTGTTTCTTGTACAATGTTACATCGATTGGCTGCAGAATCACTGTCATTGATTGATCTGTTCTAATCATCTTATTGTAAAGGGAAAATGCTTCATCTGTGAGAGCAAAATTCATTGTTGAGGCAGCAAATCACCCTACCGATCCAGAAGCTGATGAGGTACTATTACCTTTTCATTCTTCCGGGATTTTGAATACGGAAAAAGATAGTTCCAGTTCTGAGATGATTTTTTATTGATGCAGATTTTATCCAAGAAAGGAGTTATCATACTCCCAGACATATATGCAAATGCTGGTGGTGTGACTGTTAGCTACTTTGAGTGGGTTCAGGTGACTGACAGGACTTTAGCTCGATTTTTCAAAGCTGCATTTGAATATTAGAGACATAATTTTAACATACTGAAATTCGATTTATTTTGTTGCAGAACATTCAAGGGTTTATGTGGGAGGAAGAGAAAGTGAATAACGAGCTTCAAAGGTACATGACTCGGGCGTTTCATAACATCAAGAGCATGTGCAAGACCTATGATTGTAATCTCAGAATGGGTGCCTTCACATTGGGTGTAAACCGGGTTGCGCGCGCCACCAACTTAAGGGGTTGGGAAGCATAAGGAGCTTCTTCTGTTAGCCTGTTGCATTTCTTTTTTCCCCCTTTACATATATAGTCATAGCTGAAGAAGGCAGATTTGAAGCTATTCTTAGTTTACCTCCAAATTTCTCAGCTCTCTTTTTCGGCGGTAACTGTTTGCATTCAGAATTTGTATTTGATTAGAGGGATTGATTTATTAAGAAAAAAAAATTCTGATTTTTCTTGTTTCAATGTGTCTTAAATGATAAAATTGCTAGTTTCTGCTCCTATACTCCCATCAGTAGTGCTTATGGTAAATAGTTCCATGTAATATTTAATCTCGAAAAGAGATTTGAGTGCATTATTCTTCCCCTGCACGCCCTTGTTTATTTTTAATCTTTGGATTGAATTAGATCAAAGAAGAATTAATGAACAAAAATAAACAAGAGTGTGCAAGCAAGGGGGTGTGTGGAAATTATTTCCCCTTTCCAAGGAGTGATTTCTTTGGCAGTCACTTCTGGCAATTTTTACTTGTTCTTCAAAGTAATATTTAAAGCAGATGCAGCAAAAAGCCTGCCCATAACTTCACTGACAAAAACAGGAGAGGGAGGATAAGCTTTCAAATTTCAAAGCATGGGCTTTCCTCCCCACTTTCAGCAATTCTATCTACAATTTCATTTGCTAAAGGGGAAGAAATCAAGAAGCTGAAGAACCAAATCAACAAGAACAAAAAGAAAAAAAAATCTCTCAGATAAGGCTATGGCTTCAATTGCCATTTCTGCTTCACTGCAAACAGTTTGCAGCTCACATCAAGTCACAAAACAGCCCCAATCGAAACCAGGAGCTTGCTCTTTGGGGACAAAAGAAGCAACACTTGTTGTTGCTCTGAATGTGGAAGCAAATAGTTTGAACGTATCTGCACAAGAGGAATCTGCTTTACGCGTCGAAAAACACAAGGCAGAGGATGCTGCTGACTCCAAATCAGAGGATGGTCTCGGGGGCGCAGAGTTGTCTGTCTTGAAATTCAGGGACGAAAGGTGGAAGAATGGGACATGGGATCTGAATATGTTTTCCAAAAATGGCAAGATGGATTGGGATGGCATGATTCTAGCAGGTTTGTAATTTGTTCAGTTTGAGTTGTAATTTTTCTGTGCTTCTGTTCGATTTAATCCAAATATAAAATTCGATTAGAATATCGTTGATTTTATACGTGTTGGCACTGCAGAAGCAAAAAGGAGGAAGTTCCTTGAGCTTCACCCGGAAGCATCTACGAACGATGACCCGGTAGTGTTTAGGAGCTCCATCATACCATGGTGGGCATGGATGATGAGATCTTATCTCCCGGAGGCTGAGCTGATCAACGGTTGTTTCCAATCACCCATCACTTCACACACTCACACTTCTCTGTTATTAGAATTACATCTCTTGCTGCACGCATTGCTTTATTATACGTCACATGAACTTATACACCCAATTTCAATTTTTGTTGCTTTGTAATTAGGTCGAGCGGCAATGGTGGGATTCTTCATGGCATATGTTGTAGATGCCTTGACGGGGATCGGGGTTGTCGGGCAAACTGGAAACTTCATCTGCAAGGCAGGGTTTTTCGTGACAGTCACTGCTATAATACTCATTAGGCGAACACAAGATCTCGGAAACCTTAGGAAGCTCGCCGATGAAGCTACCTTCTACGACAAGCAATGGCAAGCTTCGTGGCAAGATCAAAACGATCAAACTGGAAAAAAGATTTAAATCTGCCTTCCAAAAGAAAATTTGTATTATCTTAACTATAAGCGCTTCTGCTTATCCATTTATATGTTTCTTTAGTTCCAGTCCATTTTATGGACATACAATGACACGATCGAATCATTTTGCTTTTATGCTTTCACCTCCAAGGATTTAGAACTCCAGGGTGGGGGTTTGTCGTACTAATCCGAGGGCTTGAAGCATGCTTAATTTAACTTCAATATGAAGTGATAATGAATCTTTCACTTGCTTATCTTTAAGGGAACTTTAATGAAAAGCACCCGGTACTGTTCACTTTAACGAAAAAACACATTTTTACACTAAAAAGTCAATTCTGGTACTATTCACTCTACCCTTTATTTTGTCCTTATCATTAAAACTCAAAATTTTCAAGCCTTTTTCATTAGTTTTCCTTATCTTCTTTAATGGGCTCTAAGAGCATCTCCAAATGAGTTAGCAAATCTTTTCTCTAAAAGTGTCATTTGCTAACCTATTTTGGCACTAAATTCGTCACTCCAACCTACTCTTCAACCTTTTATTTAAGTTTCATCTTTCACTTTAAAATATTAAGGCCAATTCCCATCCAACCCAGATCCTCCAATCCGGATAATTTTAAGTGGAAAAGATTGTAAGACATATTCTGAAATCACAACAACAAAACATTAGGATCATGAATAAATCAAATCAATATGAAATAGAGATCGACTAATTATATTGAACTTATCTGTAGAATTCGAAAGACATGATTATGAAGGTGAAGCCATTGATCCTTGCGAACAAAGTAGAAGTAGTCTTCTACTTCCAATACCTCTCAATGAACTCTACTATCGAAATAGGCTTATAGTTTTCGTGAGTTTCTATCGGTATGGAAGCAGGAACGGCTCCTAGGTTATATAGCTAGGGTTTCAATCAATTCCTCCCTATTATCGGAAAGGATATCAACCCAAATCATATCTCATTTATTATAGTCCCATCATGACTCTTATTCCTTGTATTTACTTAATAAAGGCCCTTAATTGATTGCATGTAATTAGGACTCCAATATGTTTATTTCCTTAAGGCACCGAGAGTTCTAGAGATTTCATTAACTTGATTGCCAAGTCAACTATTCCCTCAATTATTCTCGGCATAATTCATTGTCATTCACAAAATGGTTTTACATTCTCCCACTTGAATGCCAATGAGAATACCTCAACGAGATAAATATATATGGTGATCACTTGAGTCCACTAAAGTATGCAATCATACCTTTCAAGTAACTTGTCACTTTGAGACTAAATGCAGAACCAAGGAAAACAAGGCATACATTTGACAGTTCCTTGCACTCCATGATTACATTCACACTTAACTCAAAGCACTATGTTACTAACAAAGTCATGATATCAAGAGCTAATAGTCAAAACATTAGCTCACAATAGTCGAACTGAAAATATGGAAATATATTTCAGTACAAAAGTAGTTCACAAAAGAACTCAACAAGGTTGGTAACTAAATCCAACTTTTCTGTCAATTTAGAATATAATAAGATAACAAGTAAAATACGACATACTGTTTACAAAATCAGGACCTCTTATTAAAACTTATGAACAAAATTTAAACAAAATTACTCTTAAAGTATCAGCCACTAACACTTCAAAATTTTAACACAAAAGGTAATCACTTACTCCCACTGATTAAAAGAGACAAAATTATATAAATTATTATTACTCCCACTGATTAAGAGAGTAAAAAACAAAAACTTTGTCAATGTCTACAAAATGAAACATATACCTTTCAAATACTCCCATTAGCAAAACATTAGTCATGAGATCTAAAACATAAAATTTGTGAGCTCAACATCTTTATTCTAGATATATGTAGGGAGGTGACTCTTGTGACTGAAAAACTATACAAAATCATTTGGTCAGTTTTGTTCATCTAACATCTGACAGAAATAGAAAACTTTAACTAAATGTTTTCTAATGCATCAAAAGCATATAATTCTAGAATCATCTTTGGACAGAAACTAATTATATTAGGTTTGCATAGCTAAAACATAAAATACAAGGGTAAACGTATATAGCTTCAACACTTTTGAGCAGATGAAGTATATACCATCTTGTCAATTCCATGCTTCACTATACATTGATTTATAGTTGTACTGAATAAGAAAACACTTTTGAGCAGATTAATTATCCATCAATAACATATAAATCACAAGTCCAATTTCTTGAACAACATACAAGAATTAACAAGCAAAACACTTTTGAGCAGAATATACTCATTAACCCTTCTTGAATTTCCTACAAGATTAATTGCATATATAACAAATAAAATATAAACAAGTATGATAATGTACGTTTTATCTACCAAAACTATGACCATTAAAAGCATGCAAAAAATGATGAGTGTGAAGCCCATAATACATTATTTCTCCCACTTGGGCAAACACTCAAAATTGCAAGATTAAACACTAGAGAAAGTGGTTTTCATATAACAAAATATAGGCTAGTTGAATCAATGAAGATCAAATACATATATATAAACATATATATATATATATATATATTTATGTAGGTTAGAATTAAAAAGTTCCATAAATAAAAAAAAAACTTATGCATTGACTACAAATTTTATTTTAGTGTATGAGAGAAGACTCACATATGCGTTAAAGATTAGGTCGTACATTAAAATGAAACCTAATAAGAGAATCCTAAATTCAAAATTTATGTTTTAATTCTAAAACAAAGTCGATTAAAATAAACACTTAGATATCTCAATAACATCAAATTTTCAACAATAATTTTAATCCAATTTAGAACTCAAAGAAAATTAAGGCAAAAGATTTGGCAAATTTACCTATTCATTCTCGATTTTGCAAGATTCATCATGGAAGTAGTCGAGTTGTGGAGGATCAAACGAATTGCCAATTGCATGATTGTTACACCTTTGGGCAGAAACTAATCATGCAAAGAAAGTACCTGCATAGCTAGCCAAAACATAAAATACACAAAATACATATAACTTCAACAGCTGTGGCCAGATGAAAATATGTTAGAAGTACTTTATGATTTGCTATAATACTAATTTATAATTGGTGAGTGATTTTCTGAAATTCCCATTGGGACAAAAGTATTTACCATATAAACTAGAATTCTGATTTTTCAAAATAATCATTTAGAACAGTATTTGGATATTCAATGATTCTCAAAAGATTCAATCAGACACAAAAATATGTCGTTATTGACATTGAACAATAGAGTTCTGGAAAGAGGAAACATGGTTACTCAGTTATTTGATATGGACCAAAATGATCAATTAATAAACTGATGCCACTTTCCAATTTTCTCTCAAAAGACAATTATCATCATAATCAGAATTGATGACCAAACAAAACATTGGTTTAAGCAAAATAAACCAATACATCTTTAAATAAAAATTTAATCAGTGTTGTCTATCAAAGTCATTAGTATAAGAATTTGCATAAAATAACCAATAGATATGCACAAATCAGTGAAACAATATCACATAACAAAACTAGTTTTGAAGTACCAAAATTCAACAGTACTACTTTAGTTTGCAAATTCACTAAAAACTCAATTCTCTTTAGATTGTCTTGAAAATTTTCAAGTATGACTAGACATATATGACTACTATTTTGCAAAGTTTTATGATTTTTTAAAATCTTATAAGCGAGCCAAAAATGAATTTGAAGAGAGAGGTGCTGCAGAAACAGCAGAAAATGTTCAGTACATACCTGAGATTACAAATTCACCAAATATTCATTGTTCATCCGATATGCATCAAAATTTTCAGACATAAAGTAAACATAACAATATGTTATTTCCCAAAATTTCATCATTTTTGAGATTTTACAAGTGTACTAAAACAAATTCGAAATAAGTTGTGCTGCTGAAACAACAGAAATTCTACAAAACATACCCGAGACTAAATAATTCACCAAAACTTCAATCTTCCTCCAATGTGCATGAAAATTTCAGAAATGAAGTAGACATATAAATTTACTGTCCCCTAAAATTACATAATTTTTTCGATTTTACAAGTGAGCTAAAAATAAAATCGAATGGAATGTGCTGCAGAAACCCCATAAATTCTGCAGTACAGCCTCGAGATTAAACAATTCACCAATAATTCATTATCAAACCAATGCTCGTGAAAATTTTCATATTTAAAAAAAAAAATCTCAATGCATATCATACTAAAATTTCATGAATTTAGAAGTTGCGTAGGTATATCAAAATAATATCACAAACATATTATGCTGCAAAATTCCAGTAACATAGTATCACACTTAAAAACAATTTACCATAAATGCATTTCTTGTACAAAAGGGATGAAAATTTTTCTGTGTATACAATCCATTATATAATATAACATGACATATTTTCACAAAGTTTGGAGTTAGGAAAATCTATCAAAATCGTAATCAAATAGGACACGTTGCAAGGTATGCAAAACTCCATCAGTATTTCCCAAGCTCTACCAAAATTTCAGATTTATTCATAATTTAAATAAAACCAATTTACAATCTTTAATATGCTCAAAACACTAAAATTTCTTAAATAAATTAAAGGTTCATTTCATTAGATAAATAACCTTTAATATGTCCAAAACATTAAAATTTCTCAAACAAATTTGTTGACTCACAAAATAGTTGGTTTGGACAAAATAAACCAATCTATATGTATCAAAATTAGGCTTATATAAGGAACAATATCTCAACATTATTAATCGATCTCAACCATTAGTCATAAAATCCAAAAGAAATCACAAGCCTTGTGAGTGCATGATACATATCCAAATTTAAAATATGGAAACATGAAATCCAAAATACGTAACTCCTTAATTCTAAAAGATTTTGTATAATAGATTTTATTAGTAAATGAAATGAGTTAATTCAAATCAAATACAAAACGGGTAAATTAATTGCAATATTAATCTAGCTTAAATTACCATAATAGTTGTATTGTGATGCACAACCCAAATTCAAGGAGACTCTACTAATTTCCCTTTTAAGAAAACGTATTAAAATAATTTCTCCTTATATGGGCAATATCAATAATTATGAAAATACTTTTAATCTCACAATAAAACAATTAATGGAATATATTTTAAATTTAGAATCTCCTCCAATTTAGATGATAATTACCAATTGATTTTAAAAACAATTCCATAAGGAAATCTACATACAACACCAAAATAAATTAGTCAACATTAAATTAAATTGATTAGGAGATTGCTAACATAATTAGAAAATTGCAACATGTTTAATGCAATTCTTCCCTTCAATAGAATATCATTAGGATTACTGATATTAATTAAGAATAAGAGTACGTAAGTAGAAGCATGAAATCCGAGAAACTAATACCAAAATCCATATTGATTCGTAGGAAAATTTGTATTCGAAAACAATTATATAATTCATGTAATTTATACAAAAGAAAATTTGATACAAATTGTAATTCAAATTAAATCTTACCCAAGTTGTCTCCTAACAAGAAGTTATTCTCGTCGGAAAGTGCCGAGAGAGCCAAAACCATAAGGAAAAATTCGAGCTTCAAATATTAGGTTGTAAAGTAGTGCTCGAAAATTATATAACCAAAAACCCAAATTAAAAAATTATTTTTACCAAAATATAAGTAAAAAATAATTTATCTCATATAATTAATGACACACCCTAACCCGAAGATTAAGACATGCTGGCCGTCACGTGGGCGTGACGTAACCATAAGTGCAGGCGGAAACGATAATATAATAAAATACGAACCAACAAAACAAAAAAACCACTAATTTCAGTTATTAACAACTTAACATTCTATGTGCATAAGAGTGTACTAAACACACATAAACAGAGCATAAGCGTCTAGGTGCAGTCAAGTAGGATCATAACTAATTTACAACACCCTCGGGTGAATCCTACATTTATTTAGTTTGTCAGAACGCCGAAGAAGTCCTCGTAGACCACCAACGTCTCAACTAGAACCTGGAGGGGCGCAAAACAGAAAACGTGAGTGGGCGAAAATAAAGCTTTTCCAAAACATTTCATAAATCCACATTTATAACCCCTTTTTGAAAACCTGTATACTTTCCCAGAAAAATAGTATATAAGCATATATATATCAACCATCTCAATCATCAATCTCATAACAGATTCAATAAAAAAATGTGCCATGTCAAATTCAACAGTTTAGTATGAATGCATCAATGTAAATCAGGTGGAATGAAATAAACAACCGGAGACCCTACAATGGTCCTGTACGGCTGAATTTAGAGCTCAAAATCTCATTTAACCGGAGTCACCAACTGTGACCTGTACGGCCCTGCCGGAGTCACCTAGTATGACCTGTACGGCACTACACTGCACATAAGTCGGAACTACCTAATGTAATCTGTACGACTTAATGGTGTAATAATATGCTCTAGTGCTTCTCTCATCAATCATCTGTGCACATAATCTAAGGTCACCTACCAGTCGGAACCCTTCTAATGGTCTGTACGACTGGCATGTCGGAACCACCCCTAGTGGTCTGTACGACTAGCATCTACTTGGATCCAAGGTGAGCATGCGATGCAGGGTGAATAATATAAGCACTAATACCAAGGTGCAGGTTATGAGCTCAATATATCTCAACATCATCATAGCAGTAATAATACTCACCTGATACTCACCTGATACTCACCTGTGCGTCCACAACACCATTTCACATATATGCATCATACATCAATTCATAATATTCATGAAATTCTATGCATGGCAAACCAAACTATATTTCACATTTCAATTCAACATACTTTTCATTTAAGTTGATTTCTGGGGAAATCGAGTATATAGGTATATATATAAAAAGCAATGCCCACTCACTGGTATGTTGCCGGGTCGTAACCCCCTTGACGCCCCTGGATGTGCTCCTCCTCGCTATAAGTCTCACCTATACAAGAAGTAACCGAAATAACGTTATTTAACGCATAACCCAACTCTTAGCTAATAACTCCTCATATATTGCTCAAATTCGGTATATGAATATACCACGGTGACCTACACAACCTCAGGATCATCCCCATATTTTTAAAATAATTTTTGGACCCTTCACGCTCCCCCACGCGCCTGAAGTGGCACGGACCTACGCGCCCCCCACGCACGGCCACGTGACATGCATGCTGACGGCGTCAGTTAACGCCGTCAGGAATATTTCGTTAAAACTCCGAATATTCCGTTAAACTTAACCCTATTATGTTACTGCCGTTAGGAATATTCCGTTAAAATTAACGGAATATTCCTGTTTCTTCTCCGGTCTTCCCTCGCCGGACTCCGGTCACCGGAAAACTGGGAAATTTTCAATCTAACTATTCTTACTCGTTTTTCGTCCATTTTTCTCGAATTTTATACCAAATTGAAGCATTCAACATGTACAATCACGATGGAAGGGTTTTAAACACTAAAAACCACGGGATCATACCTTCCAAAATTTCAAGAAATTCGGCCAACGTCGAACTAGGTGATTCCGACGTCCAAAACTTCCAAATGACACACCCCGAGCTTCCTTGGGACTTCCTAAAGCTCCCTGTGAGCTTAGTTTGGCCTAAAACACAACCACTTCAAAGATCATGAACAGTACACATTCACGGGGTCTTTAGAAACTAGGGTTTTCGAAGTAAAACTCACCTTAAATTGGTACCTATGTGATCGTGGAGTCCTCAGGAATGCAATGGTAGCTTTAAATCCGACGTTGATATAAGTTTTAGGTGGTTTTGGTGGTTACCCGTGCGTTCGAGAGGAAGAGAGAGAGAGTGAGGGTCTGAGGAAGAGAGAGAGAGGGTGAAGGACAGTATACGGAAAATGGGGAGGGAATTAGGGTGTGAGCCCTACATAACCCCAAACACAAATTTAATACATAGAAATGTAATCCAAGTCCTAGTTTAAGTTCCTAACACTTATTAATATTCTAATTAACAATAGTTTAGGAACTTTAGGTAAAACAAATATCGTACATTTACGCACCTTAATCCCGTTTAAGGTCGTATTAGTAATTTCACGTCCTCGGAATTAATAATTCCAGGACGGGCTGTGACAATTAACACCAATTATATATATATTATTAACCATGAAAAATCATTGCACACCAACACAAAATTGCGGAAGCATCAAAACCAATTTTCATGAGATGGAACACTAGAAGGCATCCAACCAAAACGATAAGCAAATTTTCTTTAGTATGTGAATCATCTTCAGTAAATAAATTTGCTTATACCTTTATATCGGACCCTAAGCTTGTTGTGTGGCTCTGATACCACATGTAAGACATATTCTAAAATCACAACAACAAAACATTAGGATCACGAATAAATCAAATCAATATGAAATAGAGATCGACTAATTATATTGAACTTATCTGTAGAATTCGAAAGACATGATTATGAAGGTGAAGCCATTGATCCTTGCGAACAAAGTAGAAGTAGTCTTCTACTTCCAGTACCTCTCAATGAACTCTACTATTGAAATAGGCTTATAGTTTTCGTGAGTTTCTATCGGTATGGAAGCAGGAACGGCTCCTAGGTTATATAGCTAGGGTTTCAATCAATTCCTCCCTATTATCGGAAAGGATATCAACCCAAATCATATCTCATTTATTATAGTCCCATCATGACTCTTATTCCTTGTATTTACTTAATAAAGGCCCTTAATTGATTGCATGTAATTAGGACTCTAATATGTTTATTTCCTTAAGGCACCGAGAGTTCTAGAGATTTCATTAACTTAATTGCCAAGTCAACTATTCCCTCAATTATTCTCGGCATAATTCATTGTCATTCACAAAATGGTTTTACAAAGATCACCCAGGGACAGCTCAAAGCTAAATGTTGATGGTGCCTGGAACAAGGGTCTCAACACGGGGGTGTTGGTATTGTTGTTCGTGACTGCCAGGGGAACTTTATTGCTGCTCTTGTGAAGAACTATAGCTTCGTTCCCTCCCCTCTTCATGCGCTAGCATTCAAGGATGGCTTTGTTTTCGCGCGACAAGGGTGTTTCAAAATGTGATTTTTCGAATATTGAAGATTCCAAAGATCCATCTCTTCAAATGACGTAATTTATCGGTGCAATACATTGAGCCTCAGTTAAAGAAACATTTTTTTTCACAAAAAAAAAAAAAAAAAAAAAAAAAACAGCACATACCACAATTTTATAACTTGTGACGAGTCCTGCTTCGCCCATGACATAGGTAATCTATGCCAGAGGTTTCTGTTGTCGTACAACGTCAGGGTTGGTATTGGCATCCTTCTTCGCGCTTTTAAGCTCGCGTGCCAGCAATTGTACTCTTTGCTCCTCGATCTTAAGGTGTGGATTGACAGTTTCTGTAATTACTCTGTTTTTGTGCCCGATTGTGTCCCATTATCGTTAGTGAGTAAAAAGATTGTGCTTTTTTTTATTGAGGGTCTGAAGAATTGGAGAAATTGTACTATTGAAATAGTGAATTTGAATTTCTCATGCAAATTTGAGATAGGATACTTGTGAAGAATAAAAAATGGAAGCTTTTTCGACGCCTTAGAGTTTTATCATACAAAGAATCGATACTTTGAACAAAATGTTATAATTCTGCAAAGTCTTAGAATAAATTTCACTTCTGGGGAAGCCATTGGAGGTGTGCAGATTCTTTACTTTTCTCTCTTGCATGCGCACAGGTAGCACCTTATCTCTATTTATTTGTTGAGTTTGTAATTTGTCATTTTGATCTATATTTATTTATTTATACTATATGAGTGGTAGCACTTGGTGCGATGACAAGTGTCTTCGCCCATGAGCGGTAGGTCTCGGGTTCGAGACTTGGAAGCAGCCTCTCCATAAATGGGGGTAAGGCTAGCCGACATTCACCTCTCCCAGACCTTGCGTAAAGCGGGAGCCTTGTGCACTGGGTACGACCTTTATACTATATGTGTATATGGCTTTCACTTGGGAGCAGCCTCTCCATAAATGGGGGTAAGGCTAGCCGACATTCACCTCTCCCAGACCCTGCGTAAAGCGGGAGCCTTGTGCACTGGGTACGACCATGACCATGTAATTTGTCATCTTTCGCAAAACCCTTAAAAACTTTCTTTTTTCCTCTCTACCTCTCCTCCTTGTTGTCCAAAATTCTAATTATTTGTAAATTATGTTTTAGGTTATGTACGCCTTTGTAACGCGTCCTGTGAGCTTGCCAAAATCCTATCAAGAATCCACAAGACTGGGCCTGATGCCCCCCAACCTGTTTACAAGGCTATAAGAGCAACTCCACTGGGCAATTGGGTGATGCAATCCCCCAAGTTCAAGAAAAACAGCTCCAGCCCCTCCAAATAAGTGGGGCGATCCAGTGGGCCCAACTTTCCCGGACCGAACGATCGGGCCATTCTCGCCCGCCTATCCGCTTGAGGGGATAAGATATCAGACTGTCGTCATCATGTGGCCAGCCTCGTTCTCGTTGCCAATGGCAGATCAAATCAGAACACAGAGAGGTCCAATGCTTAAACTTTTGTGAATGCTTCGTATGTAGTACACATTCTTTTTCATCTTATATTAATACAACGTATTTGAAGGACCGAGCATTTCCAATTCCAAGTGGCGTCTTAATATAAAAATGGAATGATAAGGTGAAGTGAATGCATCTTGATCTCATGCATGATGAAATCGTGCATTTTCTCCACTATGAATTAAATACTTGTTATTGGATTCAAATTTCAGTTTGTTGTATGCTAAAAACGCGGTTTAATTAATTAATAGTCAAGCAAGTTTCACATGGTCTAATATTATCTCCAATTGGGTCAGACTAATGCACTTAGTGGTGTTAGTCTTTGTCTGCCGATATACTACTTTTTCTGTATTCCCACTTTTTGCAATGAAATGCAATGCATTATTTGTAGATACTTTGTTCACTGTTCAACATTTTTTCAGTGCAATTTAAATTCATTCAACGGTAATAAATTGGTAGGTGAGCATCACCATCATTTGAGAGTAGCAAAAATATTTCAATATATTTTATTCAAAAGTAATGTTTAGTAGAGTTTGAAAATAAAACTTGGGTCCCACAAGATACTATAGAGTTAAAATATTAATTTTTTAAAATAAAAGATAAAATTTGAAGAGTAACTTAGAGTGAATTTTTTTTAAAGTAGCATAAAAATGTCAAATAAGTTTGCAAATAACACTTTCAAAGAAATTGGTTTAGAAAAGAGGTATTTATTGACATATTATCCGAACTCATAAAATTGTGCCAATTTTTCTCCTGAATTTTTATTTTAGTTAATTACTTTACTAAAGGAATGCTCTGCACGTCGCACTTTTACTCATTTGTTGGAATCTCAGTTTTTTTCTATTTTTTTTCCAAGGAAAATCTTGACAGTACTTTTCAACTTTTCTTCCATTTGGTTCATGGAGGCCGTGCTCGCACCTTTTTAATTGCTCTTACAGATGCTGTTCACTCAACATCATTTTTTTCCGCATTTGTTGGAGTCTTTCGCGTACTTTTATTCCTCTGTTTTTCTTTTTCCTACTTGTATAATACGTTAGCGACATTCTTATTCTTTCTTAGTGTTAGGGTGTCATATGTTTGCATAGAAAAGTTGATTCAAAAGACCACAAGCTTGAATATTGGTTTGTTGGATTTCATTGAACAGTTGGCGATTTTATATTATTGAGAAATTGCATTAAAGTGCCACATGAGTTAGCACACAACACTTATAAAAGAAAAGTTTTTGCTAACTCCTTTGGAGATGCTATTCCAGACAGCATCACAAATTTTACTTTCATTTGCACTTGAGAAATGCTAAGAAGAACTATGACACCTCACAATTTAACGTCAATTCTCGTATCAACATTATGTGATGACAGAGAGTCCATGAAACAAGTAAATCTGCATTTCTCTTTGCATTAGGGTTGTAATTTCCAAGTTCCAATCCCCATAATATCATATCCCATTAAATATCTGTAACACCCCGCCCCGAATAAATTCTTTAATTCGGGAAATAATGTTATTACTTTTGATAGGCCCAACCTAAAAATCATGTTCATTTGATTACCATTAATTGTTTATTTTCTACTATCTTCAATTCACAAATCCTTACCTTAAATTCAAAACCGACTAAAAAAAATAAGGTAAAAACTCAAATTATTTACTAAATTCCTTCCTTTAATTCTATGTCTTGTTTCCGACCTTGATTCATAATTAAAAATTTTAAACACCAAACGTACAAATTTATTCTCATCTTGTCTCTATTTCCTTTTATAACACACTTCTCATTCTAAGAATTATTTCTCAAGTTATTTAAGGCTGCATCTAACACTGTTAGACTACCTACGTACCCTGGAGTGGGATCAAGCTTTTCGTAGTTCACATATTCCAAAATCAAACAAAATCTGAATATATGAAGCTAATCCAACATATATCAAAATCGTATTAGTATTCAAACCACATCAATTTTGATCTCAAAAACATAATTAGAATAATGAAATTTGTATAAAGAACAATTGTCGACTCCCTGGCCGTGCGCCGCCGCGGGTAGCGTTCGGCCGTCCCGACTCGCCGAAAAATTCAATTATTTCTAAAAATTTTCAAAAATTACAGAAAGGAAGATCTCAAAGAGTAGAGAAAACTTTATACCTGTGACCAAGTCCAATTTGGTCTAGAAAGGCTCCAATTTGATCCAAAACCGACGGAACCCTAGAAATTTGGGTGTCCTCGACTCGACTCCATAGCAGCTCCGACGCCCCAAACCTTGTTTGGGATTTATTCCTGGGTTCTCAAGGAACATGTTGGTGGGGGTAATTGGAAGAGTTTGTTTCAGATTTGGTGGATCGCCACCTATGAACTCACGCACCCACCGTGGGGTTTTGCACAGTTTCAGGACCAATACCTATCTAATTTATGATAGAATCAGTCAAGGGGAGGTCATGTAACCTTTTTAAGATGGTTTGGTAACATCATTCGTCGGAAAAACCGACGAAAAGTCACCGGAGGAGGTGGAGAAAGCCGGGTCGGGTCGAAGACATAGAGCCGGGTCGAAGGATCCGGTGCACTTCCTTCCTCTCCTTTCCCCTCCTTTCTCCCTTCTCTCATTGGTCACTCTCTCATCTCCCCCTTTCCTGATTGGCTCCTTCTCTCCCTCCTTTCTCTCCTTTATCTTCCATCTCCACCGCCTAACTTTTCTTACTTTTAATCTGGACCACACACGTGGCCTTCCAGATTTGGCTCAAAAAATCTGAAGCATTCTATAAATGATAAATTTACAATTTTACCCTTGACTTTAAGCGTTAATAACTTCTTCGTTATATCTCCAAATTGCGTTCTGTTTACACTTACGCGTTCGTGAGATCGAGCTTTATTCAAAAACATAAATTTTGACCTTGAAAGGTCTACAGATTTTCAATAATTAATATCCAAACTTTAAACCTCGTAACTATTTTACTTTAAAACTAAAATTTTATGAATTAAAATAAATTCCCAATTCTTTTTACATATTCATAATTATGAATACCAAATTCCTATATTTACATTTTTCAGGGTATTACAATATCACATCCATTAAAGAAAATAATTTTTCACCTCTATTTATGTTACACTTCCAAATACCTTTTGAAGAACCGACGATCCTCAGATCCAAGTGAGGTCTTAAATTAACTTGTGTCTCTGTAGATGTGGACTAGCTAGTCCTAAATAGCCGCTTAGTTTAATGTGCACCGATTTTGATGTGCACCTTTTCCAAGTGGGGTCTTATCATCTGTGAAACTTTTGTCAAAGATTCCAAGAGTCCGTCCGACTGCTACTCATTGATATGCACCGATTTTGAAAATGCGGTCTCATGCCGTAGAGGATGGTTTAGAAAAGGTGAGGCTCCCTAGTATATATAGGTAGCACTACTCTGGATTGTTCATTGCTCATACACATCACCTGCTTCATACACTAGAACTTTATGGAGAGAACCATGAGAGTTGTTTTACTACTAATCAGGTTTCTAGCCATTGCAACCATTACTTTCAGTATTGGTTTATGCAATGGAAATCCCGGTTGGCCTCCACTTTGCAAAGAAAGCGAAAGACAAGCACTTCTGATGTTCAAGCAAGATCTCAAGGACCCTGCCAATCGGCTTGCATCGTGGGTTGCAGAAGAAGATTCAGACTGTTGCAGTTGGACAGGAGTTGTCTGTGATCACATAACCGGCCACGTCCACGAGCTGCACCTTAATAGTATTCACTCTTTTTGGGATGTTAGATCTTCGTTCGGTGGTAAGATAAATCCTTCTTTGCTCAGTTTAAAGCATCTCAACTTCTTGGACTTGAGTAACAATAATTTCAATGGAACACAAATTCCTAGTTTCTTTGGTTCTATGACAAGTTTAACACACCTTAACCTTGCATACTCAGAGTTTTATGGAATAACTCCTCGTAAACTGGGAAATCTCTCCAGTCTACGCTATCTCAATCTCAGTAGTTCCAATATGAAGGTTGATAACCTTCAGTGGATTTCTGGTCTTTCTCTGTTGAAACACTTGGACTTGAGTTTTGTAAATCTTAGCAAAGCATCTGATTGGTTGCAAGTTACAAACATGCTCCCTTCTTTGGTAGAGTTAATTATGTCCAATTGTCAACTTGATCAAATTCCCCATCTACCCACCACAAATTTTACTTCCCTGGTCGTCCTTGATCTTTCGGGAAACAATTATATTTCTTTGATGCTGAGGTGGGTTTTGAGTATTAAAAATCTAGTTTCTCTTCATCTCAAGAGTTGTGGTTTCCAAGGTCCAATTCCTAGCATTTCACATAATATCACATCTTTGAGGGAAATTGATTTGTCATTCAATTTTATTAGTCTTGATCCGATTCCCAAATGGCTGTTTAACCAAAAAGACATTGCATTGAGTCTAGAAGACAATCAACTTACAGGACAACTTCCAAGCAGTATTCAGAATATGACTTGTCTTAAAGTTCTTAATCTCAGGTCGAACGACTTCAATTCTACCATACCAAAATGGTTGTATAGCTTGAACAATCTTGAGTCCTTACTTCTTTCTGAGAATGCCTTACGTGGTGAAATATCGAGTTCCATTGGAAACTTGACATCCCTTGTCAATCTAGACTTAAATTATAATCAGTTGGAAGGGAAAATCCCAAATTCTTTGGGACATCTTTGTAAGTTGAAAGTTCTTGATCTGTCAGAGAACCATTTCACAGTTCAAGGACCATCCGAAATCTTTGAAAGTTTGTCCAGATGTGGCCCAGATGGAATAAAGTCATTGTCGTTGAGGTATACTAATATATCAGGTCCCATTCCAATGTCCCTAGGAAATCTGTCAAGCTTAGAAAAATTGGACGTATCTGGAAATCAGTTTAATGGAACTTTCACAGAAGTTATTGGTCAACTCAAAATGCTTACAGATTTGGATATATCTAATAATTCGTTAGAAGGTGCAGTGTTGGAAGTTTCTTTTAGCAACCTTACAAAGTTGAAGCATTTCATTGCAAATGGAAACTCATTTACTCTGAAAACCAGTCGAGATTGGGTTCCTCCTTTTCAACTTGAAATTTTGCAATTGGATTCCTGGCATCTGGGACCTGAATGGCCAATGTGGTTGCGGACACAAACGCAATTAACACATCTACGCTTATCTTGTACAGGAATTTCAAGTACTGTTCCAACTTGGTTTTGGAACTTAACTTCCCAAGTACAGTATCTGAATCTCTCTCATAATCAATTGTATGGGCAGATTCAAAATATAGTTGCTAGTCCTATGTCAGTGGTAGATCTTAGTTCTAACAATTTCACTGGTGCATTGCCTATTGTTCCCACCTCATTGTGGTGGCTAGATCTTTCCAATTCATCATTTTCTGGATCTGTTTTCCACTTCTTCTGTGATAGGCCGAATGAACCAAAGCAACTTTTTTTTCTTCATCTCGGGAACAATCGTCTTACTGGAAAAGTACCCGACTGTTGGATGAGTTGGAGAGGCTTGCACGCCCTAAATTTAGAAAACAACCACCTAACTGGGAATGTCCCAATGTCCATGGGATACTTGCAAGGGCTAAGATGGCTGCACTTGCGCAATAATCACCTGTACGGAGAATTGCCACATTCCCTACAGAACTGTACCTTGTTGTCAGATGTTGACCTCAGTGGGAATGGGTTTGTCGGAAGGATACCAATATGGATAGGGAAAATCCTTTCAGAGCTGCTGATTCTGAACCTTCGTTCGAATGAGTTTAAAGGAGACATTCCTCATGAAGTTTGTTATTTGAAAAGGCTCCAGATATTGGACCTTGCACATAACAAACTCTCGGGAATGATACCAAGATGCTTCCACAATTTGAGCGCCATGGCTAATTTGTCAGTATCCTTTAGGCCAGGAGGGTGTAATGCAATCTTGGTAACGAAAGGGAGAGAAGTGGAATATAACAAGATTCTGGGATTCGTAAAAAGCATAGACCTTTCATGCAACTTTTTGTTTGGAGAGATCCCTGAAGAACTTACCAGCCTCCTCGCATTGCAATCACTCAATTTATCGAATAATAGCTTCACCGGAAGAATTCCTTCAAAGATTGGTAATATGGCACGGGTAGAATCTCTCGATTTTTCCATGAACCAACTCCATGGTGAAATTCCTCCAAGCATGACGACTTTGACATTTCTTAGTCACTTGAACTTGTCCTACAACAATTTGACAGGACAAATTCCAAAAAGCACTCAGCTGCAGAGCCTTAATCAGTCTAGCTTCCTCGGCAATGAACTCTGCGGACCTCCACTCGACAACAATTGCAGCGCGGTTGGAGTGATACCGCCACCAACAGTTGAGCAAGACGGAGGGGGAGGATACCATATACTTGAAGACAAGTGGTTCTACGTGAGCTTGGGAGTTGGATTCTTTACGGGGTTTTGGATTGTGCTTGGTTCTTTGCTGGTAAACATGCCATGGAGCATTCTTCTTTCAGGATTGCTGAATAGGATAGTTCTTAAACTGTACCATGTAATTGTGGAATATGTTTAGCTTTCTTTCGTATTTGAGTGAGTTTGTTGTATTGTATGATTTTGTCAAGTTTCAACTTTTGTTTGACTGTATTTTTCTTTGGCTTAGAAGTATTATCCCCTATAAAATAAAAAGATTCTTTTTCTGAACAAGAACCTCTTCATTCAGCAAAAATAAATTGAATGACAGGTATGCTTGTTTGTTGGCATTTTCCTCGCTGTGACGAATATGCCAGTATGGTTGTCTTGTATGATTTTGTCAAGCTTCATCCTTTTGTTTGATTGTATTTTTCTTTACTTTGTTTTAAAAAAGTTCTCTCTTATAAAACTAAAAGACGTTTTCTGAACACATACCTCTTCATTCAGCAAATATAAACTGAATGACATGAGAAAAATGTGAAAATGGTTTACGAATTAGTTACCTACTAGAATTTGATGCCCGCACGTTGCTGCGGGATTAAAAATTGTATGGATATAATTATGTTTGAAAGACTACCATAGTTAAATTCAGTGGAATGAATATTGACATAAACATACAGTAGTAGGATTGATGATGGATTCAGCATGCCATTTTCTATCAATTCAAATGGAACAAAAATATTAAAGGAACTATAGGTCACAGTTTGGAGCATGCAAAAGTACTACTTCAAATTTCCAACATGCTCAGCAGATCTCTAACTTTCAAAAAGTATATAAATTGAAACTAATAGAGCTATCTCTAACTTTCCAAAAGTATTTAAACTGAAACTAATAGAGGTATCTCTAACTTTCCAAAAGTATAAACTGAAACTAATAGATCTTTCTTTTGTATACTGATAATTTAAGAATTGAAACTAATTTATCTCTTATGCATATTGATAACTTAATATTGGCTACGAAAAATGAACCATAACTTTCTTAGAGCATGAAATTGGAGCTAGCACCCAAAAAAAATGTATCAAATTAACACAATATGCAATCAATTAACAATTTCATAACAAAACAATAAAAGGTCAGACCCAAAGAACACAGATTTGATTCGCTTTTGTGTACCAATTAAGAAAAAATCTTATCATAAAATTCAAAACCCACATAAACAAAAAAATTTAATAAACTGAAATCTCACCCTAGGAATAAAGCACACTTAGAGAAACTTTCCTTTATGTTGAGATTGATTCCGTCAGTTAATGAAGTTGCAGTCTTTTCTTTCTTTTGGGAGCCATTCATACCTGAAGAAACATTTAACTATCAAATTCCTTCACAAAATGAATTTTCACATAATCTCAAAAAGGTTTCTTTTAATCACAATCTTAAGAAACAGAACAGCCAATACATACACAATAACAAAGCTTAATCAAATAAAAAATGTAACCACAGTAGACCAAACAAATGTAACCTTTTGAATAAGGTATTTTTACATCATTCGCTGCAAAAGCAGCAAAAACAAATGGCAAACACAATTAGTTTTGGATTAGCTTTTAGAATATAATCCAAAACCTCATCTGTAACCTTGTTTCCATTTTGATCAGCGGCATTTAAAACGAATTTCAAAGCCAAATCACATTATCAGTTTCTACCTCGAACAAAAAACGACAATTTTTACAGCGATGAAAAAGTTCGTAAATAAGGATTTTTACCATCCATGAACCAGCCACCATCTGAAGATATGTACGCTTTTGTAACAATAAGGTTGAGATCAGTAAGTACTTCTACAACTTCCAGAAGTATTCCATGTTTGTTTGCTCTGTTATCAATTACAACCCTAACACAAAACAACATTGGATGAAGAGGTGTAAATCTCAATAAGGGACATGGGAAATAATTGAAGTGATTTTGAGGAATTTAAGGTATGATTTATGCATATACCTTGGTAGGTTCATTCTCCGGATGAGTTTCTCGTACTCATCATCCATGTCATGCGAAAAGCTCATACTAACTTTTGTAGAAAGCCACCCAAAATAAAATTAGACAAAAGGTTAGAGAGAATAAAAAAAAAAGCAATTGGAGAGATGAACGGAACCATTGTAAGTCTGTAACCAATCGGAAAAGGATACTTGTAAATCTCACCAAAAGAGAGAGAGAGAGAGAGAGAGAGAGAGAGAGAGAGAGAGAGAGAGAAGTTTCAATTGGGATTACACAGAAAATATAAGTAAATATCCCAACTGCCTCATAAGATACAAATACCATTACTTCGGAGTTAGTTGTAATTCCACAATTTAATTGGAAGCTCTACATAGAAAAGTATAATATATGAATATGGCTTTGAAATCTACTACTCCAAATACCATTCTGAATGTTGTGTGAGATCTACTACTCCAAGCATTCATATTTGTTCTCCAAAGTGCCTATTAACTGTAAAGGTCGTACCCAGTGCACAAGGCTCCCACTTTACGCAGGGTCTGGGAGAGGTGAATGTCGGCTAGCCTTACCCCCATTTTATGGAGAGGCTGCTCCCAAGTCTCGAACCCGAGACCTACCGCTCATGGGCGAAGGCACTTGCCATCGCACCAAGTGCGACCTCTTAAAAGTGCCTATTAACTGTAAGAAACATTTTTGCAGGTGCATGTAAGAATGAACATTCAAGTGAAAAACTACAGTGAAACCAAAAACCCAGAAACTCAAGTTTTGGTTTCCAAGTGCAAACCTTCTCCAGATTCAACGAGCTTCAACACCTGTTAGACATTACTGACAATTTCCTCCATGAGGCCAGCAACAAATATTCGCTGCACAAGAAAATTTAGTTCACTTAAAAGAAGCTAACTAAATATGTGAAAAGGGTTCGTAGCAACCTCCAAACTCTCATGAATCTGAAATTTTTGGTTCTCTAATGCAAAGAGGTCGTCAATTTTCTTTTTTTTGAGAAGAGAGGTCGTCAATTTTCTCATTGTGCAATTCCAAGTAGGTTGGTACTCAGAATTAAAAACTCCTAGCAGGACATCTGAAAACATAAAGTAGCACCAAATTCAACACAGTAAACATCAGATTTAATCAAGTAAAAATCAAATTTCAAATTAAGAGATCGTTTATAGCTCATTACCATCTGAATTTTATAATGACATCTCTAACAGCTCGATGAATGATACCCGAATCTATTTTGGAACCATTGCACACTGTTGGTCTGCCCATAAGAAAACACCGTTCTTGCAAACATTCCACACAAACACCAAATTAAACGCAAAACTCCAAAATAAAGTCTCAACAATTATGTGACAGTTCTTAAATGCTTCATCCAGGAATTGACTGAAGCGTCAGTCTGCAAAAGGAAGAAGTAGGTTTATAAAGAGTATTGAGCATCAAGTCCAAAGAATACACAGACATACATAACTCCAAGTAGTTAGATAGAACAACCAGTCTCGTGAATTTCTCCTCCATTTGCTGATACAGAATTAGAGCAAACAAAAGAAGGAATTACCAACGGCCAGTCTATCTCACCGTACTCTGTCGCCCCTTGATCGAATTACACTCGTCTTTTCGATCAAAACAGCGAACAAAACAAAATGAATTCATTGAAATTGCTATGAAATTAAACTTTTACTTTTCTAATTTTAAGTGGGCTACTTACAGAACTTTCATGTTCAAAGTGTTCATCCACCAAATGTATGTTTTGAAAGCTTTTTCATTGATTTGGGTATTATTATTCGATTTAGTATGTTGTGCATGTTTTGATCATTTGAAATTGACTCCACCAGAAATGGAGTCCAATAAAACTCCACTGCTGCATTATAATCCTAAGACATCTTTAACATGACATACTTCAAGTCTGAACAGATGCAGTAAACCATTAAACTATGCATGAAGGGTATTGTGGAAGAAAGCCTTATGAATTAAAGATGGAGACATCATCTTTATATATCATGAAAAGCTTGGTGAAAAATGACTCCCTCTCTGTTTTCAGAATTGATGTGTTAACATGTTTAAGTAGAAAAAAGCTTAGAACACATTGGATGTGTTAACACATCTATAAGCTGATGACCCCCTCTCTGGTTTACTGCATCATTCTTGACATATATGCATATTCATTCTCACAATTTTTTTAATATTAAAAACCTTATGTAAATATTATTTGGTTACAACTTTAGAAATCCAGCAATATTACCAAGGGGTGTGATATTAACAATGGGTGTGTGAGAAGTTAACAATGGGTGTGTGAGAAGTAATTTGGGGTGTGTAGATAGCACACCCCTTTTACCAATATATAATCAATTTACTCTTTAGCATACTTTTTTCAGCAACCAGAAAAACTTGAAAACATCCTAAACAGTCCCAAACTAGGAATTGCTTTCAACCAACATCATTAACATTGCAGTTACTAAAACAGGAACAGTAAAATCTTCACCAGTTAACAATCGACAAACTATTTCACAAAGAGAGAGAGAGAGAGAGAGAAGAAACTGTAACTTTGGTGAAATTATGCAATTGGGTAGTAAACAAGAAACATGCTTTAGCCACTAGGAAGCTGAAAGCCTGCAACTAATTTATCAATTTACAGAAATTTGAATTTGGGACCATTTGCGCCCCAAAAAAATGGCACAGAAATTCGGAAGGAAATGAACAACCCTACCCAAACAAGATTCTAGAGAGAGACAGAGGACTTACCATGAAATGAAGGCCGCTTGAGGAATTTTCTACGAATCGGGACGGGATAGGTAGCATACGTTGTGGTTCGTGGAAAATCACGAGAGAGAATTGGAGTTCGATGGAGACTGCCGGAAGCAAATGGAAAAGCCCAGCTTTTGAGAGAAAGAAGTGGAAACGGAACGAAAATTCCAGAAGATGTGTAGTCGAAGCGGAGCATTCTACGATGATCGACGCGTACGCAGATGAAGATCGACCCGTGGGCAGCATGGATAAAGCCGTCTTTGCACTGTTCCAAGGAGGAAAAAGATTGGGGAACGGAGAAGAAAGCAAGGGCATTTGAGTCATTTTATTGTTAATAAACAAAAACTTTATGTTATAGTTTTAGTATGTAAATAATTTAATTAATTATTAAACTTTATGCATGCACAAAAGCGCGTACGAAAATGTATTTTTAAACATTACAGTGCGCTACGCATATAATTTTTTTTTCTTTTTACATTTATTCACGCATAAAGGAAAAAAATAATTCTATACACCGCCACTATAATTATCAAAAATTGTTTTCATGTGCGAATAGAGAGTCTTTAAGAGAACATGTCTCATTTTATTCAAGGGTAGTTGTGAGATCCCACATTACATCAAACTTCAACGATCTGAACTGTTTATTTTTCAAGTTGTATCTCATAGATGATTCTTGCAAAATATTAGCCAAATCGAAAATATTTAAGGTATCTAATTGAGTTCAAAGAAATTGACAAACATTATGTTCTAAGAGACATTGAAATTCAATTATGACAATGATTTCAAATTAAATTGAATTTTTGCATAAATTATTTATGAATCAAAACTTATAAAATAGACGGTTTGAATTATTAAATTGAGTCCTACAAATAATCTATCCCTTTCATTAAAGGATTAGAGAGTGAATAAATGTAGTCTACACGAAAGGCCGGTAGATATTAAATAGGAATCCGGATCCTCTTTGTGAGGATTCTGGGAATTCGTAAATCGTATTCGTTCATCGTACATCGTGTGGTCAAAAATTATTTTAAATATTTTTATTTAAAATTAAACATAAACAATACCTGACAAAAAATGATCGCATGATGAACGGACATAATTCACAGATTCCCAGGATCCTCACCAAAAGAATCTGGAAAGGATCCTGTTGGATTAAATAGAAGGGAGAGAATTGAGTGCCTGCTTCTTAACTAACTGGCCTTCCCAAGTACCCAAGCTCTCCTATAACCGCAACAATTCCCCCAAGCTTGTTCAAATCTAAGAATCACCAAGTTAATCGCTTCAATTCACCACATTAATCAAACCCTAATCATCCAAATAACAAAAATCCCAAATCAAACTTATGTTGGAGTGGAAAATCTCGGGTACTCCAATTCTCCACCAACAAGTAATCTTGAATACGTTGAGAAGCTTTAAGCACCATCTTCGCTTGCCATCAATGAGAGTGGGACCTACAACAAAACATTCTGACGCTCAAGTCAGTTTTTATTCAATGTGCTTGTAAAATATAGAATGATCTCATACCTCTCTCTCCCTTTTCTGGTGGGATTATTAGCCTTTTATAGGCATTCAAGTCTTGGGCTCCAAGTCCCACTTTCCTTCTATTTCTCCATGTTCCACATTCCACATTCCATGAACTATCTGATTATGCTCCTATATTTTAGCCCCACTCCTCATGTTTAGCATGCTAGTGGCTTGTTTAGTGGAGGAGTAATTTTTGGCTCCCACACTGCCCCTTTTTTTCTTTGCAAACACATATCATTTAGGGTTTGTAGAGGAAAAATGTTTTCTTTGCAAAAATTCATTTGACTTGAGATATCATCATGAGTTTAGCCTTCGGCTACAATCATAGTTTAGCTTGTGTCTACGATCATAGTTTACCCTTTGGTTACGATCACACAGTCATATTATCGTTCGGCCACGATCAATTGATCATAACTTAGCCTTTTGTTATGATCTCACAATCATAAATTAACATTTGGCTACGATCATACGGTCATAGTTTAGCCTTTGGCTACGACCAAGGGGTCAATGTTTAGCCTTCGGCTACAATCAAACGATCATAATTCAGCATTCGGCTACGGTCATAGGTGAATGTTTAGCCTTCGGCTACAATCATACGGTCAATATTTCGCCTTCGGCTACGTTCATACGATCATAGTTTAGCCTTCGACTACGACCATACAGTCAATGTTTAGCCTTTGGCTACGATCATAGGTGAATGTTTAGCCTTTGGCTACGATCATACGGTCAATGTTTAGTCATTGGCTACGATCATACGGTCAAAGTTTAGCCTTTGGCTACGATCATATGGTATTTGACCATGGGTTTTGGATTTTCAACCCTCGGTCTCGAGTTTCGGCCATGATTCGGTCTTGGGTCTTCAACACTCGGTCAAACGATCACCGATCATGAGGTTTGGAATTCGACCATACATTTGTGTATGACTAACATGCCCCCAAAGTAATTGTATTTCAAATTAGCGGAAGTCTTACCAATGAGCATATATAGGATAGAAATTCTTATCTAGCAGGCAACTTCCTTACTGTCAGAGTGAATTTACCCTGCAATTTCTTTGCTTAGAAGCTTTGTGTGCATGCAATTGGTTCCCCTAGCGCTTGAGTATTCATATTGCTCCACAATTCATATCTGGCCTTGCACGAGTTACCAATTCCGTACTTTCTCATTGTCATAGCCATATAGAGAATAATAAATTAACTAGAGAAATTCATGTTATGGAGACCACAAACTGATGTATAATATGTTAGCTAAATTGAAGATATCAATTTTTGTCTCCTCCAGCAGTAATATTGAAGCTTTGTTGAGAAGCACACGTGACACCATCTTCACTTAGCCATATAAGTGGCTTTTCGATCTTCTCCGTAGCCCATGTCTTGACCATGCGAATGTTTTCAACAATTTTTTTTAGACTCAACTTGGTCAAGCAAAAGTTTTGTCCCTTCATGAGAATCATGCATACTCGTCCATATAAGAGCAATTCAAATATCAAATGTGATGGTGTTCAAATGAGGCATGAGAGCTTATCTTCCATGTGTATTCACATAAGAGCTTTGAATCCACGAGGAAAAGCACAGCTGGGCCACTCCAATTCCAATAAGCATCAATCTCGAATTAATTGATATACATTGCACCTTCATATTTAGCATTACTGAGTCTATAGCCTCTATACTAACAATACTCGCAGCCTAACATCAGTTTTCATACGTACCTCTGCATTGTGCATCATCTCCTAGTCAATTTTGCCAAATATGGATCATAAGCGAACGTTACCTTGATAAATCTAACATCTTAAATAGTGGCTTGTCCCACCATTCAAACTTTTGTTATGCAGCCAAGGGATGCACACTAACACTAGCCACCACGCAATGACGATAATTTCGTGTAGGTTGAAATTTCCTCTGGTCCAACCTTGTCATGTGTCTTCACATGTTACTCAATGTTCTCTTTCTTCAATGGTGTTTCTTCCTATGTTTGGTTCCCTATAGTAGAATAACGGGACGATTCAGAATGGTCTAAGGTCTGCAACTTCAAACCCTTCTCCTAGTGTAGTTTGACCAGTGTAAATCTATCTCATTTGAATGCAAGGTCTCATCGCCAATAATATAGATCGAGAATAGGGGTCTCCAAACCCAACTTTCGGTGTGCATACTCTGCATGATTCACTAATCATGGTACTCACTTCTGAATAAAAGCACTTGAAAAGGTTTAGATCGTATTGCATTCAAGTATGGAAAGATAGTCGAGTCAACATAAGCTAGATATTCAATCCTTTGACAATCTCCAAAGAATCTAATTCAATAATGACTGACAAGTAATTTCTTTCCTGGCCAATTCATGAAACAGAAACAGTTTAGAAGTTCCATCCAAAACGTAATATGGACTACACACATTCTATTATGAACTCAGATAAGAATATTCTTCATGTAGAATTTAAAAGCGCTGAAAGATTTTTCTTTGTCAAATTACAAAGCGATAGAGGATTGGTAAGCACAATCTCTTTAACTTGTTATGACGAAAATATGTACTGATAGAATTTGTATTTCATGCAAAATCGTAAAAGAGACAGAGGAAATAAATCGTAAAAGAGATAGAGGAAATAAACTCTTCCACTGCATAACTGGAAATATTTGCTCCTCGCTTTGTATAAATGTTTTTCAACCAGTGACTGAAAGCTTCAGTACAATCCCTATGTAATTATAAGTGCACCTGTCACCGTGGTTTGGTCTTGGCAGCCATAATGAGCACTGGCGGATCCATATAGGGACCTAGGGGGTTTCGGGACCCTTCGAAAGCCCGAAGAAACATTTATGATCGACCTTCGGGACCCTCCAATAATTTGGGCATGTGCAGTGGAAAGGCTTGTTGCCTCCATGGATGTGCAGGCAGTAGTACTTATAACAAAGAAAAAGAAGAGGTTTTTAATTTTTGTTTTAAATGACCTAGCCAAAACAACAATCTTTTTGAACCAGGTCATTATAAAAACTAAAATATCGATGTTTTCTCTATAGAGCCCGATAACTCTGGTCTTTTCCAGTATCCCCAAATTATATTTAAGAACTCACAGCCCTAAACGTTGCAACCTTCCAACTTTAAACCCAAGTTACCCCATTCTCCACCACCATTTGCCGTTCCACCGCCCTTAGCTGCCTAATTTTATTTCTTCCAAATTTATATAAGTTTTTAAATCCTAGACTCTAGAGTCCCAACTCCCAATTAATAAGATATATGTTACATTAACAACTTTTATCTTTGTAGAGTCACTATTTGCGATATGTTGCTTAGGAGAATTTGTTGGTTTTATTACATTTGAGATTAATCTTGATTTATTCAATTAACCAAATTTAGTAGAAAATAGTAATATGGAACCAAATTAGTCTAATTTTTTTTTTTGAGCTTTTATGTTGGGACCCCTCGATCTTGAAATCCTGGATCCGTCACTGATTATAAAGCCCAAGCATTTCAATGCCTGAGTTGCACTGCAAATTTTTTAAATAAAAAAGAAACATCCAAGACGTATTCAGTTAAACCATGCCATTAAAATAAATGAAAAAACCAGAAAAATGACATTTCGAATCGGAAGAACTCACATTTCTTCGTCATTGTTCCGAACATCGGCGACGGTCGGACGGATGAGGCTCCGGCAGCTCCGTGCAAGCATTTGAATTGAACCGTGGCAGTTGGAGGATTTCTGCTGGAGGTGTAAGAGGGTGGAGTAGGCGAATGACTTGTTTGCTTTGGTGGCGGCTGAAGAAATCAGGGATTTGATTTCTTCGAGCTGGTCTGAAAATCCGGACATCGTTGCGGTGGGGGAGAGGAAGCAGCAGTGCCCAGACTACCGGTAGCATGTGAGGTGAAACCCTAATGTCGCACTGGATTTTTGGAATTGGGAGTCTTTTCGCGCCATAGCGCGGAAAAGGGTGACGGGTTTATCAACTTGGGGCCTGTTGGGCTTTACGCCTAAATAAATGGTAAGAAATATTTCAAGTGTCTTTAGAACTAAATAATATTTCTTTAAAAACGTTTTTAATCGCTAGTCCTTGTTAAACGAGTCCTAAGTCCCACGTATTTATGTGAGAGGATTTTTTGAAGTTCCACGACTTTTGGAAGGATTTGTACGAAAGAGTTTGTGATAAGGTTTCAGATTTGCTTGTAGCGCACGTGAACGATAGTTGAGTTTGTGATAAGTTCAATTTCTTCATTATGCGTGAATTTCTCCATATATATATATATATATATGCATATTACATACTTATGTGTGTACTATAGTTACGTAGGTGAGACATTTGTACTAAAACTTATGTATTAATGTATTCGTACCACAATTTTATGTACCCATACATTTGTAACAATACTCCATACCTATGAGTTTTTTTTCATATAAATTTTTTATGTATTGTTGTTGATTTTTTTTTAATTATAAGAATTTCAATTTTGAATAAATCTTTATCTATTAGTATGATTGGAGCATAAAAATATACATGACTTAAGAATAGGTTTATAAATGTTATAATGCTTAAATATGGTAAGTTTTAATAATAAATACTTGAATTAGATTTAGGAAATGATTCATCTTAAAATATAAAAATATCTTATTTAAGTCATAAAATCTAAAAACTCCATTTTTTTCAAAACTAGTAAAGGAAAAAGTGATGATGAAACATCGCCGACAACAATTGGAATTGCTCGGGTCAGATTTCATGTCTTGTGGAACAAGTATGGCCATATCAGCAGAGTCACTCGGATTTCACCTATTGTCTCGGAACAAGGTGATAGTGGCATCGCTACTCTGTCAGGTCAAACTCTTCACAGAGTTGTTGAGTCATGACCAGACTTTTGAGGTAATGTTATTTCGATCAACCTTTCTCCAGCTTTAGAATACGTACTGTTTGGTCTTCTATCTTTGTATATGATCCAATTTCGTACGATGTAGCAGAGACATTTCAGACTCAGTGGTGCAATCTCGAACGTCGTGCAAAATTTTTTGTAATGATGATGAATACAGTTGCTTCTTAATCGATTAATAGAGTTTAATCTGTCAATCTTTTCGAAGTAAGGAGTGTTGGGGGAAAACACAGGTAAGCTTGTGGGCCCGAGGCAGAGTTCAAAAACCACTGTTGATTCTTAAACGAAAGTTCGTTAGGAACTTAATCGGCTGCATGTAGGTCGGAAACACTTTGTAAATCCTTTTATCAGACCCTATGCGTCAGACTCGCGAACTTTGAATGTCATTTTCGGTTTCTCCGAATGTGTCACACATATTGCATGTGGTGATGACCGGTTGTTGTTTGTATGGGATATTTTGCATGCGTGCGATATCCCTTGTGTGCACCCCGCTGCGTTATGGTCTTGGTGGTTGTTATATTTTAGTTCGTCATCAGGCATTGTTGGTTTATAGTAATGTTCAGGTAATCACTTACCACTCTACTATCTTATTTACCCACCATACTTCTCTCTTCATTTCTCATCGAATCTCTCTCTCTCACTCACACTCCACTCTCTTGTATTATGTGTATAATGCTAGCAAAAAAAGTGGCAGTGGAGGTTGTCCAGAGTAATATATTGGCATTAATACTGGATGATATTCATGTCGATGTTGAGATAGGAGGACCTCGATTTTGGTAGATTTTAGATGCTGTTATCTTGTAAAATGTTAGACAACTTCATTCACTTGATATTACCTAGTTAAACTCATTCTATTTTCTCTTCAGATATTGTTTCTAATCTTAATACCTCATTAACCAATGTTTGGTGGTTTAAGTGGTAAAGAGCTTGTTCCCCTTGAGAAATGTCTCGAGTTCGAGCCTTGTGAATGGATAAGCTAGCATTGGGAGAGAGCTTGCCCCTCGAATAGGGTCTGACTCGGCTCGAGGGATTAGTCCTCGCCTATGTGCGGGGGATACCATGGATTCATCCAAAAAAAAAATGTTCATACCTCACCCAATTTGTGAATTTGAGTTAAGGTTTTTTCTTTGTTTTTTTTTTTTTTGTTTTTTTTCAATTTTCCTCTCAACTGATGCAGCTTAAGGTTTATTAATTATAGATCGATATAATTAGTATGCAAGTGGGCAGGATGTAATTCATGCGGAAAAAAAATTTGGTATAGGGCACGATTACACAAAAGTGCCCAATCAGTTGAGAAGGGTTGTCAGAACTATCAGAATGAAGGCACAAATTAGGCTCTATAGTGCTTTGCCTTAATAACACAAACAACTCTATTGTGTCCTTTGACCAAAGAACACACTCATAAAGGGCACACATAGAATTATTGTTGCTGCACTGTTGCTATTTGTCTACTAGCACATATGTTGGTGCTCTTCGGCCTCAAAGGGCCCAACGAATTTATTGTGTGCGGTGCCCATACTTTTTGTAGCGTGCCAAGTGCTATGCATATATATGTAACCAGAGAGCTTGTCTAACGACCGATTTCAGCAATCTTGGTCCAAGATTTCAGAGATCTGTCATCGTAGTCCATTTCATACAATGCAAAGTGAGTTATGGGGAAGGTCAAGCTAGTAATGCTCTCGTCGAGAATACTAACAATTTCTCCAGCTTTTTTCCTTTCTTCTTCCGTCAACTTCCCGTAGAGGAGACTCAAATATGGCATAGAACCTGCATCAAATATTGCAGACACGCAGATTACATACGTACATTCCCGTCAATACGAGAAGAAATTAAGTTACTGTAAACAACAACTTACTATTGTAGAAACCGAAATGGTAGCTCCAACGTTGGGCATTTTCAAACAACTAAGAAAAGAAGGTTTAATGATAAATGAGTCCATTCAAGCTCAAGAAACCAAAACGAGAAAGATGACAAGGAAACAAAACATCAAGAAAATGAATATTTATTAACAAGGGATCGAGAAAATATATACCTCTCGATCCATCAATAATGAAACACACTGGTGATAGTAATTCTTAGTAACCACCCGATCAACTTTAGCAATGATGTCATCCATAGGAGCAAATCTAAACTTGTTAAGGGCATCCTCACGACTCATCATCTGGATGGATCCCAAGATGGGGATGTGAGGTTCGATCTCCGGCCCACCAAACTCTGCCTGGAGGCCCTCCATCACCTTCTTGATTCTATGGGAAACATCAGCCGGTGGAATGGCCCAAACCGAATATGAGTACAACCTCTTGCAGCTTTCCCTCTCCCCGTCTACCATCACCATCGCATCTTCATCTTTATCTGAGCAAGTATTCTCTATGCTCGTAAGCTTGTGGCTGCGTCCCATGACCGAAACTATGCTATTCACATAAACAAAAACATTCTCATAATGTTTTGTTTCAATGGGAATATGCTTAAGCTTTTTGGTACAAAGATTAAAGAAAACTACGTGTCCATCGTATCCATCACTGTCAACCATAAGACACTCATCGCCCCACAACGCCACAGGTCTAGACCTACGTATCTGATCATCTGTGCCCTCAATAGTCAAGTGTTTTGTCCAAGCACCCTTAAAGTCATCATCCATCACCCACATTTCATAAGGTTCAGGATATCGACGATGGTCCACACTAAGGGCAAAAAAAGCAACTGATTCATTCCAAACAGTAAGCTTCAAAGAGAGGTGATTCGACCGGACAAACTGTTGGAGCTCAGATGGTAAGGGTATACCGTGAAATACCTCACGACTTGTATCGAAGGAAATGATCAATGTCCCATTCGCATGGAATCGATGCTCAGCTGTGTCAAATGGAAATAATTCCTTATCTTGCTCAATTCCCAGCCAATAACACATTCCCTTGAAGGACATCTCGAAATGCTTAGGCCAAAACAAAGTAGTTTCGGTTTCTAAAGAATCTGTGTTGATCTCTTCCCAAAAATCACAACCCATGGTGTATACCACTGCTCTGTGCCGACTAAGAAATCTCCGGCTGTCTTCACCTGCCTCTTGAAAATAAGTAGTAAAGGTCACAACTTTGTACTCATTAGACATGGGATCATAGCCAAATCCAGTATGAAAACCAGTTTCAAGATGGTCTTGCCCATCGTAATCATCCGGCTGGTCCAAGGGCCACATTGGAAGGCATGGCTCATCGGGAATACGATTGAATTCCCCAATTCCGGGATTGCATAAAACTAGGCTACTCTCACTAGACAGTAAAACGATGCCATTGCAGTGGCCTTCGATACCAAATTGTTGTTCCGGCACTCCGATATTTTGAATCAAAGATTGAGGAATAATGATGTCCTGGACACCAACAAGAGAGCAGCTATTGCCATGCTCGTCATCAGTATTATCATCGTCTTTGCAAAACTCAAGAAATGATAAGACTTCTTCAATCTCCTCCTTCTTAGTGGTGCTGTTACACTTGGGGTCCTCCTCCACCTCCTCATGCTGCCGCTGCACTACTAATCGCGCCAAAAAGACGTGGAGAGTGGTGAGATTGTTGTTCGCGGAGATGGAGAGGTGCTTTGACACGAAACCCGGATTGTTGATGAGAGCGGACTGTAAGATTGTGAGTATGAAATATAAGTTGGGACCGGTTATATCGTTTAAGATTGATATAGAAAAGTCTTTTGTTTAAAGTAGTTAAGATATCCTTATTGATTTGGGTTAACAGGATTGAGAGAAGTTCTAATTGGTTTTGGAATAAGACTCGGTATTGGAACTTTATAGTGTCTCATAATTCTGTTTGGTTTGTAGCTTTGAGTCTCAGTCCGGTTCTGATAGGGAATGGACAGAGGAATGCTATATATATATATATAGCTCAAACCCCTGCTCTTGCGATCGTAAGCTTGTAGAGTTCTAAGACCTATTGATTAGAAGAGCTTTTCTTATCGTTAAAGAGGAGAAGGTTTTGAGCAAGAAGACTGGAATGGCTTCTTCATCAGGATCAAATAATGCAGGTATGTTTCAAAGAACTTTGACTCTCATATCTGTTTAAAATACAAAATTTGTATCGGCTGTGGTTCAATTGGATGAATCTTTGATTCTTGAATAAGGTGTTATAAACTTGTTCTTACATGTGGTATCAGAGCCAGTAGGGTTCAACCATTGAATTCAACCGAAAAAAAAAAAAAAAAAACATGAAAACATATTATCTGGGTTTCGAACTGGGCTCTTAGGGTTCTTAGAGGCTTTAGTTAAGAACGGTGCCGTTTGCGTTAAAATAGCCTTTAGACAAGTCATAAAAAAAAAATAAAAAAAAAAAAATTAAAAGAAAAACGGTGTCGATTGGTATGTTCTTCGAAGAGGACTCTCTCTCTTATCACCTGTGATCGACCCTTTTTTCTTCCTGATTACTTCTCTGATTCATGATTCTTAGTCGAAATAGATGCTGAAATTGACGAATCTTGAAAGTTAACTACAAAAGGTATGAACTTGAAATTCGAATTTATTTCAGATTATATGAACATTGATATGATTCATGTATGATTATCTGGCATAAGTCAAAAGTAATACAGATTGTTCTTGAAAGATGCTTCCGCTTATATATCTGACATCAGAGACTATATATATGTATATTGTGCAATCTGTGGTGACTCTAATGCAGATATTGATGAATCCCGTTGAATTGCTTATTCTATATGTGTCTTTAAAAATATCAGATCATATGTATGAATAAGTTGATTCAATGAATAAGTTTGGTAGTGAAAAGACTGAAATCAAGAATCTTTAAGATTCATAGTGATGATTTCATTGTTGTCTAATGCAGTTTCACTAAGATCACTAAACTTAGCAGCAGTGCCAATACTCACTGGTGGAAGCAATTACAAAAGATGGAGAAGAGAGATTGAATTGCTTTTGACACTAAATGAGTATGACATTGCACTTGACAATCCACAACCTGAGGCCTTAACAGACAAAAGCACTAAGGCTGAGAAGGCTGATTTTGAGAGATGGACCAGGGCCAACAAAGTGGCACTATCGATACTAGAAAGTGGTATGACAGACACTGTGCGTGGTGGAATAAAGAAGTCAGCTCTTGCAAAAGATTATCTCCAAGCCATTGAGAACAAATTTAAAGAATCAGAGAAGGCTGAGATTGCTCAATATATGTCCCTCTTGACTTCTTATAAATTTGAAGGTGGTGGATCAATAAGAGATCACATTCTGAAAATGACTGATGCAGCTGAAAAACTTAACTCCATGGAAGTTAATATTGGAGAGAAACAACTTGTGTTTATGATACTCCAAGCATTGCCGCTCAAATTCAGTCAACTCAAAGTGTCCTACAACACTCAAGACAAGACTTGGACAGTGGATGAACTCATTGCTCAATGCGTGCAAGAAGAGAACAGACAGAAACAAGAAAAGGGAAAGGAGTCTGAAATTGTTAATTTTGTCCAAGTTGCCAAAGGAAAGAAGGAGTCCAATGTTGGTAAATTTTCTAAACCACAATCTTATGATAAATCTGTTATGCCTGCTAAAAGTTTCAATTCCTCTAAGTCTAATAAGTTTAAGGTAAGAACTAAAAGTGTTGAGAAGATTAGATGTCATCACTGCAAGACTAAGGGTCACTATCGAAAAGATTGTGAAATATTCAAGGAGTGGCTGAGATCTAAAGGTAGAACTGATGTCTATGTCTGTGAGGAGACAAACCTTGTTGATATTCCTACAAACTCTTGGTGGTTTGACACCGGCGCATCTGTGCATATCACTAACACTTTGCATGGTTTTAAAGAACAAAAGAAGACAAACAGTTTTAATGTTTTTGTTGGAGAGGGAACCAAAGTTTCTGTTGAGTCCATAGGCACTGTCAAACTGAGATTAGACACTGGTTTTACAATGCAACTGAATGATGTGTTATATGTGCCCAAAATGAGAAGAAATCTTGTTTCTGCATCAAAACTGGTCAAACAAAAGTATGTTTTTGTAGGAGATGATGAGTGTGTCAAGTTTTTCAAAAGGGGATCTTTACATGGAAAAGCATTTCAGCATGACCATCTTTGGAAAATACAGTGCAATGTAGAATTTGAGGACTTACATGTTTTGAATACTGCAACTAAGAGGATGCATGCTTCTGATCAATCTTTTATACTTTGGCATAAGAGGCTAGGACACATTTCGAAAGAAAGAGTTTTTCAGTTGTCTAAAATGAATTTGATCCCTGCAATAGACATTAAAACTGCTGCAGAATGTGTTGATTGCATCAAGGGCAAGATGACTAATACTAGAAAATTAGATGCTAAAAGAAGTAATGCATTGCTCGAGGTCATTCACACAGATATTTGTGGGCCATTTCCTGTCAAAACCATTTGTGGGAATACTTATTTTGTAAGCTTCATAGATGACTTCTCGAGATTTAGTTATGTTTACCTAATAAGTGAGAAATCGGCAGCCCTTGAATGTTTTAAAGTCTTTAAATGTGAAGTTGAGAAACAGTTAAACCATGTGATTAAAGTTGTTAGATCAGATAGGGGAGGTGAATACTTTGGCAGGCATACAGAAGCAGGGCAACAAAAGGGTCCATTTGCTCATTTTCTTGAAAGTCAAGGGATTGTGGCTCAATATACCACTCCTGGTACCCCACAGCAGAATGGAGTGGCAGAAAGGAGGAATAGAACTCTTATGGAAATGGTGAGAAGCATGATTTCAAGATCCAAGCTCCCAAATTTTCTTTGGGGAGAGGCATTGAAAACTGCAAGCTATATTATAAATCGAGTGCCCTCAAAATCTGTGCCCAAGACACCTTTTGAATTATGGCATGGCAGAAAGCCAAGCTTCAATCACTTTCATGTATGGGGATGCAAAGCCGAAGCAAAATTCTACAACCCAAGTGAGAAGAAATTGGATCCAAGAACAACTACATGCTATTTCATCGGTTACTCAGAAAAGTCAAAGGGTTTCAAATTCTATTGTACACAAGCATACACAAGGATTCAAGAAACTCACAATGCCATTTTTCTGGAGGATGAAGATGTATCAGATATGACACATGAAACATTCGATTTTGAAGAGATGGTGCAATCAGAAAATTGTTCTCAATTAACCTACAATCAAGTACCAGTATTGCAAAGATCTCACCCAACTGCCGATGATCTTGATGATGATATGGCAGAAGCTGAGAGCAATGATCAAGCAAGCATTGAGAATCGATCAGAGACTCAGAATCAAAATCTCAATGTTCAAACAAATGAGAATTTAACTGACCAACCACAGATCAGGAAGTCTAACAGAATCAAGAAACCTGTGATCTCACAAGACTATGTGTATCTTCAAGAAACGGAATTCGATTATGGTGATATAGATGATCCTATGACCTATCAGCAAGCTATCAAAAGTCCTCAAGCAGTCTTATGGCAGCAAGCAATGGTGGAGGAACTTGAGTCAATGGCAAACAACAATGTTTGGTCTTTAGCAAAGCCATCAGATAACACTAAACCAGTAAACTGCAAGTGGGTATTTAAGACCAAGAGAGATGCTCAGGGAAGAATTGAGAGATATAAAGCTCGATTAGTTGCAAAGGGATTCACACAAAGGGAGGGAGTTGACTACAATGACACCTTTTCACCAGTTTCTTCCAAGGACTCAATGCGAGTGATAATGGCCTTGACAGCTTATTTTGACCTGGAATTGCATCAGATGGATGTCAAAACTGCATTTTTGAATGGTGAACTTGATGAGGAGATCTTTATGTCACAACCTCCTGGATTTGTTGAAAGGGGGAAAGAGGATATGGTCTGTAAATTGAATAAATCAATCTATGGTTTGAAACAGGCTTCAAGACAATGGTTTCTGAAATTTGATCAAGTAGTTACTTCACAAGGGTTTATTGAAAACAAGATGGATGATTGTATCTACCTTAAGTTCAAGGGTTCCAAGTTCATTTTTCTGGTCTTGTATGTCGATGACATTTTGATTGCAAGTTCGGATGTACAGTTGCTAAAAGAGACGAAGAGCATGCTGAGTTCAAACTTTGAAATGAAGGATCTTGGGGAAGCTCACTATGTTCTCGGAATTGAAATCATAAGAGACAGAAGACAGAAACTCCTTGGTTTATCTCAGAAGGGATATATAGAAAGAGTGCTTAACAGGTTTAATATGGAAAGCTGCAATAAGGCTGATGTTCCAGTAAATAAGGGTGATAAGTTCTCTCGTGATCAATGTCCTAAAAATGAACTTGAGACTAAATTGATGAAGATGAAACCATATGTTTCTTTAGTTGGCAGCCTTATGTATGCTAACATATGTACCAGACCTGATTTGGCTTTCATTGTTGGACTTTTAGGAAGATTTCAATCAAATCCTGGAGAAGCTCACTGGGTGGCAGCCAAGAAAGTGTTGAGATATTTGCAGAAAACAAAGGGGTTTATGTTGGTTTATGGGCACAGTGATCCGTTAGAGTTGATTGGATACACTGATTCTGATCTTGCTGGGGATGTAGATGAAAGAAAATCAACTGGAGGATACATTTTTAAGTTGAGTGGAGGTGCTGTGTCTTGGAAAAGTGCTAAACAGACTATTGTGTCAACTTCAACTATGGAAGCTGAGTTTGTAGCATGTTTTGAGGGAATGAAACAAGCAGTTTGGCTCAGAAACCTGATTTCTGATATGAAGCTTGTAGATTCAGTCAAAAGGCCTATAAGAATGTTCTGTGATAACAATGCCGCTGTGTTTTTCTCAAGGAATAACAAAAGAACTTCGGCCTCGAGGTTAATGGATGTAAAGTTTCTTAAAGTTAGGGAGATGGTCAAGAAGGGGGAAATAGATATTCAGTATTTGTCTACCGGTGCAATGATCGCAGATCCTCTTACCAAGGCCTTGCCAAATAATTTATATAAGGGACATGTTGCTAAGATGGGGGTGGTAGAGTCTTTTGAACAGTGGGAGTAAACTGTTTCAAAATTGGAAGACTGTTGGAGTGTTCATTCGAATTTGATGACATTAAGACAGCAAGTCTTCGTAGCTAGATAGTTTTATTTGAGTTAGTGTTTTGTTTAGTAAGTAGCTTATTTTGGTTTTCAATAAGTGTTCAATTCTTCCAATGTGATTAATTGTTCCAGAAAACAAGTTTTATTCAATAAAAGTAAGTTTGCTAAGAAATCAGTTTTGTGATTTGGTTGATGCATGCTTATTGGTATGTTGAATGGTTAAAGATCATTGACTTGATTCGAATTATGAGAGCTGTATTACTCAAGTGAGAGTTATACATTTTGTGCTCTGTGTTGTGATTTATACGATTCTTAATTGCAGATTGGATAAGTAGTAATTGTTGAATTGGTTTCTGTGATGTACAGAGTAGATTCTTCAGTTCCTTATTTTGAGATGCATTATGATTGTAATCTGAGAGGATGATTAGAGCTTGCATAAGACTTAGTGATCACTTCTATAAATCTTAAATACTGGTTATTGTGTTTCATACTCAAGTGGGAGAATGTAAGATTGTGAGTATGAAATATAAGTTGGGACCGGTTATATCGTTTAAGATTGATATAGAAAAGTCTTTTGTTTAAAGTAGTTAAGATATCCTTATTGATTTGGGTTAACAGGATTGAGAGAAGTTCTAATTGGTTTTGGAATAAGACTCGGTATTGGAACTTTATAGTGTCTCATAATTCTGTTTGGTTTGTAGCTTTGAGTCTCAGTCCGGTTCTGATAGGGAATGGACAGAGGAATGCTATATATATATATATAGCTCAAACCCCTGCTCTTGCGATCGTAAGCTTGTAGAGTTCTAAGACCTATTGATTAGAAGAGCTTTTCTTATCGTTAAAGAGGAGAAGGTTTTGAGCAAGAAGACTGGAATGGCTTCTTCATCAGGATCAAATAATGCAGGTATGTTTCAAAGAACTTTGACTCTCATATCTGTTTAAAATACAAAATTTGTATCGGCTGTGGTTCAATTGGATGAATCTTTGATTCTTGAATAAGGTGTTATAAACTTGTTCTTACACGGACCACCATTTAGAGACACATTTGAATCGCATCAGAGTTTTGGGAGGCAGAGTTAGTAGGATTTTCAGCAACATATCTTGTCCCATTTTCATTTTGCTGCTGCAACACTACTCGCGCTCTCCCTCTAACGATAAACAACAAATTATGAAAACTTTTTAATTAAGATTTCTAAGAAGAAAAAATCACAAACAGTAAACTGATTCAGATTTTAGATCAAATCTTTGATTAATTCTCGGAAGCAAGGTCCGATTACATACATCCTGATCTGCGTGTGTGCATATCATCACCATAGAAACTGATTAGGATTAGTAAGTAAAGATTTTAATTAATTGTTGCAGAAATTACCGGAGACGAAAGAGACCCCCGCCGGAGAAGGAGTCGACGGAGGCCGCACCAGCTGGCTTTGTGTTCTGCTCTACGACCCTGAGGAGAGACCGAGTGTGAGAGATGCGTTTCTTCAACCCTCTACCTCAAAAGTTGGGCCCACCTAATATTATCCATTGCTTTCTTTGTGGGCCTCATGGAACATGTAATTTGATTTTAGCCCGAGTTCATTTCTTCTGTCACATCCTGTGAACATGGCATAATGTGGATTATGCCTTCATTTTAGCTTGCATTGTACTGTGAAGATGCGTTATTCGAAAAAAAATGTATAATATTTGCATTTCTTAGAGTAGATCTTAATCATGTCAATTTTAATGTATTGAGATATGCATTCATTGTATCTATATTTTAGGTAAATATCAGTTTACTACTCTCAAGTTTCATGGTTTTCAACTTTTGGTACATAAAGTTTTTTTCGTCCCAGAGTCATACCTAAAGTGTTAATTTTGGGATAGTCTCATACATCCGTTAGTCAAACTGTTAACTCTGCTATTAACTGATGATGTGACGTCTATGTGGATAATGATTGGACGCCACGTGTCATTAATGGATCCACGTGGAAATTAAAAATTCAAAAAAAACAATTATTTAAACAAAAGTTAAAAAAAAAAAAGCAAAAGCAAAACCCAGATCCTTTTCCCCAAATCCCCCCATGCCCACCCTCCCACCCCTATCACCTGCAACCACTTCCCTCCCTATTGCGCCTCCATCCCACCTTCTCCCATCCCCCATCATCGCTCCCAAAAATCCCGTCGTCGCCACCCGAGCCCACCCCCTTCCCCCATCCCAACAATCCCGCCGTCGCCCTCTTTCTCCTGTCCCATTATCCCCTCGAAGCCGTTGATGGCGAGGTCCAAATCCTTGAGGTTTTTTAGACAACCCAGCGAGTCGGGAATCTCACCAACTTAGTTTCACTCGGTGAGCCAGAGCACCTCAAGGTTTGTCAAATTGCCGAGTTCCGCCGGGATCCGACCCGGGTGAAACGGGTTGTAGGAAAGGTTGAGCATTTTTAGGGTGGAAATGTTGTCGAGAAACGGGGGGATGGTGCTTTTGATGAGATTGTAGACGAGAGAGGACCTCGAGTTTCTGCAAGCGACCGAAGGAGTCGGGAATTGGTCCGGAGAAATTGTTTCCGGTGAGGTCGAGGTATTTGAGGTTAGGGAGGGTGGCGGGGAGGACGCTGGTGAGAAGGTTCTGGGAGAGGTTAAGGTGGTCAAGATTTTAACAAGGGAAAAGTGAGGGAGGGAGGGAGGGTGGGGAGATAAGTGGTTGCGGGTGATGGGGTGGGAAGGTGGGCACGGGGGACTTGGGAAGACCATCTGGGTTTTGCTTTATTATTATTATTATTTAATTTTTTTAATAACTTTTCTTTAAATAAATTTTTTTTTTGAATTTTTAATTTCCACTTGGACTCTTTAATGACACATGGCGTCCAGTCATTGTCCAGCATAGGCGCCACATCATCAATTAACGACAGAGTTAACAATTTGACTAACAGATGTATGAGACTGTCCCAAAATTAACACTTTAGGTATGCCTCTGGGACAAAAAAAAACTTCATGTACCAAATGTTGAAAACCACGAAACTTGAGGGTAGTAAACTGATATTTACGCCTATATTTTTGTTCTACACTAGGAATTGGGCCTTTGGTGGCAATTGAACCTCTATTTTAGACTGAAGTAATTTGGTGAAAGGTATGCATGCATCTTATCTATCTAATGAAGCAGATATGAGCAGGTCAAGTTGGCGGGTCGACGACCCGATCGCCTAAAAACGGGTCAGCAGGTCCCTTCCCGTTATGGAAAGCCTCTGGAGTCTTTCAGAAGCCGCACCTCCATTTATAGAAATGTGGTCAAATTACTAAAGTGCCCATTAACTTGAAATGACCAAAATACCCCTCACTCCTTCTTTTCTAAAAAAACAGAGAGTTTAATGAACTATCTCCAATTCAATCTCTGAAATACTTCAAAAAATGAAATAAAACTAAATTTTGGGACGGAATATCACCAAAGGTCTACCAATTTACTCACCATATTAGAGACACATTTGAATCGCATCAGAGTTTTGGGAGGCAGAGATAGTACAATTTTCACCAACATATCTTGTCCCATTTTGTTGCAACACCACTCACGCTCTCCCTCTAACGATTTTTTTTTTTGTTTGGACAAGAGGTGGCATTTCATTAAGGGCAGAGCCCATAAGCCAAACAACAATACAAGGAAGAAAGACAGAACAAGGCAGAGTAAAAGTAAAGAAATACAGAACAAAGAAAGCCAAAAGAGGTCTCGCCCATAGCTAAGCCTGGGAAGAAGGCAGAGCACGACACAAAAGCGAGGCTGAGGTCCAATCTGCTATCCTTCCCAAACGCAACTTCCAAAGTTTTATGGGGGGCAAGGGAGACCATCTTTGGATAAAATGTGAACCAGAGAGTATGGGGGCCTTATGACCCAAACATCAGAGTGCATCCCTCTTTTACATTGCGAAGCAACCTAATCCGCTGCACAATTCGCTTGACGAGGAACCACCGCCAATTGATCCAATGAAAACGAATGGAGAGATTCCGAATTTGGATTAGCAAGGGAAAAATGATCCAGTTTCCATTCTTGAAGTCACCCTTGATGTTGTTGATGAGCTCCAGAGAGTCGGACTTGAAGACACATCCTGAAAATTGTTGTGGATCGCTGGCGGTGGATTATACATGAAACTGATTAAGCTTTTTAATTAAGATTTCTAAGAAGAAGAAAAAATCATATACAGGAAACTGATTAAGCCTTAAGATCAGAACTTTGATTAATTTTCTTACTATCAGGATCAACTTGAAATACTGCGTCAACAACAGGCTCTAGTACCATTCTGATGATAGAAGAATCACTGAGAGAGGTATCAAGTTTATGCAATAAATAACACCACGTGTTCAAGCACGCTAAGTGAACAGATACATCACATTTAGTCGACATGATGCCTATCAGTGGTGTCATAATGAGCTTTGTGCTTTTTAAGTATCCGTTTTTTTGAATTTCACTACCGTTTCCTTTGCATGTTCCTATTTGTTCCATACCATTGTCCTTTTTTGTCGCATTTGTCTCATGGGGTAATATCATGGTATGGTGAACAAGGGCATCAATAAGACCTTCCCAGGCAACCGGCAAAATTGGAGTACATAACAATCTTAGCTTAAGACATGGAATCTGAAAGTTTGGATATTCTGAGACTAGATGAGGTTTGGAGGAAAGAAAATATTTGAAGTTCAATAGCGAAGGAGTAGTCTAGGTAAAGATCAACCATAATACTCACGGCTTGAAGAGTTGTTTTTATATAGAACATGAGAAAAGTAAACATGATTAAGCATGGTCTAGAAACGTTAGACTATATAATTGCCCAATTTTTCTTCAAAAAATATAATTGCCCAATTAATGGGTTAATCAAGATGGCATATTCAAAGAGAAAATGTAATTTATAGCCCCAATATTATAACCGCTTTAATGCTTCAGTTTTTGGTTTCCGAAAAGAAAAAAAAACTGAAATTGAGATTGGAAAAAATCATTAAGAATGATATTAACATGATCAATGAGGAGTTGTATTTTGAAATACCCAATAAAAAATGCCAACAATTCCCCACATATTTCAAAATACAAATTGAATCACAAAAGGAATTTGAGTAAAACAAGTTTAAAGAGGACAAGGAAATACGAAAGGAAAATGAGAATTCAACGCATCAACACTATTGTTTTTTGGACTATGAACCAACCTTAGGATGAGTTAGCAGTAACTCACAGAAATTTGGTAAACATTGAATTTGAGTAGAACAAGTTTAACATGATCAATGAGGATATTAACAAGTTTAAAGAACACAAGGATTGAACACAAGTTTAAATTGAATTTGGGTGCTGTACAGATTATAGGGGATTGAACACAAGTATTTCCTTGTGTTCTTTAAACTTGTTAATATCCTCATTGATCATGTTAAACTTGTTCTACTCAAATTCCTTTTTTCACAAGATTGAACACAAGTTTTTTTTTTTTTTTTTTGCCCAATTAATGGGTTATAATACAACCCCTCATTGATCATGTTAATATCCCTAATTTTCTGTTTCCGTTTTTAAATGTATCGTCATTCTAGGGTTTTTGGGAATTTGGGTGTGCTGTACAGATTATAGAGGTGTATTTATCAATTGCTGTTACATGTTTGCTATTATAACTTAATTAGGGTTGAGAACTATAATTTTGGGAATAAGTTTGCAAATTGGCTTCCTGTTGCGTCGAGAGGGCATGAGATTATGGTGTATTTATCAAAGAAACATTATATTAACTAGAGCTTACTTCAATTTTAGGCGGCTTATGTTCAAGAATGAGTTTGACAGCAGCTATGTGGGATTTATGAGGGATGGAGCACAGTGGTTTGTGGAGAACACAGACATTAAACTTGTTGGTGAGATATATATATTCGCACTTCTGTTATTTTTTATGACATGTAGTGACTAACTTTGACTCCATTTCTATGGGGTGGAGGGGTTAAAATGAAACGATCGAAACAGATGCGAAATTGTGAAAAACTTAATTAAGTAACATTCCTACTCCCACTACAAATGAAAATCAATGCAAGTCTGCAATTCAGTATTTAACTTGTTACATATAAAGTTTTAATAAAGTTACTAGTGGGAGCAAGTAAATCCTGGAACGTGTTTTGTTATCAGTTACTAGTTCACATGACTGGTATTTATGAATAAGTATTAATAAAGTCTTCTTCATTGATAAGGTTTCCACACTAATGAAGTCTTAAAAGTCGTGTGGTTGTTTCGAAGTTTTCCCTTTAGACGCACATCTTTAGTTATGACAGTATGCGTATATTTTATTATGCATAATGGCATTTGACAATATTATGATTGGTTAGTAGGACAAACAACCAAGATTTTCAATATGAAACATTAAGATAAATTGATGTATCAATTGTTAAGGGGACCAAGTGCAGGATGTGAGAAACTATACATCTACAGACACATTTTACACAAAATCTTGTGGGAGTTCAATGTGTTAGTCAGTTTTGTGAATGTAATTATGGGGATTTTGTTCGACGAATTGAACAGGTTACCCCTTAGTTCTTCATGAATACTAATTAATGACCTGAACTTGTATTCGTGATTCAAGTTGGTGCTGATTTCGTGGCCATTTAAGAATAACTTCACATAAGGCGAACTACTGTTGAATCAAGTGTTAGCTCTAGTGGGATAATGTAAGTTCTAATGAGAGCTGAACACTTGATCATCTTTAGTTTGGAGACGTGAGGATATAAGATATTGGAATTAACTAAGATTGTAAACTGACAAGGAATTTGTATAATAGGTGTTTCAGCTAAAACAGTCACGATAGTGTTGAAACACTTTATTCTATTCCGCTGACTTCATTTATATTGATCTTACAGTTGTTACCATAGCTTTATGTGGGCTATACTTGGTGCAGTTTCCGGGTCTCCGCCGTTAAACTTGCAACTGGTTGTTTGGCCTGGATCACAGTCAATTCTGTTATTGCCAGATTCATCATAGCAGAGGGCGACTTGGGCCAAAAATATTAATAGATTACTTCCCTTCTTGCTCTTCTTGCTCTTCTTCTGTTCTTGTTGATAGCATCTGATATTGACGGAATGTCCGCCGGTTTCGGACTCAATGGCCTTTGTTATCTGATCGATGGAGTACAATTTGTACAACGACATCTTGGGCTGAAGTGGTTGGGGTACAATATTAGCCTTCTGCAGGATTTGAGCTATATCAAAATCACGGTACGTCGCTAGGGTCTTCCGGAAGTACTTGCTCTTCGGGAACACATTGTCGGAGCACTTTCCGTGCTTATCATACTCTCTTTGCCAGAATTCGACATGGTTCCCATCTTTCCAGTCCCACCACGAACTGAGTAGGTCCTTTTTCAGTGCATCATCCATCTACATATATTATTTAATTAAAACATAAGAAGAAAACTAGTTAAGAATACACGTACATACACGGAAACACACGTACATATACGGTACACATGTAGGGAGATATATAATGATACATATATACATACATACACACACGTAGGGACACACATGCATATTAACTATTGAGACTTAATTTGTGAATAATTACCTCATTCACATTAAAGGCATCCCCCATGCAGTTAAGGGATGAAGAGGATGATTTATTCGCAGGCCAGAGACCATGAATAGTGAACCGAAGATGAGATGGTTGCATGATGTGGCATTTATTCACCCCCCCCTTTATCTTGGCATTCAGCAGCTGGCCAGAACTGAACATGCATAAAGTATTGGAATGGTGTGTAAGCGGATGAAACAGTGAGAAACAAGAAGAAAAATATGACTTGCACTAACTTGGACTCCATTTCTATTTCTACCTGATGTTTTGAAGACGAAGTTGCATGTATTTATAGTACCTATGGGGTGGAGGGAGGTGGAGGTGGTGGAGGGGTTAAAATGAAACGATCGAAACAGATGTGAAATTGTGAAAAACTTAAGTAACATTCCTACTCCCACTACAAATGAAAATCAATACAAGTCTGCAATTCAGTATATAACTTGTTACATATCACCATCAAGTTTTCAATTTGTAGGCAAAAGAAACTGCATGCATGTGTGGACATGCTGTGAGAAATTTGTATCCAACACAGATTATTGTTTTGTTTCCATTTCAAGAATTCACCAACAAATAAAACATATACATTTTCAAGTACTCCATCACGACCATTACACATGCCACCTTCCCCATCTAAAGAATAAGTTAATTTCCAATTTCATTCGACCTGAATGTCATGAATATCATTCAATAAGAAACCCACTTAGTTTTATGGCTTTTCTTCCCTTTATGGTAAATATGGAATTAAATTGAAAAATTCTTAATTATATACAAATCATTTACCCATGGTATTGATGTTTAAAACACTTTCTTTTCTTCTTTTTGTTTTTTGTTGAATTGTAGAGGCTATTTCTATGAAAAATATTTACTTAACCGATTTTCTCTCATCTTTCCTTCAATTTCGGCTACTCCTACTTTACCCCGGATATCCTCATTCCTAATCTTATCTTTTCTCGTGTGCCCACACATCCAACGAAGCATCCTCATCTCCGCTACACCCATTTTGTGTACGTGTTGATGCTTCACCGCCCAACATTCTGTGCCATACAGCATCGTCGGCCTTATTGCCGTCCTATAAAATTTTCCCTTGAGCTTCAGTGGCATACGGCGGTCACACAACACGCCGGATGCACTCTTCCACTTCATCCATCCAGCTTGTATTCTATGGTTGAGATCTCCATCTAATTCTCCGTTCTTTTGCAAGATAGATCCTAGGTAACGAAAACGGTCGCTCTTTGGTATTTCTTGATCTCCGATCCTCACCCCTAACTCGTTTTGGCCTCCATTTGCACTGAACTTGCACTCCATATATTCTATCTTTGATCGGCTTAGGCGAAGACCTTTAGATTCCAACACTTCTCTCCAAAGGTTAAGCTTTGCATTTACCCCTTCCTGAGTTTCATCTATCAACACTATATCGTCTGCGAAAAGCATACACCAAGGAATATCATCTTGAATATGTCCTGTTAACTCATTCATTACCAACGCAAAAAGGTAAGGACTTAAGGATGAGCCTTGATGTAATCCTACAGTTATGGGAAAGCTTTCGGTTTGTTCTTCATGAGTTCTTATGGCAGTCTTTGCTCCTTCATACATATCTTGTATAGCTTGGATATATGCTACTCGTACTCCTTTCTTCTCTAAAATCCTCCAAAGAATGTTTCTTGGGACCCTATCATACGCTTTTTCCAAATCTATAAAGACCATGTGTAAATCCTTTTTCCCATCTCTATATCTTTCCATCAATCTTCGTAAGAGATAGATTGCCTCCATGGTTGAGCGCCCTGGCATGAACCCGAATTGGTTGTCCGAAACCCGTGTCTCTTGCCTCAATCTATGCTCAATGACTCTCTCCCAAAGCTTCATTGTATGACTCATTAGCTTAATACCCCTATAGTTCATGCAATTTTGTACATCGCCCTTATTCTTGTAGATAGGCACCAAAGTGCTCATTCGCCACTCATTTGGCATCTTCTTCGTTTTCAAAATCCTATTGAAAAGGTGAGTGAGCCATGTTATACCTGTCTCTCCCAAAACTTTCCACACTTCGATTGGTATATCGTCTTGGCCTACTGCTTTTCTATGCTTCATCTTCTTCAAAGCTACAACCACTTCTTCCTTCCGGATTCTACGATAAAAAGAGTAGTTTCTACACTCTTCTGAGTTACTCAACTCCCCTAAAGAAGCACTCCTTTCATGTCCTTCATTGAAAAGATTATGAAAATAACCTTTCCATCTGTCTTTAACCGCGTTCTATGTAGCAAGAACCTTTCCATCCTCATCCTTGATGCACCTCACTTGGTTTAGGTCCCTTGTCTTCTTTTCCCTTGCTCTAGCTAGTTTATAGATATCCAACTCTCCTTCTTTGGTATCTAGTCGCTTATACATATCGTCATAAGCCGCTAACTTAGCTTCTCTCACAGCTTTCTTCGCCTCTTGCTTCGCTTTTCTATACCTTTCACCATTTTCATCGGTCCTATCCTTGTATAAGGCTTTACAACATTCCTTCTTAGCCTTCACCTTTGTTTGTACCTCCTCATTCCACCACCAAGATTCCTTTTGGTGTGGGGCAAAGCCCTTAGACTCTCCTAATACCTCTTTTGCTACTTTTCGGATACAACTAGCCATGGAATCCCACATTTGGTTAGCTTCCCCCTCTCTATCCCACACACACTGGGTGATTACTTTCTCTTTGAAAATGGCTTGTTTTTCTTCTTTTAGATTCCACCATCTAGTCCTTGGGCACTTCCAAGTCTTGTTCTTTTTTCTCACTCTTTTGATATGTACATCCATCACCAACAAGCGATGTTGATTAGCCACGCTCTCTCCTGGTATAACTTTGCAATCCTTACAAGTTATACGATCCTCTTTCCTCATTAGAAGAAAATCTATTTGTGTTTTTGACGACCCACTCTTGTAGGTGATCACATGTTCTTCTCTCTTCTTAAAGAAGGTGTTGGCTAAGAAGAGATCATATGCCATTGCAAAATCCAAGATAGCTTCCCCATCCTCGTTTCTCTCCCCAAAACCATGGCCACCATGAAAACCTCCATAGTTGCCTGTCTCCCTGCCCACGTGTCCATTTAAATCTCCTCCTATAAATAACTTCTCCGTCTGAGCAATTCCTTGCACCAAGTCTGCAAGGTCTTCCCAAAATTTCTCCTTCGAACTCGTATCCAACCCTACTTGAGGTGCGTACGCACTAATCACATTGATAAGTTCTTGTCCTATTACAATCTTGATTGCCATGATTCTATCTCCTACCCTCTTGACATCTACAACATCTTGTGTCAAGGTCTTGTCCACGATGATGCCAACACTGTTTCTCGTTCTATTTGTGCCCGAATACCATAGTTTAAACCCTGAGTTTTCTAGATCCTTTGCCTTACGACCAACCCACTTAGTTTCTTGTAGGCACATAATATTTATCCTTCTCCTCACCATAACTTCTACTACTTCCATACATTTTCCCGTCAAGGTTCCTATATTCCACGTTCCTAAACGCATTTTGCTCTCTTGAACTCTACCCTTCTGTCATAGCTTCTTCACCCTTCCCCGTCTAATAGGATCAAAGTACTTCTTTTGTGTGTCCCGTGTAAAGTTGATAGGAGCATATGCTCCCAAACAACTTTGAGTGGAGTCGTTCGAAAATAAGTTTCTATAGCCCCCTTACTCATTTAACACTGCATCCGGGTGCCGATGGAGATACAGCGACCCTTGCTCACTTATCACTATGCTCGGGCCACACAGCGTGCCACTTACGGGTGACGCCCTAGCTTTATCGCGATTTTGTTCTGGATTCATTTTCATAAGGATTCGACGTGATCATGGAGTGCCGGCTGTCGACTACCTGACGCCCTCCCCCTCCTCCTTTATCCGGGCTTGGGACCGGCAATGTAAGATAAACTTACACGGCGGAGTTTGAGCCGGGTCATTATAAAAACTAAAATATCTATGTTTTCTCTATAGAGCCCGAGATCTCCGGCCTTTTCCAGTATCCCCAAATTATATTTAAAAACTCACAGCCCTAATCGTTGCAACCTTCCAACTTTAAACCCAAGTTTCCCTATTCTCCACCACCATTTGCCGTTCCACCGCCCTTAGCTGCCTAATTTTATTTCTTCCAAATTTATATAAGTTTTTAAATCCTAGCTCTAGAGTCCCAACTCCCAATTAATAAGATATATGTTACATTTACAACTTTTATCTTTGTAGAGTCACTATTTGCGATATGTTGCTGAGGAGAATTTGTTGGTTTTATTACATTTGAGATTAATCTTGATTTATTCAATTAACCAAATTCAGTAGAAAATAATAATATGGAACCAAATTAGTCTAATATTTTTTTTTTGAGCTTTTATGTTGGGACCCCTCGATCTTGAAATCCTGGATCCGCCACTGATAATGAGCATGTCGAGCATCCAACTTTGGGCTCTTTTTGGTGTTACATGACGATGCGGTAGCTTGGCTTCATAGGACCCTACCCCCTAATACAATAGAACCTTGTGCGTCACAATTTGGGATCGTTTCCCCAAGCTGGAAGTGAAACTACATCAGTACCTCCAAAATTCAAGTGGTAAATATATTTGACAAAATAAAAGGGAGATAACTGGAGTCCAAGATTTCTACACAAAAGTGCTTTCATGATCCTCCAAAGCCCAAAGGATTGCAACAATCATTTCCCACATTGTGCTATGGCAAGAAGATGTATAATTATATCATATATGTTGTGCTGCTGTCAGTGAAATAATAGAGAGAGTGAATAGAAAGCTTCCCTGTTTGGGGTTTTTGGCCCGTGCCCCCATTGTGGCTTAGGTGGAAACCGACTTCTCGATACGGTTTTTTTGTACGAATTCCCACAGACGGCACCAACCGTTGGAGCGGAAAATCTCAGATACTTCAATTCTCCACCAACAAGTAATCTTGAATACGTTGAGAAGCTTTAAGCATCATCTTTGCTTGCCATCAATGAGAGTGGGGGACCTGCAAGAAAACACTCCGACGCTAAAGTCAGTTTTTATTCAAGGTGCTTGTAAAATATAGAACGATCTCATACCTCTCTCTGCCTTTTCTGGTGGGATTATTAGCCTTTTATAGGCATTCAAGTCTTGGGCTGTAAGTCCCACTTTCCTTCTATTTCTCCATGTTCCACATTCCACATTTCATGAAGTGATCTGATTATGCTCCTTTATTTTAGCCTCACTCCTCATGTTTAGCATGCTAGCGGCTTGTTTAGTGGAGGAGTAATTTTTGGCTCCCACAACTTACCATTTGCATTATCAATCGGCTCCACCAGCACCAGCAGCCCCTCCAGACCACGATGCCGATCTCCCAACGACAGCGACGGTTTCCTCAAGTTTTCAATCACAATCTGCATCAGCTGCCCATCCGACGATGAGCTGATTTATCTCAAGCCGGCCTTTTAGGTCGGCGGGACACAATTGCTGGACATCTCGCGCCTTTTCTTTCAATTGGACGGTATCGGAGTGGCATGTGGCCCGCTGTAACATTCCCTCCAGGGAAGAGAAACCGCCGTCAGCGTCAAGGTCGGGGATGGCGGTATCGTCGTCCCGGGGCTGAGTCCGAGTCTGAGCATGCACCTCGTCTTATGCCCTGGACCAATCACCACTACTAAAATCCATGAACTCGCGCGCGTCATATCTTCTTCTTCTTCGGTGAACTGGGAACGCATCTTGCTAGTGTGTCCCTTGTTACCCAACTGTCGGTTGGTTTTCTTACTTTTCAGATTTGATTTGTTTACAGTTTTGTACAAAAATGCCCTTAGCAATTAATTCTAATTTTTCTGTCAGGTTTCATTTTTTTGGTACACATTTTTTCATATTTTCTTTTACACGTACTTATCTTTTGACACACACTTTTTAATATCGAGTTTCACACCAGAAGTAATGAAGGGCGCCAATTGATTTTAAGGAAAACTAATGAAAAGGGCTTGAAAACTTTGAGTTTTAATGATAAGGACAAAATAAAGGGTAAAGTGAATAGTACCAGGATTGACTTTTTAGTGTAAAAATGTGGTTTTTCATTAAAGTGAACAGTACCCGGTGCTTTTCGTTAAAGTTCCTTTGATTTTATCATATGAAACTTTAACGAAAAACTCCTGGTACTGTTTACTTTAACGAAAAATCATATTTTTACACTAAAAAATTAATCATGGTACTATTCACTTTACCCTTTATTTTGTCCTTATTGTTAAAACTTAAAGTTTTCAAGCCATTTTCATTAGTTTTTCTTTTATCATATAGTCTCTATGTGGTACGATTGGTTATTATTTAATTATTTAATTTTACAAATTAATCCTTGTTATATTTGTATTCAAAGGAACAATTACACATAAAGATAAATTATAAAGCTATGTTTTATAGAGATATAATGTTTTCTATTTATTTCAGATAGTGACAAAAATTATACATGTGTGGGTCATCTCATAGGTGTATTATACAAGTGGTGAGATATTTGTATTAAAAAATTAGACACCTTAAAAACAAAACTTCTCCCTTATATATATAATGACACGTGATGTACCACCCATGTTCCAAGCTCAATAAAAAATTGGGTAAAATACAAAAAACTACCTCAACTATTGGTGTCACGACACTTTCATACCTCATCTTTTAAAATTGACAATGTCATACCTCATCTTACAAGTTTGTGCCAATGTCATACATCCGTCAGTTTTTCTGTTAATTTCTCAGTTCGTTACTGACGTGGCTTGATCTGGGGCCCATTTTCTATTACAAAATTATCAAAAACTCAAAAAAATCATTTAATATTTTTTAAATATTAAAATTTAAAAAAAAAAACCAACAATCAATTCGTCCCCCCCCTTCTCTCTCTTCTCCCCATCTTCTTCTTCCCCCTTCCTGCAACTTCAACCCAGAAAAAAGAGAAAAAAAAAATCCAATTTGTCTTCCCCGCTCCCCACCCCCTCTTCTCCGCGCACCCACTCTCCGCACCCAACCTCCCCACCTTCCCACCCACCCTTTGCACCCAACCTCGTACCCACTACCTGCAACCCAAAAAAAAAAAGGAAAACTAATGAAAAGGGCTTGAAAACTTTGAGTTTTAATGATAAGGACAAAATAAAGGGTAAAGTGAATAGTACCAGGATTGACTTTTTAGTGTAAAAATGTGGTTTTTCGTTAAAGTGAACAGTACCGGGTGCTTTTCGTTAAAGTTCCCAAAAAAAAAACCCAGATCTCGTTGAGAACTTAGGCGCTGAGAAAATGGGAGGAATCGATGTGGAGGGAAAATGGTGGATACGCGCGCGCGCGCGCGGGGGGGGTGGGGGATGGACGAACTGGTATCCTTCTTTTTTTTTTTTTTCCCTTTTCTCTCTTTTTCTTCTTCTTCTGCAGGTTGGGTGGGGGGGGAGGGACCTTTTTTTTTTCCTTCTCTCTCTTCTTCTTCTGCAGGTTGGGTGGGGGGGGGGAAGTTTTGTTTTTTTTTTCTTTTCTTTTTTCTGGGTTGCAGCAGATAGGGGAAAGAAGAGGAAAGAAGATGAAGATGGGGGAGAAGAGAGAGGGTGCCGCTGGGGGGGGGGGGAGGGACAAAGTTTAGTTTTTTTTTTCTTTTTTTTGGGTTGCTGCAGGTAGGAAGAAGAGGAAGGGAGATGAAGATGGGGGAGAAGAGAGGGGGCGGGGGGGGGGAGTTTTGTTTGTTTGTTTGTTTTTTTTTTTTTTTTTGTCTGGGTTGCAGCAAATAGGGGGAAGAAGAGGAAAGAAGATGAAGATTGGGAGAAGAGAGAGGTCGCCTGGGGGGTAAGGGACAAATAATTTTTTTTTTTTCTAGGTTGCAATAGGTAGGAAAAAGATGAAGGGAGATGAAGATGGGGGAGAAGAGAGAGGGCGCATGGGGGAAGTTTTGTTTGGTTTTTTTTTTTTTAATAACCTTCTTTATTATTTTAATATTTAAAAAATATTAAATGATTTTTTTTAGTTTTTAATAATTTTTTAATAGAAAGTGGGTCCCGAATCAAGCCACGTCAGCAATTAATTGAGAAATTAACAGAAAAACTGACGGAGGTATGACATTGACACAAATTCGTAAGATGAGGTATGACATTGTCAATTTTAAAAGATGAGGTATGAAAGTGTCGTGACACCAATAGTTGAGGTAGTTTTTTGTACTTTACCCTAAAAAATTTCTTTTTTCTTAATTACTTTTTCATTTACAATTTTATGTCGTTATCTTTCTTTTTGTTCTCTCTAGGGGTCGATTTTTTTTCCCAAATTGCCGTCCCAACCAAATTGCCAACTGTGCCATACCAATTTTGTGTCAAATTTTTTGTACCAATCGGTAATGATACGGTATTGTACCGTACCAAAATTTCATGGTACATTATTGGTAATGGATATCATTACCACGGTATTACAGAATATTCATGCCCTGTCAACAAAGGTTCCAAACTATTTCTTCCAATGACGTAATCTATCGGTGAGCATAAGTGAAAAAACTTTTTTTTTTTACAAAAAAAAATTTGCAGGACAAAACTTCAAGAGCAGAAAAAAGAACGCGACCCATACAATAATTTTCAACCATTTTATTACTTGAGACAAGAAATTAGTTTTTCCAAAATCCGTTGTTGATTCTGCTAGTCACTAAGACTTTAAGGACGCGTTTGTTTGGCCTCATTAAGTTTTACTGGACTGGCTAGGAATACTAGCTAATGTAATCCCGTGTTTATTATTCGCATGAACTAATTTTAATGAGACTGATAGGGACTCACCTCAACTATATGCTTCATTAGCCAACGAGAACCCTCGAAATCAAAAAGACTGCTAAGGTGCAGTTTGGGATTGAGGTGATTAATAAAAAAGTTGTGATGAAAAAAAACTGTGAGGATTTTTGATGTTTGGTAAACTTTCAAAAACAACTTTATTTCAAAGTTAGGGGTGAAAAAAAGCCCAAAACCTGAAGCTGCAAATAGCAGCTTCCAAAAACAACTTATTTCGAAAACAAGGGTGAACAGTTGTATGTTTAATGAAATTTTCAATAACCCAAAATTGCCCTCCTTTCCCTCTCGCCTTCAGCTCTCGCATACCCGACCCCTGGTAAACCACTCTCTCGTCCTCTCGTTCTCTCATTCCAAAAACCAGCGATCTCTCTCATTCTCTCGTTCTCCAGGTTTCTCCAGGTTCCTTTGGCAAGCTTCTCTTGTAAAATTTTTTTATTAATTTGTTTGGATTTTTCAATTTGGGGATGGGAGATTGAGAGGGAAAGAGGAGTGGGAAGAGCAAAGGGATGAGGGTATGGGTGTCGGGAAAAACAATTGGGGATGGAGGGTGGGGAAAATTAAATGGGGAAGGTGACATGGTTTGTGGAAAAAATTAATTGGGAAAAAATTAATTGGGGAAAAAATTAGGGTTTGTGGAGGAAACAAGAAAAATTGAGAGAGAAGTTTGATTACTTCTCTATTCATTTTTTTAGAAGGTCTGCTTCTGATTTGGGTTTAGGTAAGGGATAATTTCTTATAAAGCTTTGCTCTGCTTCTGATCTGTGAACTGTGCTTCTGATTTGTCATGCGTGTCTTGCAATTCAGCTCACCCCTCTTCGACGCCGTTTCATCGTCTTCTTAAAGCTCTCGCAGTCTCTTCTGAAACTCCAACCTCCGGGTCAGTGCTCGTATCTTATCTCTCTCTCAGTGCTATCGTGTTTTACATATTTTTTTTTTTCTGAATTCTTCATTTATGCTATGTGTCTTCTTCTTTTTTTTCTGAATTCTTTGATATGAAATTTAGGTACGATTTGGGTAAGTGTTATAGCTCGTTGGTGCATTTGTATTTGAGAATCGGAAATCAATGATCTCAATTTTTTTGTTATTTCGCCATTAGTATTCATGCTGGTTATTGTATGGTATGGGGATTTGATCATACCCTGAAACTTGATTCGGTTTCACATTGATTGATGACAAATTGAGTGCGGATAAAGGTTCAGTCGGCTAATTTTTCAATCGAACAATTTGGGAAAAGTTTATGGTTCTAAACTTTTCGAAGCTGTAGAGTTGGCCTCTGTGATTATGGTTGGTTGTGTTTGATTAATAACCTTCTGGGGTATAGTTCATTATTGGTATTTTATATGGTTGAAGCTGGAGAAAAATATTCGGGATTGTTCTTCTGGTGTAGGTAGTACACAATGTTGATATCAGGACGCTGAAACTTTTGCGCTATTGGTTTTCGTTTTCAGTTGAGTCTGCCCTCATATCCTTTCTTGAGCTCGCTGCATAAATTTAAAATCAACAGCTCATATTGTACTTTCCTTTTCTTACTTTCCCATGTCAATGTTATTTCATTATTACTTTGAGGATTGTTCATTCCACCATTACATGAAACTTGGTTATGGAGAGTTTCTGAATTCTCCTGCAAACTTGGTTTGGTAGTTGTCTAACAGATCACTATTATAGTGAGGATTAAACTTTTGCCAAATGTGTCTATTATGGTCTGTGTGTGTTGTTGGTTTACTGCGAACAAAACTAGCATTGTATTTATGCATTGAATTTGCTGGTCCTTGTCCTTCAAACAATGAGAACCGGAAAGAATCTCAATTCTATAATTCTGATGCACTGATGCTATTATTGTATTTATGCAGGATCTTTTAAATGCATGTGTATTTATTAAACTGTCTTTGGCTTTGCTTTCACCAAATCACTAGTCAACATCATCACCGCATGTGTTCCTGCTGCCTTCAAAGCCGACCAGCCAAAGATCATCCCATTGTGGACTCAAAGTCAGTACCGTGATGCTTTCAACAACGCTACTTGTCCCCGTTGCTATCCATCCATTGACCGACTGTGCAGAAACGTGTGCTCTCCATCTGCTTTGAAGAAAAAATAGAAAGAAATAAGCAGAATTCATACAGCTTAATCACAAATCATGGTCATAACGTTTGTTCATCTTCCCTTATTGCAAGTATGCATATACAAATGTATTGGGGGGAGGGGGTTGGGAACCGGCAGACAGAATTTGGATCTAGTGTGATGATCGTATAATTATTAGCGAGTAATCCATCCATCTTGAGGGATCCATTTTATTTACGAGTCTTCATTAATATAACAAGGTCTCAGTCATTTTGTACACACTATTTTGTGATGGGTTATTTTCCTTTTAATCAACTAAAAGATAAATATGGACTAACAAAGGCACATGTATTGCAAATACTGCTAATGAGAAAGAATTCCAACGTGCCGATAAAACTAACTTACATAACAAAAACTCTAAAAATAAAATATTATACCCTTTTTGGTAAGAAAATTAAATTATTAGAGTATTATACTATTTTTGGTCATTTCACACAGTCACAGCTGTTTTACATAAAAGTTTATCAAACGCTATCATACAGCTTTTTTTTTCTAAAAACATTTTTACAAAAAAATTTACCAAACACTCTGCTGCTTTATTCTCACAGCAGCTTTTTTTCAAAGCACAGCAATACCAAACCAGCCCTTAGACCTTCGCCCCTCCCCACTTCTTCCCTCCCATCTACGTCTTCTTCATCGGTCTGCCCCTCCCACCACACTTCGCTCCATGTTGCCTCGCTCCATGGTTGGATCGACGTCGCGGCTCATATGGCCGTGTCGCAGCTCCTAATAAGAAACTCTCATAACAGAAATAAATAAACAAAACTTAATTTTTTTTTAAAACTTATACAGAGAATAATACAATAATACATATTTAATATACACAATATATATATATACACACACACTATGACTATTGTATTTTATAGTAAGTTTTTTTAGTAGTTTAACTTTGAATAATGTTTTTCTTAGTGGGCAGAAACGGGTTACCCATGGGTTATTTGTGTGTAAACCCGTTAAGGACCTGTTATTAACGGTTCTTAAAGGATGACCCAATAACGATCCGATTAGTTATCATGCTGACCTAAAACCCGTTATTTTCTTATCATTTTCGTATCATGTAAGAAATTGTTAGATCCATTTAAACTATCCTCAGAAACCCAAAATAAACCTCATAAAACAAAACCCAAAATCAAAACATATGTCCTCTCCTCTAACGTTGTCTTCTTCCAACATGTCAGTCGTCTTTCCTTTCATTTCTTCATTATTTTATAAAAATCAAAACTAATAAGAATTAGTGAGAATTAATTTATCGGAAGATGACATAAAGCCATCCTTTATGCAATTACCATTTTGGAAAAGCTTGATAACACCATTTTTGCCCACTTTCTGATGCTTTTATGAGCATTTGGGGTGTAAGAAATTCAAGGCTATAGAATGAGAAGATTGAGCAGCCCAATTTGGTCGTCTACTCAGAAACCAAAACAATAAATTAAAAAAACTTGCATAAATCGATTCATACCTTAGTTGAAGGATCAAAAACTTCAAAACTAGCACCCATTCGTCAAAAAGTGCTTGATGAGCGTCTTCAAGATTTAGCCAAATAGAACATTAGAGAAAGATTGTGTGATAGTAAATGTTTGACTATTGGGTGTGGGTTTATTGATAAATTTTTGTTTTATTGTTAATTTCATTTTGTACTTAATAGTAATTGTACAATAGAGTGACAATCACATTTAAAGCTTAAAGTGGATCTAGAGTGAAGTTATATAATTTCCTTATTTTAATTTACTATAGTCCACAAAGTAAAGATTCAAACTTGAATGCAAAAGAGCGGTCACACTATCTTAAGCAACTGACACTCATAAAACCGGCCTTTCCTTTGAATTTGAAACAGAATTTATTCAAACTAGAAATGTTGACATTATTATTTTACAAATACCAATTTGTTAAAGATATACCAAGTTATTTCATAAATTTTGACCAAATCCAACCTTATCAACATATTATGAGCCAATGTTAAAACATGAAAGATATGAAGGAAAAATAATATTTGGTCAGAGCACAAAAGAAGATATGTGGTTAGAATAATTGAAAAAAAAATGTATATATAAAAAGCTGAGAATCTTCATAGGTGGTGGAATGGTTAGTTGGCTATGGAACTACTCCAAGCGCATTGGAAGTAGACACTGTAAACCAGGAGAAATTATTAGATGGTACAGTATCACACCTCTTGATCTTCTACTAATCTTCCCGAGTGAAGCCGGTGATAGGGATATATCATTGTGTTCACTTCAGTTTTGCCCACTTTTGTTTCACTTGCTGTCCAATGCGCTAGGCGGCTTATCATGATCAGGCTTAGAGAACCTGTAGTGAACTGGATTCCAAGGCTCATTTTAAATTAGCTTGCATTATAAGTCTATTTCATGTCATCGTTGGCACATTCATCATAGAAGTTCCAGCTTCGTATCCAAGTCATCACAGTCGTTACTATCATCAATACAGTACTATATATTTGCTATATATATATATATATATATATATATATATATATATATATATATATATATATATATATATATATAAAGATATTTTGAGTGTAAAAACTTATATAATAATGTGTTAAAATTTCAATACGAAAACAGTCACTAGAAGAAAAAAGCCCATCTATCACGGTGGATGCCCATGATAAATTACAATCTACCATGGGCATCATGCTCGTTAGTATTCTGGATGTGGTAAAAAGTCTTTGTTTCTACCACGGGCTATGCCCGTTGTCAAATGCAGTGTAACCACAAATTATGTCTGTGATAGATTGAGAGCTAACATCACGTGCTATGGCCATTGTGGATTACAAATTGATCACAGCTAGTGCCCGTTATTAAAAAAAATCAAAAAATAAAAAATATAAAAAATATTATTTAATAAATATATAAATATATAATAAAGATATTTATTTACAAAATTGCACATTTACACAAATTCACTAAGTTTTATTTTACATTTATGTACCAAAACATGTATAGACTTTGTTTCACACTCCAAAACAAAATTGATCAAGTCCTAGTTCCAACCTTGATACTCCAATGATATTCGTCTTCCCTACAATCGTTTCTTCAAGAAGACACACATCTCCAGCACGCCAATCACACTTCAAATTTGCAGGTATCTGTAAATGTAGTAGTTGATATGAGTTATAAACCCTCATGAATTAGAACCACCAACCACCTATGAGACATAAGGAGAAATATCAAGCTTAGAAATCAAAACTTATCACTCAAGGACATCATATACAAAAAAAATTAAATCCACAAAATCAATTACACAAAGGCGCAAGCAATCATGGTCCAATTGAGTACATGGTGCCTGTAAAAAATAAATGATCGCTAGAATTAAAGGCTCCTTTTTTTATTTCAAACCAACTATCATAGATTAACTTTCTTACTAGCTAGAGTATTGTGACATGAAAAACAATAGTGAAAATCTAGAAAGAGAGACACAAATATACCTCATGTATTAGTATCAAGCATATGAATATCAATGTGCATGCTTTCCTGTGTGTATGTGAGAGAGCGAGAGTGGAGAGATGGCAGTTTTCCATGGGGCTTACATTACAGTAATTAAGCATGGGTCATTTACTGGATTCTACCAACCCAACATCGATCTTTAGTAAGTTATAATCACAAATATTAAAGCAATATAGAGCAGATTAATGCATACCAGTTCTGTATGCAAGGAATACAAAATCGTTTCCTCTTACACTCTTTACAGCGAACTACCCAATCCTTGTTGTTCCTCTGACATTGATGGCACATCAACGTACCTCCTCAACATACTTTTAAAATCCCAAAACAACAATTACATTATAAATCATCAGTGATAACAAATGACAAAAACAATTAAAAATATATATATATACAAAAAAAAAGAGCCAGCGAACTGGTTAGAATGGCTCCAATTACAAAAAATCCTCAATATTAGCAATTAGTGAGGAAGTAAAACATATAAAAAAACGAAAAAACCCTAAACAACGAGAGAACTTATGGAGAATAGATAGGGTTAGAATTTGTGGAAAAATGATGAAATACCAAGAAAATTCGTAGAAAGAAACTCTAGGAAACTGACATACCAGAATCAAGAGGCAAGAAAAATTACCAGAATCGAGACCATATAGTCTGAAACTGAGATTCTAACCTGAGAGAGAGACAATCCAAATCAAACTCACTGAGAGAAAGAGACAGTGAGAGGGCTGCGAGCTTGAGAGATCGTGAGAGTATCGCAAAAGAGCCAAATGCAACTACAAGACCACTCAATTCATACCAAATTTATAGAGAGAGATCAGTGAATAATCTTTTGCGACCTAGAAAAAAAGAACGATGTGAAAAGAAGAATTGTGGGGATAACCAAATATAACTGCAAGCGACTGGTGGGAACTTGAACGACAGTTTCTCCGTTTCGTGGGTTTTTAATTATGTTTTCTTTCCAATAAAAAATATATTAACTTTTATTATGTTAGTTGTTTTACAATTATATCATCATTGGAACCCTCTTATAGCCATAAAACTAAAAGTATATTCCGACTCTGATACGGCGCAACACCCATTAATGGGTTAATAAATTTAAATAAAATTATATATACCAGTTTTTATGTTGTAATTATGGTAAAAATTTGATATCTTAAATTTTACATATATAGTTCTATTTGTTGCAGTCATATTTAGAATAGGAATGTGATTGTGTAAATCCTAGGAAATCTGGAAATGTATCTTATATTCCTATTAGGATTAGATTACCTATTAAATGTTGTAATCCTAAAGGAAAAAGTTTTACCCTTCCTACTACTATAAATAAAGGCACAATGGGGTGGAATAACACACACCTCACAATTACACATCTCTCTCTTTCTCTTTATCCATGCCGCACCCCTCTCTCTCTATGGCCTCCATAATTGTTCAGTAAATTATGCCAACAACACGTTATCAGTACGCTCTTGACGATGCGCTGACAAAAGAGTTTGATTTTCAATCTGGGGAGTATTACGTCTTTAATCATTATTTTCATGATTAATTTGATTATTTTATTGAATTGATCTACATGCTATTGATTCAATTTAATTTTTCTATGTTGAACGTGATACAACGAATTGGAGATGCAATTTCGGCTTTCGGAGAAGGATCTTCTACAAATTCAAAGGCTTATTCGTTTTCTGCTACTCAGGTATGCTTAAAATAAAGGAAGATATTTGAAACGACCCATGAAGCATGAAAACATTCCCCATGATGCATGAACCCCCTACATTTATATTTACCTTCCGATATATATATTGTATATGTTTCATATATTTGTCAATATATATATTTGTTTCATGCATTACGCAATAATTGCTATGTGGAATTTGTGAGTCAAAGAATCGAAAGAAATTAGAAGCATATTAGGGTTTTCCTAAACCCTAAAGGATTTGAAGAAAAAAATGGGGGAATCAGGACATGGTGCGGCACACCACTTCACCATCATTGTGCAAATAATCACCAGGCCTAGGCCTGGATTTTACCTCGGTAGGCCTGTAGCCCTGAGCCTATGCACACTGGCCTTGGCCCGCAGCCATCCAACATGCCCAATTGTCTGGGTTGTCCTCCCATACACACGCTGCAACCTTTTTGGTTGCTGGGTTTTGTTGCTCTGGCCCGCATACATATAGCTAGCATATGCTGAGCTTGTCCCTGCGCCACCCATACCCAAGCCCGTGACCTGCAGTCACTATGGGGCTGTTTTCACGCAACCAACCTTCGTTGGGATCCCCATGACAACCCACAGGCCAGCATGAGCTGGACCTGCCTGTGAACTCCCCACAGCCCAAAACCGACACCCAGCTACGGTTGGGGTTTCGTTCCCTCCCCGGTGGCCTACAACCATACCCCAAGGCCCTTTTGGGCCTTGCTGTTTTTACTCAAGGCAACCCGTGCCTTCCTTTTTTTTTCACGGCACCCATGCCCAAATTATTTTGGGGCATTTTTCAACCCACAAGCTATTATTCTAGCATTCGAAAATAATTTAACCTGTATGTTAATATTATTTAGCTTCTACAATCGACCATGTATGGCCCGATTTATTGAATTAATTAAAAGTGACCTGCAGTCCATTAATCTGATAATGAATCCAAAATTATTGACCTGAAGATCACTTTTGGACATTAACAATTCAATAATTTATTTCTCTTATTTGAACCGTCATATACTTTCGTAGAAACGAAGCTCTCACACTTGAGTTCCCGAAGACAACTCAAATCCACTACACTAAGTTAGTATATTGCATTCTGAGTTTCTTGCAGGAACCTCTCTTTTATGAACTAAATGTTCATAAACTAAATCGAACCTGTAGTTTCGAATTTAGTGCCTTTGAAACCAGAAGTTTTCATAAAACAATACACCCATGAAAACCCGACGATTTTCATGAAAACCATTTCTTAGAACTCGAATGTTCTAACTTTGATGCTTATGGATGATTCATTCCCATAGCACCAATCACAATCTTGTTCCCTCAAATTCAGTGAATTGTCGAACCGTCACAAGTTTGATTTTCCTGATTTGGACGTTTCCAATAGAAACCACTTTATGTGGGGTACAAGATGTGAATCTCCACATGACTATTAAGAAGCTGAGAAATCATTGAAGCCAACAATGGCATGGAAGAGCTGAATAAGCCTCTGCCATGATCTTCATTCGAAGACTTATGCTCAAAGCATTACAAATGGAAGTACCTCCCGAACGAGGATTCCATGGCTCTTTGGCTTGCTTCTACGGACCGTCTAATCATGAAAGATATTGCCCAAAGCAAACCATGATTACGTCCATGAATGATACAATTATGAAGTTTATAAATCCGATCGAATTTTGACTGGAGAATACTTTTATCGTCATTCCTTGTTTCTAACTCGCCCCTGAAGCAGCAGTGTAGATAGCAGAAGTTTATCAAATTCTCAGATCTGATTACTACCACAAACGTGAGAGAAAGGTATGGACCCAGTTTGGTCAAAGCCTACTAAATGGTGATGCACTGCTTCGGCAAGGATACACTGAATGGCATACTCTCTCACAATCCAATTTTGAGTTTGTTTTGACAAACATATGGTAGAATCAGGGTCTGCCAAGGTGTGGCATCATGCCCGACGCGTGATCCTTGGCACCCAAGACCTAAAACTTCAAGAATACGGGATAATATTCCCAAACCTTAACCCTGCAAAATCTACTTCTATCTTGATTGAATAGACCATTGGTTATGCACCTGTTCGTGCCCTTACCAATGTTGTTGAGGAGTACCATTCTAGTACTCAATATGTGAGATTGATTTTGCTCCACTGAATATCGTTGGAATAGCAAAATTGTGACATGAATGGCCTTGTTGGCCGAATCCACCAAAGTAACTTTGGTTTACTTTGTGAACATTTTTCCATGTTCTTGGATTCAAGTTTGGTGTATGTTTTACTTATGGATAATCTTATTGATATTGTCCTCACATATGAGTTAATTGAATCATGTTTCTTGAATACATGTGACCAATTCAATTGACCACGTGATTAGGTGGGAATGTGGGAAAGTTAGTTGTCTGGATGAATGCATACTACGCACACTAACTTTACACCTAAATCACATCTCTAACAACGACTTCAGGTATATCCAACCTGATTAAGAGCATTTGGCACGCTCCTCGTTATATGAATGGTACTACATCACCATTTAAAGGACCTTAAATTTTCCCTGACATTGAGTTTTTAAGGATATTCGAGATGACAATGATCATAAATGAAACCACTAAAGAAAATAGAGTGAAATATCTTTGCACCACCTCCAAAAAAAAATAACACTGAGCCTGAAGCTTTCATTTGGAGCCAATGGGTTGTCTCCCAACTGGGAATACACCACATGTGGCCGACCTAGAGCTGGGTGATTGAGCAGTTTACTTGATTTGGCACGACCTTTTGGGACATTTAGGTCGAACAATGATGCTACAACACATCTCCTTACCCGAAGTAAGGATCTTATGCCTACAAGCACACTTTACCAAGCATGCTCATTAGGGAAATTGATTTTCTAAATCATTCCTAGCAAAGATACGAAACAACTCCATTTTCGTAGTGGATTCAAGGGAATATATGTGGACTAATCCAACCAAAACGTGGACCATATAAATACTTATGTTTTGGTTGATGAATCGACAAACTGGTCACATGTTTATCCACACACATTGATGCTAAACCTCTGGGCCGATTATGGGTTAACCACCCTACTTATCCCTAAAGGTCCCGGAGACTGGATAATGCCGGAGTGTTTACATCGACGGTTTTCGATAAAGTATTGCATGTATTTTGGGTTTCTAATTGAACATCGAATTCCCATGTTCACCCCAAATAGCCTCGCCTAGTGATCATAAAGCGCAATTTAAATGATCGCCCGAATTTTGGTAAACGTACCAAGTTTTCAGTTTCTGCCTAGGGCTATGCAATCTTTGTACGCAGTTATGTTGGTTTTCCTTGAGGCCCATTGCCACCCAACCTATATGACGTTACAGTTGGTTACTGGGTACGAACCTGACGATTTTCGTATTTATGCATTTGGGTGTGCATTCCATGTGCCAAGTTGTGCCGCCGCAACATACCACCTTGGGTCCTCAAAGAAGGATGGGAATCTTTTGTCGATCATGATTCTCCTTCACACTAGCTCTATTCGAGCCCTTGCACGCGATCTCTTTATCGCTCATTTGCGGGTTGTCACTTTAATGAAACCGTCTTCCCGCCGTTAGGGGGAGATAAGAACGTCAACATTCCTGTAGAACGGTGCGAATTTGCGTGAACATTGCCCACTATGTCTCATCTCGATCCCCATACCGCACAAGTGTGATAAGCAAGTGCGATGAATTCTAGATTTCAGAATGTTGCTTCAGACGCATTTATTTGATCTAGCTAAAGTGACGAGATCATATACAAGCTGCAAACATGCCTGCAAGGATAAACGTACTTAACAGACGTCGAGTCAACATCCCTGGATGGTGTGCCGTCCTTGTTGGACGGTTTGGACGCTCCTGTTGAACGGTCCGGTACACCGACGGATAACCAATCAATCTGTCTTAGCCTGGAGCATGACAGATCATTCGGTTCGTAGGATTCACTTCCCTAGAAGAGGAAGACACGGCACAATAATGAATCTAAACTCGATCGTTGTCTCAAATCATTTCCATCTCATGAGATTAATCCAGATTACTCCCGAGACTTGAAGTTCTTGGTCCAGTATACTAGTTTGGATGAGAAAATGGAATTGAAATGAGATTATCATCGATGATGTTTTCACTTATATGGTAGCTACCGACATAAATGAAAAGTGACGATATCGAACTGTGTTCCGTTGATTAAGTGACAACATAGAACTGATTGGATAACTAAAGTTACAATCCAGGTCAAATTCCTTACCAAAATGTGTATTGGACCTGTCGTTCCTACACTGCCCAAGGTAACTCCGTTGTGTTACAAATGGGAAAGGAAGCGTTATGAGATGAATGAAATAGTGCGATATGATGCACACCTTACGACGCAAGGTTTCTCTCAAACGTCATGTGATTAATAGCAGCATTATGAAATGTGGTTAGTGTTTCTCCATGGGGATATTGATACGGAGAATAACATGTAAGTTCCCGAAGAATTACATGGATTGGTTTAAATAGTTCCAAAACCACGGAACACCCTCTTAACTTGTTTGAGACGTTCACTTACAATTCGACAGATATGGTATACCCGTCTTAAGTGATTATTTGATCAGTCAGGGATGAATTATGCCCTTGCGAGTTAAACTATGAAGTCTTATTCCAAATTGCTAGAGTTACAGTTTATGTCGTTAAACACGAATCTCACTAAGACTCTAGAAGAGCTTGAGAAAACTGACTCGCGCCTGAAGATGGAATTTGAGATGAAGGATCTTGGGAAAACTGACTTATGCCTTGACTTGAAGTTAAAGCATTATTCTGACGGTATTTTGGTCTACAAGTCGAACTACACCCCGAATGTGTCACCTTTGAGTATACCTTTGATCGTCCACACGTTATATGTAAATGAAACCCTTGAAGAGGTTATGGAATCCGAAATTCCTTATCTAAGTTCAACTTTGCGCTTCATTGTACTTAGCTCATTGTATTTAGACAAGACATATCCTTCACTGTTAATCTTGGTAAAGATACAGCACCGCGCCTACACGCAACCACTGAATTGGTATTAAAGACATACCCTGAAGGTATTACATGGGCAAATCCCAACGCATCTCAGCGGATCCAACCTTGTTTGTTATGCTGACGCTGGTTACTTATCAAACCCACACAAGGCAAAATCCCCAAATGGTTATGTCTTTACCATTAGGGATATCGCAATATCTTGGAGGTCCACGATATAACCTTAGTTGCAAAATCTTTGAATCTTTCCAAGACTCACCTCACTTCACTACGCCACAAGTGAGACATGGTTAGGAGTTCTTGTTGAGCATATTCGAAGTACTTGCTATTTTTCATCTATCGTTGAGTCCCAATAACGATCCATGAAGATTATGCCACATGTATCAACCCGACCAAACCATGATACATCAACGAAGTCAACGCCAAGACATATTGCGTCTACATCTACATCAGTAAAGCATCAAGAGATTGAAGTCATGCAAACCGATCCCAAACAACCTTGCCGACCGCTACACGACGTCACTGCCAAAGTCAACCTTCCGAGGAATTGGTATGCCTAATTATCTGAGTTGAATCGCTTGTAGTTCTCTTATTTAGAAGTTATGTCTAACTCAGGGGAGTATCTAGAAGTATACTCACATGATCTTAATGTACTATTTTTCCCTTCGATTAGGAGCATTTTTCCCACTGAGTTTTTGCTACCTAACTAGGTTTTAACGAAGCACCCATCCTGGGATAATCATACTCCGTTGAGTTCACTACCTTCATCCAGTTTGACGATTGTTTTAGACATTATGCATATTTTCTTATTTTTCTCCTTAGTCTATGGGTTTTCCCCATTCCTTGGGTTTTACCATAGCGAGGTTTTTGTGAGTTTTTACAAATGCATACTTCAAATTAAATTTGAGACTCGCGATCACCCGTTGTGCCGATGACTTCATCAACTATTCTACCTTATCTGCTGAAGATCTGATATGATGGTTTGTTGAGTATTTACACACTCAAGGGGGAGTGTTGCAATCATATTTAGAATATGAATGTGATTGTGTAAATCCTAGGAAATCTGAGAATGTATCTTATATTCCTATTAGGATTAGATTACCTATTAAATGTTGTAATCCTAAAGGGAAAGGTTTTACCCTTCCTACTACTATAAATAAAGGCACAATGGGGTGGAATAACACACACCTCACAATTACACATCTCTCTATTTCTCTCTATCCATGCCGCACCCCTTTCTCTCTATAGCCTCCATAATTGTTCAGTAAATTATGTCTACAACACTATTTTTATTTTACATAGTTTTTTAATTGTAATTATCACTTTTTATTTGTTTACATAGTTTTTGAATTATAATTATCACTTTTTATTTGTTTTGGTCAAATCGCAATGAAGACAAAACCAAATTTGGGTGTTTAGGGTGGTCACGAAAGCAATGGAGGTCTCCTTGCCTCCCTCCACATTTTGTAGATTTTATTTATCATTATTTGTAACAATCATGTCATTTATTGATTGAAATTTCTCCGCATCACTTTTAATTAGGACTATTGGATGTTATAGGATTTAAAAGTTAAACAAAAGTGTAGTATTTCAAATATAGTAATAAATAATAAATTATGAAAGAAATATTTTGTTGCAATCAATAATCAATAGAGTAATAAATAATAAGTAATATAATGATTCTAACTATATTAAAAAAAAAACATAAAAACATCCACCACCGGCCGATGGCGTGGTGAATTTTCAAAAGGCGGTGTGGTCATTTGAAGTAACCACTATAAGCATATCACGTGGTGGTTTTGATATTCCATCACGGGATTAAAAACCGTTGTAGTTTATTCACTTTTAACAACAGGCCAGAATATGACCGTGGTGGATTAATGTTATCTACCACAAGCTACACTTGACCGTGGTAATTGAATAGTTTCTACCACGAGTTGTTGATGCCCGTGATGGAATGGACGTGGTAAATATGTTGTTATGTACTATAGTGAGTAAACAGAATTATTTGTACTAATTCTTCTTCTTCTATTTGAATTTTGAAGAAAAAGAGTGAGAATGGAAGGCAGTTCCCAATTTTATTTAGCAGCTGATACCTAACATTTCGAGGTTGTTTCTAATTTCCAACGTACCGTTGGCCCTGCATATATATATAAATAATGCTAGCCAGACCAAATCTTTTTCACCAAATTATGTAGTTGTAGATGATTGGATTATTAATTAAGTATTCATTAACGCGCTTGTATTGGTGAGACATCATTTGTTAAAAATTTGGTCTCCTAGCATTACCCTATATATATATATATATATATATATATATATATATATATATATTTCAATGGTCATCGTGAAACAAAATATATTACAATTAGGGTTCTGACATTTGCAATGCCACGTGTCTGTTTGATCCATAGATTCGTATGTATAAATCACTCTAATTTTGCGATTAGAAGCTTAACATAATCTGGCAGGATGGATTTCAGACTGTTTGAGGCTTCTCAAACAGGAGATAACCAGCTCTTGCACCAGTTGCTAGCAGAGAATCCACTTCTACTCCATGACCTTGCCCTAACTTCCACCGAGAACCCGCTACATGTCGCTTCGTTTGCCGGACATGTCGAATTCGTTAAGGAGATTGTGAAGTTGAAACCAGCTTTTGTGTTAGAAATGAACCAGGATGGGTTTGGCCCCATGCACATCGCGTCAGCCAACGGTTACTTGGAGATTGTAAGGGAGCTGCTGAGAGTTGACCCGAGACTCTGCCGGATGAACGGAAGAGATGGATGGACTCCTCTTCATTGTGCTGCTGCTAAGGGAAGGGCTGATGTTGTCGGAGAAATGGTTTTGACCTGCCCGGAAAGTGTCGAAGATGTGACTCTACAAGGGGAGACTTCCTTGCATCTTGCTGTTAAGAACTGCCAGTTTGAAGCAGTTAAACTGTTGGTTGAATTGGTCAGGGAACTGAGGAAGGTGAACGTTTTGAATATGAAGGACAAACATGGTAATTCAGTTCTTCATGCCCAATATACTCTCTACGTCTATTTTATTTTTAGACTATTAATATTTCTTTAAAACTCTAATTTACTACCTAAATTATCCTCTCAATTTAATATGTGAATTTATCTTTACGCTCATTTAAAAATAAAATCCAAAATCAAAACATATTTTCTCTCCTCCCAGTAGGTTCATCGTCTTTTCTTTCAATTCTTTATTATTTAATAGAAACCAAAGTTAATAAGAATTGGTGAGAATAAATTTATCATTTAGGTTTACAGAAAGATGGCCATGCTTTTTGTGATTATCATGTTGGAAAAGCTTGATAATACCCTTTTTGCCCACTTTCTGATGCTTTTATGTACATTATTTGGGGCGTTAGAAATTTATATGGAACGAAGATTGGGCGGCCCGACTTGGTCGTCTCTCAAACTATTAAATCGAAAACAAATCAATAAAACACATATATAAATCGATTCATTCTTCAAAAAAAGCTTGTTGAGTGCTTAAGGTTTAAGCCAAAATAGGACGTTAGTAAAAGATTGCGTGATGATAAAGGTTTAATTATTAGGTATGAGTTTATTGATAAATTTTAATTTTCTTGTTATTTCATTTTGTACTTGATAGTAATTATATAATAGCTTAAAAAGCCAATTCACATCTGAAGTTTAAATTGAGTGTAGAGGTTAAATGGATTTAAATAAAAGTTCTCCATTTTAAATTACTTTAGTTCACGAAGTAAAGATTCAAACTTAAATACAAAAGAGCGGTCACATTGTCTTGAACAACAGATCTAACTCATAAATCCTAGCCTCCCCTTCGAATTTGAAACAAAATGTATTCAAACCTAGAAATGTTGACTTTATTATTTTACTAATGCTACCAATTTGTTAAAGATATACTAAGTTATTTGAAAGAAAAAAAGATATACTAAGTTATTTCATAAATTTTGACCAAATCCAACCTTATCAACAAATTATGAGCCATTGTTAAAAGATGAAAGATACGGAAGGAAATACAATAAAGTTTGGTCATAGCACAAAAGCAGATGTTGTTAGAATAATTGATCATAGCATTGTTTGGATCATTTCCGTTGCACTCGAGTTCGAATCTCTATACTTAAAAATATTAGTAGTTTAAAATACTGTTTGAAAAAAAAATGTATATATAAAAAGCTGAGAATCTTCGTAGGTTGTGGAGTGGTTAGTTGGCAATGGAACTACTCCAAGCGCATTGGAAGTAAACATTGTAAACCAGGGTGGTCTCACACCTCTTGATCTTCTACTAGTCTTCCCGAGTGAAGCCGGTGATAGGGAAATCGAAGAGATCCTTCGTAGTGCCGGAGCTTCGAGAGCACAAGACATAAACCATACTCCCTCTCATTGCCCCATGGAAACCAATACCCTTCAGCTGCAGCAGCCAAAAAACTTGATGGAATACTTCAAGTTCAAAAAGGGCAGAGACTCTCCTAGTGATGCCCGCACTGCGCTACTAGTTATCTCTGTACTAGTGGCTACCGCCACCTTTCAAGTTGGACTCAGCCCTCCGAATGGCATTTGGCAGGACAGCTCCGGATCAAACAATAATGGAGCTGGCAGTGGGAGCAATGAACCAGCTGCACACTTAGCAGGGAAGTCCATCATGGGTTCTAACAATGCAGTTGCATTTGTCTTCTTTGTGGCTTTCAACTCGATTGGATTTTCACTTTCACTTTACATGATCAATGTCCTCACCAGCAACTTCCCTCTGCAGTTGGAGCTTCAAATCTGTATCGTTGCGGTCTACTGCACGTACAACTTTGCAGTTACCAGCATTGCACCGGATAACACGAAGCTCATCATAATTGTGGTCACTTCAGTTTTGCCTACTTTGGTTTCACTTGCTGTCCCATGCGCTAGACAGCTTATCATGATCAGGGTTAGAGAACCTGTGCTAAATTGGACTCGAAGGTTCATTTTACAATAGCTGTACACTATGTCTATTTCCGGGATCATATCATCGTTGGCGCATTCATCATAGAAGCTCCAGCTTCATATCCAAGTCACAATCGTTACTATCATCAATACAGTTAATATATTTACCATATATTACGAAATTTCTGGTGTAAAAACTTATATGATGATGTGTTAAGAATTCAATAAGAAAACAGTAAACAGAATTATTTGTACTATTCTTGTTCTATTTGATTCATGATGGTGTTTATTCTATAAGTCGACATCTTTGCCAATCGTAATTGAGACTGTCGTTAATTAATATTTATGGCAGAAAGTTTTACATAATGATCATCTTTCCACATTTATCACAATGGCTAGCTATTTTCAATCACAATGACTTGTACTGCTCGATCAGATGAGAAGCATGGAGGCGCGACGTAGGAGCCACAGTGCAGCCCAAACTCTGCTGATAAGAAATCTAGAAATCAACACTAGAAACATGTTTATTTGGCCTCCTGAACATCCTAGAAACCAACATGTGCACGAGGAAATGCTCCTGAAAGCATATACATGCATGTGGACTTACGGCACTGACAATTGAATATGATCTACAAAAAATGATTGGAGCAAATACATATATAAATTCCCCAATGTTTTATTAATGGAAGTTCTAGAATTGATGTATCAAATGTCCTACGTTGAGACGGCGATCAGGCAAGGTGTTCTAGAATTTGGCTCAGAAGTCGAATCATAAGAACTTCAAACAACAAAAAGCAACGGTTGCTTTACAAAACCGACCTATAAAAGGTACAACAGAAAACATAAACAGTAATTAGAACATCAAGCATCACCATTCACATTGCCTCCAATTCAAAGTTGTCTAAAGGAAAAACAGTAGAGTTCTCATCTATCGTCAATTATTATTACGGTTATTGGTATTTTCTCCAATTGTAGGAAATAGTTTTTAGGTTCGATTTCTGTCCATAGCGAGTTTTATACCAAATTATTGTGGCATGTTCATTTTGTGGCTTAACCCAAATTCTCCATCCCTTAATGTATAGGCGGCCTAATATTTATAAGATTACTGTTTCGAAAATGACCATATGCAATTACACTTGCCTCTATTGCTACGATGGATATAGAAAATAAAAATAATTTGAAAGAGAGTTGTACACAACTCACTCTGCAATTAGATTTGACGATAGACTAAACTGCCGATTTTCTCCTGAACTTTCACTTAGCTTTCGATTTTGCTGCTAAACTTTTTAATTGGAAAATCAAGAACTTAAACTTCTTTTTTTTTTTTTTTTGCCAATTTCCTCCTACCGTTAGTTTTTTTTTTATAGATTTCATCCAAATTAATGTTAACTCTTATCATGTGCACACCACGTAACTCTCCTAGGGTTATCAATTATTTTAAAGACTACCCTCAGATGTTGTGCGCATCAGAAATTTGGATGAAAAGAATGAAAAACTAACATCAGGGGGAAATCGGCCAAACAAATTAGTTTGAGTCCTTAATTTTCCAATTGAAAGGTTTATGAAGAAAATCGAAAGATAAGTAAAAGTTCAGAAGAAAAATCGACAATTTATTCTTCAACGTAAATACCAAATTAGACTTGTTTAGCCCACCTTTTCTATCCCTTTTAATGTAAATTTGTGGTTGTAATTAAAAAAAAAAGTTCACAATTTGAAAGTGTTGTTGGGTGAACCATTATCTCCAGCCTTCTACAGTCTACTTGCCGACAGTTTTTTTTTTTTTTTAAATGATAAATTTTGTTAGATTAGTTATCGAAAAGTTCAAACATCCGTTATTATACAACAACTTAACACATTTTCACTACTATAATATAGATTTTTTAGTACTTCTAAAATATAAAATAGTGGACATGTTATTATATAAGTAAAGGAACACCAAGAAAATAACTTTGCCCAAGTTAAGCACGACGAACTGGTTCACTTTTTGCGCGAGAGAGAAATGGAGGCCCTGATCGCCTCGTACGGAAACTCGTCGTCGGCCTCAGGCTCCAAGTCGCCGGTTCCACCTTCAGATCTGAACAACTCTCAAAACCCGGCCCCAGCTCGGCCTCTGCCACCTCTACCACTTCGCGAAAGCCCCAATTCCTCAGGTAACCTCCAATTCCCATCAACTTTCTCTCTTTTTTTACTTTCTATTGAGATAGCTTTCTGCCAACCAAGTGTTTGGTCCTCCGAAGGATTTCTGGACTTGTCACTAAGCGATCGGCCGAGCAGAGTCAGGAACTTCCCTCACGTCAAAGGGAACTACGTAGTATATGTATACATCCCAGGTAATCAAATTCTCGAATTTTCAGCTGGATTAGCAAAAATGCGATCGCTTTGCAGTTAGATTTGCTTGTTCGTACTTTCAGTTTATATACCGCCAGCACCGAGGAAAGAGATGGCCTTGTTTTTTAACAAGCTAGCTTCTCTGGTGCCTGGTCTCCATGCCCTTGACGTTAACGTCCCGTTTGACATTCTGCGGAATGACAAGCACAAGCTCGAACAAGTTGCTTTAGGTAGAAAATTGCATATAAGTCTGGGAAGAACTGTCCAGGTTCGGGTACACCAGATTGATTCCTTGGTGACAATGCTGCGGCAGAAGCTTCAGAATCAGAGGCGGTATGGTTACATTTACATGAACTTTAGTACTGTTATTTAACACAGTGCTGCAAGCCTGCAACTTTTTTTGTACCCAATTGTCGATTTTTGGTTTCAGTACAATTTATTGTTGTGAAACAGATATTGGATTGATTTTAGCAAATGGGAAGTTTTTGTTAACGATGATCGGACCCGGACATTTGTGTCGATAGAAGTCACTGCTGCTGGGTTAGCTGAGGTATGATTTAGTAACTGTCTAATTTCGTGGGTTTTGAAACTTCGATATCTGCTTATTAGCTTACGGATTGTTCAGTGCTAGATACACTTGTAACACGAAAAGTGAAAATGGACAAGAATGTCTGATATATTCATGGTTCTGGTTGGTCCGGCATAAATTATGCGCCAAATTATTATGGGAGAGTAAGCCTTCACTATGTGCAATGAAACATAAGAAAGCTTAAACCATAGTTAGCTATAGCTTCTAGTCAAATTTAGTTTAGTGTAAGGTCTGTTGGGACGAGCAACAAAGGGGAACAAAATATTGGGGGATCTGATTCTCCTCTGATATGCTGGAGGAGTGAAAGGAGAGAACTAGTAAAGGCTTGTAACAAGTTGGGTGACTCCTCATATTGCCTGTTGGTTTTACGGTGGAAGACTTGGAACCCCAACTTTCTTTAGGGTATCAAAGAAGGTTGGCCCACATGTGAAGCCCAACGGTCACACATGCTTTACTTCACCCAATTTGTGTTGTCCATATGTTTGGCTTTAAAATTCATCACACGTTAGGGAGCATGTAAGGATGTGAAGGTAAAAGAGTCTTACATCGGTGAAAGAAGAAACCTAGCAAGGGCTTATAAGGAGTTGGACGACTCCTCATATTGCCATTTGATTTAGTGGAACCCCAACTTCCTTCAATAACATGGTTACTCGAAGCATACTTGTTTTTCGTATTAATACATGCTTGAGTTAGGTTTCATTGTCAAATCACTGCCGTCACAGTGCTATAAGTCTGAGAGTTCTCAATTTCTATTGATTTCAGATAACAAAGCAGATTCAAGTTGTCAATGAAGTGTATAAGTTTCACAATCTTCCTGAATTTTACAAGGTTAGCATTTTTGTGCTTTACCGATCTCGAGCAATAATTGGAGCAAATGAATGTGCATGAATATTACTCAGAAAACTAATTCACTTCATGGGGTGTCGTTCATCGCAGGTTCCACGCCCTCATATATCGGTAGCTTGGGCATTGGGTGACATAAGCAATTCCCTGAAGAAAGTGTTTGAAGGAGAAAGAAGATCTGCAGTTGGAAGATCATTACAGAATAGTATTTTTACCAGTAAATTCAACGGCATCGAATGTAGGATTGGGAATAAAATACACAAAATATGTAAATTTTCTGAAGAATAATGTAATTGTTAAGTTGTTAACTATATACTGAAATATGTGTGAAAATATCAGAGTATTGAATATGAATGAAACGTAGCACTTTCAAGTACTACTCCTCGTTTTTGTATACGATTTTAGCTTCACCTCTACCTGCAGAGGTTCTTTGCTGGTATTGTTAACGACCTCCCCAATGGCCATTTCGACAATGTATTGGTTGTAGATCCTCGCGTACTTGAGGCGAAGAGTGACATTACTGATCCTCCTTCAAAGAAAATCTCTCTTCCACCTCCAGGTATGCCGCTCTGTCGATAGTGGAGGCGTTGGCATTGAGACCGCTTGTAATTTTGTTGGTGGCGGTAAATCTCCTGCATGTTGCGGAGAGCAATGGTGCCACCACCAAGCCTTACAGGCCAGAACAACGTGTTGGAGTCGTTGATGGTGGAGTCATCCGAGTCAGCTAAAAATCCAGTTATTCTTGGTGAGCCGTCAAAATTTACCTGTGGAGATGGACTTTATGCGGAGGCTGCCGTCGGCGTTGGTGAAGACTTGGTTCCCCTTCCCCACCGTTGGATCTTCAAGGTCAATGGATTCAAACAGCAGGTGCGGGTGTTGGTCGATCAGACGGGGTGCTGAGGTAGTTTGTAGTTACCGTTATGGCCCTTGAACGCCACATCCAATCCATGACCGTGAACGCATACCAGGCCAGGCGAGGACAGACAATGCCGGTCGTGGAACGTATGTACTATTCGCTCTCTATTTCGAACTTTGCGTAATGGCTCCCGGCCTCCGCTCTGGTGAATTTTAGAAACCCCTGGAGCTGTCAATCCATCCAAATCTCCATCATATGCGTAGCGCAAGTTTTTGCTGTGTCGGCATTTTCATTCTCTTCGAGCAACAAAAGGAAAAAGGGGAAGATGTTGCACAAAGGAAGAAACCTTTAAATTTATTAAGATGTCTAGCCATTTTCCTGAACAATTGATGTATAAACAAGTTCTTGGTTACATAACAACTCAGGAGAGGATGTATGTATTGCATTGCATCAAAAGAGAGGAGAAAAAATAAAAAGTTTCTAAGTGGTAAGGGAACGACTAATGACGGCGTTGCACTTCTAATCAAAGGGATCGATCCGAGGGTCGTGTTCACTTGCCATCGCCATTCCAGTGCAAAGGCATGTAGGGCACATTACCTGCCAAATTACAGACACAATGTAAGCAATAGTTGACGTTTGGAAATCACCTCTCAAAAATTTGCTACCAAATTATCCTAAACTTCATTTCCGGTGCAATTTTTTTCTTCCAAAATGTTTTTCGTGTGCCCAACAAACACTAGTATCATTCACCAAACATGTGAGTCAGCTATTCCAATGTATCCGATGAGCCAAGTACAACTAAGCGGCAGGCAAGAAGAGAAATTTAGTATGCAATAAACATTCAATGACATTTTTTTATGTCTAACCTTTCCCGCTCCAGAGCAGTTTGAACATCTTTCGGTTTTAGGCAGTGAGAGGGGTTGACTTCTGCCATCAACTGTTGATACTGGTTCAGTAAGAACAAGGGTTCCAGTGCTTGAGCAGCGAGCACAAGCAAGATATCCTGCATAAGTATCGAATACACAGATCAAGAATATAAAGAAGGTAGACCAGACACTAACAGGTAGCGAATTCAAAGCAATTAACCGTAATGGACATATTCTGGCTCAAGATGCAACCCTGCATTTTGTAGATTCATTTGGTCCAACCCCAGTAGTTGACATGTGAAACCAATACAAACATCTCCATCGTATATATTTAAAGCTATAGCAAAACATATAACTAAAAGTGAGAAATATAGGACATTATCGTACCAGTTCCAATACAATATTTGCATCTTTTTTGCTCCTGCTGTTTCACATTGTTTATTTCAACTACCATCAATGCTGAGATCACACCGACTGCTCCTCCTGAGAATGACGCCACGATGGGATCAACTTGGCTGCAGTTTGAAAGGATAGCAGATCAATAAGTG